>NC_066525.1:6248158-6323158 GCF_024679095.1 Eriocheir sinensis
ATAAAAGACAGAAATACAGATAGACAGATAGAAAGAGAAACAGACAGAGACAGCGATAATACACCATGGAGATAACAACTAACAACAGACCAGTTTCCAGACCACAGCAAGGAAGAAAGTATAGAAGGTTTGCTGTAAAAGACACAAAAGCAGCGACTGGCCACTCAGGGGAGGTCAGGCGGACAAAGGAGCTAGGTGGCCGCGAACACTATGTCAGGGTGATTACATGGATTTGAGGCTCAGCTGCACCGGGGGAGTAGACAGCAACGCCTCGAAACAGCGCCAGGGAGAGCCGGTGATCCGCGTGGAAGTTGAGAGCCGTATTTTAAGACTCCATCGCTTCTCACATCAACTATTTCTAAAGGTCAAAGAGGGGATCAATCTGTTTTTCATGAGTGTATTTTACGGTTCATGGCACAGAGGAAGGGTCAAACTACCACCAGGGTCATAAAACTACCCCTGGAAAGACCTACAGCTCCTACGAAAGCCTTGTCAAATATGTGAACTTGGGCGACGAAATGTTTTAAAATACGACCCTCCGCCACACTGGGCAACACCTGGGCAGCATGAAGGTGTTCGATCCTGTTGTTTGATCCTACCGTTCGATCACGTATTTGTTATTTTACATTTGAGGAAACAGTTCAAGGGCAATAAAAAGGAAACAATAATGAGAAAAAAAGCCCGCTACTCATTGCTCCTAAGTATCTCCTCACGAAATTGATTTATCTGTATGGCCACTCTACTCTATTCAGGAGCAGTAAGTAGCGGGCTTTTTTTTTCATTATTGTTTTCTTATTTATTTTTACGCCCTTGCACTCTCCTCTGCTGTAAAGGTAAAGGTCAATTTCGGGAGGAGAGGTGTCCGGATACGTGTGTTCCAAAGTCTTCTGCTGTGCTCAGTCAAACTATACTCTGAAGCAGCCGGCCACGATGAGCATTTCTACAGCACCTATGCCGTTCTGATTTCGCCCAATTTCACTCCTATCGTACTTATGATATCACCGAATTGACACAGCAAAGTCGCGCCAAACAAGAACATCGATAGAAGAACAGCTGACTGATATTTGAAAGCATACAGACAAATTACATACACATATTATCTTCCCAAACCTCAAGCAATCAAAAAATGTGTTATATCATCCATCGGGGAGGCGGTGGCTGAGTCGTCAAGTCGGTAGCGTTCAGGAGGAGAGGACGCAAGTTCAATCCCCTGTGCCACCACCAAGCTGATTTTTTTCAGCCGCCGCCGAGTGGCTTAACTAAAACATGAGTGAAGAAGAGAACCATGGACCACAGAAGGACTCTAGATTCTAGGATCAGATGAGCCTGGGGAGGGCAGCATGCATCAATGCAAGATGGCGCCGCTATACTCGTGGCACCAGAAGTGCCACGAACGCATAAGGGACCCTCAATGACTACCGGAATGAAGCCCAGAATCCAGGATCAGGACTGGAAGAAAGGACCCAGCACTGGCGCACAATGTAAAAAAAAAAAAAAAAAACCAAACGAACATAGAAATCAATAAAGAATAGGACACGAATAAAGAAAAAAGAAGAAAGAGAAAAAATTATACAAGGACTACTTCGATTCCTGTCCCTTTGAAGATGGTAGAGGAAGGAAGGCGTGCAAGAACTGTACAGCAAAATTCGGTGTAGCTGACTTACCTTAGCGGAGAGGACTGGAACGCTTGTAGGAGGGTTGTTTTCACCTCCTTTCACGCTCATGCCCTGTGGAAGGAAGGAGAAGGAGGATGACGTAGTGGAAGAGGTGAAGAATGGCGTAGTGAAAAAAAGAATGTATACTAATAAAAACGAAAATAAAAATGATGGTATAATATAAAGTAAATATAATAAAATGTAAGAATGCAAAGAAAATACGAAAAAAATACAAAAATAAGCAAAAAAATAGGGTAGATAAAATATTATATACGTAAAAATGTAAATATATGAAAAAATTGAAAAAAAAATGTAAAAGAGAGAGAGAGAGAGAGAGAGAGAGAGAGAGAGAGAGAGAGAGAGAGAGAGAGAGAGAGAGAGAGAGAGAGAGAGAGAGAGAGAGTATACGAGTCTGATATAAGTAAATAGAGAGAGAGAGAGAGAGAGAGAGAGAGAGAGAGAGAGAGAGAGAGAGAGAGAGAGAGAGAGAGAGAGAGAGAGAGAGAGAGAGATTTATTACTGCATGATGCACCATTTTCTATTTACTTATTTTTTTGTGGTAGATTCTATGACGGTCTCTCTCTCTCTCTCTCTCTCTCTCTCTCTCTCTCTCTCTCTCTCTCATTCAGATTTAAGCGGGTTATGAGGGGGCAAAGCAAATCATTTAGAGGGAGAGGGAGCGAGAGAGAGAGAGGGAGTGAGAGAGGGAGGGAGAGAGAGAGAGAGAAAGAGCAGAGAAAAGGTGGAAAGAATAAAGCTGGGGTGGGAGAGGGGGGAGGGAGAGGGGGGAGAGGGGGGGAGGGGGGGGTTAGGTATGAGTCTCTGTGTTGTGGAGTCTATGAGGTCAATGAAGTGGAATGCGTATATCGTTATCCCTTGAAACTTTACCTCTGTTTGGACACATTCAATTCCCCCCTCCCCCCCTAACCCCCAACCCCCTCCCTTTTATCCCCCTCTTCCTCCCTCTTCCCCCCTCAGCAAATACCTCCATCATTCCCCCCTTCCCTTCTCTCCCTTTCCTCCTTCTTCTTCTTTAAGGTTCGCATTTGTTACACTGGAAGAGGAGAGAAGGAAGGGGAGGGATGGAGGAAAGGAGAGGGAAGAGAAGGAAAGGGGAAAGGGGTGGGGGTGAAGACGTATGTTACTAGGATACCGAAGAGGAAAGAGGAGGAAGAGAAGGAGGAAGACGAGGACGACGATGAGGAAGAGGAGGACGAGGAGGACGAGAAGGACGCCAAGACAGAGGAGGACGAGGAGGAGGATGATGAAGATGAAGAGTTAGAGGAGGAAAAGAAGACGACGATGAGGAAGAGGAGGAGGAGGAGGAGGAGGAGGACGCTAAGAAGAAGGAGGACGAGGAGGAAGACGCTAAGACAGAGGAGGACGAGGAGGAGGAAGAGGATGAAGATGAAGAGTTAGAGGAAGAAAAGGAGGAGTTTGATGAGGACGAGGAAGAGGAGAATGAAGATGAAGAGGAGAAAAAGAATGATGTTACTGGAATACAAGGAGGAAAGAGGAGGACTAAGACGATGATGATGATGATGATGATGAGGAGGAGGAGGAAGAAAATTAAGGTAAAGAGGTAGATGAAAAGAAACACACAGGATGATAAAGAGGAGTAGAAGAAAAGGAAGGGAAGGAAGAGGAATATGAAGAAGAAAATTATCAGAAAGAGGAGGAAGAGGAAGAGGAGAAGGAGAAGGAAGAAGAATATATGGTTAACCCAAAATCCATGAGTGATGAAGAACAGGAGAAAGAGGGAGAAGAGAATGAATAAGAAGGAAAATGAGAAAGGAATGAAGGAGGAGGAGGAGGAGGAGGAGAAGAAATGGGAGGAATGAAGTGGAATGAGACTAACGTAAAGGAATGGAAGGACGAAGGAATGAGAGAACAAAGGGAAATGAATGGCTGTGAGGAAGGGGAGGAAGGAAGGGGAGGAGAGGGAGGGGAGGAAAAGGGGGAGAGAAGGGAAGGGGAGGGGGAGGAACAGAAGGCCTTACACACAACATGCTAATCGTTGTGTGTGCGTGTGTATGTACGCTATAACACACACACACACACACACACACACACACACACACACACACACATACCGGAAAAGTGAACAAAATACCCAGCCCACCATGTCTCCCCGCCCCCCCTCCACCCCCCTCCGTCGCCCCCGGCCTAATATAGACGTCGGAACCTAAGCAGGCAGAACAAATGGGATTGAGCACTGCGGGGCCTTATAACAAACAGGATTGGGAGTCTACGCACCTTTTACTGTGAATAGGTGCAGGGGGGCTTGGCAGTGGGGGGTGGGGAGTGAGGGGGAGGAGGGGGAAAGGGTATAGAGGTGGGTGTGTTTAGGGGTGGGTAAGGAAAGGAAGGGAGGGGGATCGAAACCCATTGGAGGATGCGGGACAAGCCTGTGTCGCCGCTTTCGTATCCTTTTCCATGGAATCAGAACCCCTTCCACCCTGCGCCCTCCCTCCTCCTCCTCCTCCCCTCCCTTCCACCCCTTCTGGTTGCACACAGGCCATGCTAATGCGATTACAGGGTCCGGGAACAGAGGCGGTCGGTAAGAATCGCGGAGAACGACGACGAAGAGGACGAGGACGACGAGGGCGAGGACGAGGAGAAGGAAACACGGGAGGGCAAAGAAAAGGCCAAAGAATTATAGGAATGACGAGACGAAAGAGACGAATTATCATAAACGTTGAGAGAGAATGGATGAAAGGAAGGAAGGAACAGAGAGGAAACACGATAAATGCTGAAACGGTAAACACAGAAACGGGGAGGAGGAGGAGGAGGAGAGAGAGAGAGAGAGAGAGAGAGAGAGAGAGAGAGAGAGAGAGAGAGAGAGAGAGAGAGAGAGAGAGAGAGAGAGAGAGAGAGAGAGAGAGAGAGAGAGAGAGAGAGAGAGAGAGAGAGAGAGAGAGAGAGAGAGAGAGAGAGAGTAGGCTATTTTTAACACATCACTAAAAATATAAAAAGAATCATAATCTAGTTTAGCATAATCTTAAAAACACACTAAGCCTCTGTTAGGTTCATGATTTTGTAGCTAACTTATTCTTGCTAAAATTGTCTTAACGTAAACAAGGAAGGAGAGAGAAGAAGAGAGAGAGGGAGAGAAAGAGGAAGAGGAAGAAGAGGAAGGAGAGAGACGAATGCGTGGAGGACTAAGAGGAGGAATAAAAATATTAAGAAGAAATGATAATCGAAAAGTGAGGAAGGAATGGAGGAGGGGAAGAGTCACCAATCCCTCCCCTTTCCTACCCCTTCCCTCCCCTTCCTCACAACCCCAATGATGATGAAGAAGCTGCGTTGAAGGATTTGAGGCAAGTACTGTAACACCTCCTCCTCCTCCTCCCCCTCCTCCTCTTCCTCCTCCTCCTCCTCCTCCTCAAGGGAAACGTCTCTCCCTCAAGGCAATTCTTCTTATGCTAATGTGGCTTGTACATCATCTGTAAGGAGGAGGGAGAGGGAATGGGGGAGGAGGTAGGGGAAAAGGGAAAGGAAGTGGACGGAGAGGGGAGGGAGGGCACTGGAGGGGAGGGGAAAGAATGGGTAAGAGGTGGAGAAGAAGGGCAGTATTTGGAGGGAAGAGGAAGGGAAGGGGAAGAGAAGGGAGTGGAGGGAACGAGGGAAGGAGAGAGAAGGGACGGGAGGGGAGGAAAGAGGAGGGAAGGAAGAAGAGGGGAGAGGAGGGGAGAAAAGAAGAGAGTGGTTGGATGAAAGAGGAAAGGAAGGGAAGGGAGGGGAGGGGAGAGTAGGGAAATGAAGGTAAAGGAGGGGAAGGAAAGACGGAAGGGGAGGAGGAGGGGAGGGGAGGGGAGAGGAGGGAAGGGGAGGGGAGGGGGGGGAGGAAGGGGAGGAGAGAGAGGGGGAGGGGGGAGAGGGTTGACGTGTTTATTAGTGCTTATTAGTGAACGCCAATGGGAAGGTACACACGAGGGGGGGGGGGGGAGAGAGAGAGAGAGAGAGAGAGAGAGAGAGAGAGAGAGAGAGAGAGAGAGAGAGAGAGAGAGAGAGAGAGAGAGAGAGAGAGAGAGAGAGAGAGAGAGAGAGAGAGAGAGAGAGAGAGAGAGAGAGAGAGAGAGAGAGAGGGGTAAATGAGGGAGCAGGGGAGGGAGAGAGAAAAGCAAGCAGCCCGGAGCAACACAAATCATGCCATACTCAAACTTTCACACCTTTCCTCCTCCTCCTCCTCCTCTTGCTCCTCCTCCTCCTCCTCCCCCTCAGGAAAACCGCCATGCTACAACCCTCCTCTTCCTCTTCGTCCTCCTTATAATAATAATGATGATAATAATAATAAAAATAGTATTAATAATAACAATAATATAATGATAATAATAGTAATAATAATAATAATAATAATAATAATAATAATAATAATAATAATAATAATTTTCATAAGCCAGCAGACAGTCAGGCGGGGAGGTGTGTGTGTCTCTACTCGTGACATTTTTTATCAATTTCCATCCAGGAGACCAAACCGCGGGTGATCACACACACGCCGGCCATCCTGCCTTACGGTGTCCGCAGCGTGGGCGTGTTTGTGATCTCCGCGGCAAACACTTGCTCTCCGCGATGGAAACTGAAGAAAAATGTCCGGATCTGAGACACACAGACACACCTATTCGCCTAGCCGTCCGCTGCTTAATAATAATATTAATAATAATAATAATAATAATAATAATAATAATAATAATAATAATAATAATGATAAAAATAATAATAATTGTAGTAATAGTAATAATATCGATATTACTAACAATTATATTATTTCAAATTATTATTATTATTATTATTATTATTATTATTATTATTATTATTATTATCAACACTACCAGCACAGCCACCCCCATTACTGCGTGTAAAGGATGGCTTGATGTCCAGTAATTAGACTAATTATGAGTTTTCCTATATATATATATATATATATATATATATATATATATATATATATATATATATATATATATATATATATATATATATATATATATATACATAAATATATATATTACGCACGAACATACACCAAGTCATGAAGCAACACACACACACACACACACACACACACACACACACACGCACACACATTTCTGGAGGGACTGAACTAAACTGACTGTCTGCGTATTTGCTTTCATTACCGGCACTGCAGCACCCCGCCCCCCGCCCTCACCCTCACGCCCCCACCCACCCCTCCCCACCTCGCTCCCCGCCCCTCGCCGCCCCTCGCCCGCCGCCCCTTTGAAGTAGGAGTGCCCTGGTTAGCGCTAAGTGTGAACTCTCCTCACCCCGCCTTCTAATTATCATCTATTCTCCTCTCCATTTAGCATTCTGCCTTTTATTTCGCTTAATTAAGAAATCGGCTCCATTTTTCATAGCATCTCCTTGGGCCACACCACCGCCCCCTGCGCCAGCCGCCCGCCCCCCGCCCGCCGGCCCGCGCTCCCTTTTAATAAGCGCTGTGCGGCCTGAGGTGAGCCGTCGAGGTGAGAGCCACTCCACGGGGCGCCAGGTGTGAAAATGAGGAGACCCGTGTTTGTGTTGCACTCGTCCCGCCTCGCCCGAGCTTTTTATACGTATTTTTTAATCTTCTTTATTCCTATTTGTTTTTCAGCCATCGAGGACTGTAGGTGTGAGGGGGGGGGGGGACGAGAAGGAGGAGGAGGAAGAGGAGGAGGACTAAGTGAGGAAGGATTGGAGGGTGAGGGAGGAATGGAGGGTTGCAGCATGGCGGGTTTATTGAAGGGGGGAGGAGGAGGAGGAGGAGGAGGAGGAGGAGGAGGAGGAGGAAAGGTGTGAAAATTTGAGTAAGGCATGATTTGTGTTGCTCCAGGCTGCTTGCTTTTCTCTTTCCCTCCCTTCCTCTCTCATTTACCTTTCTCTCTCTCTCTCTCTCTCTCTCAGCAGCTTAATTCCTGCCCTGAGTCACTGTGTTCGAGGTGGAAGGGTTGGCTAAAGAACTTATTGGCAGCGTTGTGAAGAGGGAATATATGCTTGTGTGCGGGGGGGGGGGGGGGGGGTAGGAGAGAGGGCTGTTGAGTGCGTGCGTGTGTATGTGTAGGGTGAGAGGTTAGGGTGTTGAAGGGGGCTGTTAAGGGTGCTTGCGAAGTGGGAATTAGGAATACACACATGCATACATAAACACACATACATACATACATATATAAATACATATCTCGATATTTCATTGCGTGTCCACAGAGGAAAGCGAAGGAAGGTGCTTCAGACGGTAAAGGAGTTCAATGTCAGGCGTCCTTAACCATCCATTGCGTAGAGTACAACAAGCTCTCGCACATAACGAGTTCACATCTAACGAATTTGTATCTAACATAACATTTAGACCTCCACCCATATTCGAATCTAACGCGAAAGAGACAGCGGGACAGGTAGAATCAGATCTCGCATTTAACCAATTCACATCTAATGAATTCGCATCTAACTGCACTCATGGACCTCCACCCATATTCGTGGCTATCGAGAAAGGGACAGTGGGACAGGCTGCAGCAGGGGATAGGTACGAAGGAAAGTGAATAGGTAGGTAGCAAAGTGGATAGGGATAGGATGATGAATAGGTTGGAAGGGACGAAAGTGGATAGGATAGGGAGCAACAACACGACACGAAAACGAAGAAAAAATAGATAAAAAGGAAGATAGAAAGACAGGAGGGAAAAAAAGATACGGAAAGAAAAAAATAAAATAGACTGAAAGATAAGAGGAAAAAAAAGTATATGATATTAAAGATAGAAAGATATGAGAAAAAATATTGTAAAGAAAGATAAAGAGAAATAAGATGCGGAGACATGATTGTAATTCGTGACTTTCAGGTAATTCTTTCTTTTTTTCTTCCTTTTCCTTCCATTCTCTCATTTACTTCCTTCCTTCTTGTCTCTCCGGGTAACAGGGATGACGATGATAATGATGATGGTGTTAATGATGGTGGAGGTAATTGTTGTTATTATCATTATTTTCATCATTATTTTCCTTATCATTACGCGCATTAATCCAAGCCGAAAATACTCACTTTTTTATTGCCTCATTTAACCTCCGCCATTCTTCAAGCCCGGCCCTCACACTGTCTGCCCCTCCCCCCCCCACTCACCCCACGCCCCCCTCCTCCCCCCAACCCCCCTTAACCCGTGAATAAATGAGAGCAAAGATGAGGAAAATGAATAAAAGAAAGAAATCGATCCCAGGCTGTTTAATGAGAGGTGAGAAAAGCCAAACTTGAACCCCTGCCACCCTACCGCCCTCCCCCCCTTACCCTCCCCCCTTTCTCTCTCCTCTCTCCACCACCCGAGTCAACAGCCATTAATGAAAGCAGCCTCACCTTCCCCCGTGAACTGCATTTATTTGGCAACACTGAAATTCTAATGACCAGCGGAGGTGAACGCGCCTGGTTGATTAGGGGGAAGAAAGGGGGGAGGGAGGGGAGGGGAAGAGAGAAAGAAGGAGGAGGAGGAAGAAGAGTAAGGAAGCGTAGATAGGCGATGAGGGGATGATGAGGGTGGAGGGAATAATGAAGGGAGGAACTTAGAGGCGGAGAGAGAAATATGGAGAGGTGAGGAGAGAAAGAGATAGGTATTTTGAGGAAGACTGGAGGGAAGAGGAGGAAGAGTGGGAGGGGGAAGGGGAAAGGGAGAGAGAGAGAGGAGGGACTGGAGAGAGGAGGAGGAAGAGTGGGAGGGGGAAGGGGAAGGAGAGAGAAAGAGGGAGGGATAGAGAGAGGAGGGATTGAGGGGACGGAGGGTGGGTTGGGGGGGTTGGGGGCTGGGGGGTGGGGGTGGAGGAGCAACAGAAGATGGCCCTTGAGTCTTGAATAAGTAAAGAGTGAGTTGGGTTGTTCATTGTTTATGCAGGTTATTCATTCACGCGTGTTCGTGCTGCATTTATACTCATTTATTCATCTATTCATTTATTTACTTATTTATTTTTTAATTTATTTACAGACTTATTTATATGCTGACTTAATTTTTTGCTTATTCACTTTTGTATGTACACTTCTTCAGGAATGAGACTTTCTATTCAGCAAAGTGAGGCGCTCTCTTGATTTTTGTTATATGTGTTTAAAAATGTTTGCTCTATGTTATGTTTTCACCGCCACAAATCCCCTACCAACCCCTACCCATGACCCCCATCAAATCATCCCCCCCTCCCCCAGCTCTTCTAACTCACCCGCCTTCCCTTCTCCAAACACTTTTTCTTTTCTTTTTTACAGCTAAAGAAACAGCTCAAGGGCAACAAAAAAAGGTTTAAAAAAAAAAAAAAAAAAAAGCCCGCTAATCGCTGTTCCCACAAAGACAAAAGTAATGAGCGCCCAAAAGAGAGGTCAATTTCGGGAGGAGAGGTGTCTTGTCTTAAGGATACCCTCTTGTAATCTAACGTAACTAAAACCGAAACCATTATCATATAAAAAAACCCCATAAGAACAAGGAGTCTGCAAGAGGCCCACCTAACATCGCTATTCATGAATTTATTTAATCTTCTTTTGAATATGTCTATCGTATTGGCACTCACAACATGACTGCCAAGCCTGTTCCATTCATCCACCACTGCTGGTAAACCAATTCTTGCCAATGTCTTTGTTCAATCTGAATTTATCCAGATTAGAACCATTACTACGTGTTCTACCCGGCTCTCATACCATCAGGACATTATCAATATCAATGATCAGTTTAAGTCATCCATTTATAAACCTCGATCAAGTCTCCTCGCACCTTTCGACTTTATAGGAAATGCAAGTTTAATTGTTTAAGTCTTTCCTCATATGGCAAGTTTCTTAACCCGTGAATCATCTTTATCCTCCTCATCTGTGCTTAGTTTAACATTCTGATATCCATTCTATAGTAAGGTGACAAGAAATTGACCTCTCTTTCGGCCACCTCTTTTGATTCTTTTTTTTTTTAGGAGCAGCGGGTAGCGGGCTTTTTTTTATTATTGTTTCCTTATTTTGTGCCCTTGAGCTGTCTCCTTTGTTGTAAAAAATAATAATAATAAATGAACCGCATAATCGAGATGAAGTCTCGCTAACGCTAAACCCTTGAAGGCCTCAGCACCATCTGTCTGAGCACAAACACCATTAAATCGCATTCCACACAGCCTCCGTTCATCTCTGCGTGCCTGAATAAGCATACCAGACCCAGGCCAGGCGCGGGTCTGGTCCAGAGACAGTGACCCTCTCTGTGACCCGCGCCAAGAATAGGTCACACAGCCCCTGCCTCACCTGCATCCTCGTGGCGCCGCTGAGACTGGCGCCATATTATTTACACATCGTATTAGTATTTTTTTTTTACAGCAGAGGAAGCAGCCAAAGGGTAAAACATTAAGACACAAAAAAAGCCAGCTATGCATTGCTCCTATAGAGAAAATGGAAAATGGAAGTTAAGTGGTTAGTCTGCGTTTTTTATTTGCATTTTTGAGACGGACTAGAAGTGTTGTTTTTTCACAGAGTTAAGACGCATTACAAACTCAGTCGTAAAAAGTTATATAAGAAATGAAACCAACTCACAAAGCCTTGAAAAACGGACCAAAAAGACAAATCAGCCACATAGTTGTTGCTAAAGAAAGAAAAAAAAACCCATCCAGTTATGTTTTGCTTTCTTGCCTGTCTACTTTTCCTTTTTTTTACATGCCTACACATTTGGGCTTTCATAATATTGTTGTTGAGATGTCCATGGATTGTTTTATGGTAGTAGTGACAGCTTTCCCCGACTTATGCATCTTCAGTGAAAAAAAATCCATAAAAACCCGGTTCATCTTCTCTATGGCCTTTCAAAATCGTCGTGATAATGGTCGTAATAATGGTCGTAATCACGGTCGTAATAATGGTCGTAATAATAGTCGTAATAATGGTCGTAATAATGGTCGTAATAAAGGTCGTAATAATGATCGTAATAATGGTCGTAATAATGATCGTAATGGTCGTAATAATGGTCGTAATAATGATCGTAATAATGGTCGTAGTAATGGTCGTAATAATGGTCGTAAATGGTCGTAATAATGGTCGTAATAATGATCGTAATAATGGTCGTAATAATGGTCGTAATAATGGTCGTAATAAAGGTCGTAATAATGATCGTAATAACGGTCGTAATAATGATCGTAATAATGGCCTTTGAGTGAAAATAAAACATCCATAAAACCAGGTTCATCTTCTCTATTGCCTTTGAAAATCGTCGTAATAATAATAACAATAAAAAATAATAATGATAACAAAAACAATCATATCAATATTATCATCATTACCATTATCACCATTATTATTATCGCCATCGTTATTAATAGGAGAAGCCGCGTCACCACCCTCGCCGCCGACGCCTCCTCTACGCCGTTCCTCCCTCATTAGCGAGAAAGCAAAGACCTCAAGTGGGGGGGCGGCAACCATTGTGTGTGTGTGTGTGTGTGTGTGTGTGTGTGTGTGTGTGTTAGACCAACGCCTCAATGACTCCACACACACACACGCACACACACACACACACACTTCGGGAGGCGAGAGAGAGAGAGACAGACAGACAGACAGACAAACGAAGCGACAGAAAGACAGGGATGTAATAATAAAGCAGCGAGCCCGGACGAACGAGATTAGACCACAACAAACGACGAGCTAATACGAGCGAGATAAGAACAGAAGAAACGAGAAGCTAACACGGACGAGATAAAGAAGAGGACAAATAGAAGAGTCGTTCGCAGCTGTAACCCGAGACGGCGCGCGAGGAAAATATAGATGAAATGACCGGAATAAAGAGATGGAGTGATAGTGCGCGAGAGGGGACGGATGCTGCAAAGGAATACCTGAGCATCTTTATGACAGCCCATCATACCTGTGGCTCCCCTGTGTGTGTGTGTGTGTGTGTGTGTGTGTGTGTGTGTGTGTGTGTGAGTGAGTGTTTACAGTAAAGAAGCAGCTCAAGGGGCAAAAGAATAAGTGAAAATAAAATAAAAAGCACGCTAATCACTGCCCCAATTAGAGTACCTATAGAAGAGTGGTCAAAACAGAGGTCAATTTCGGGTGGAGAGATGTCAAAGCAGTTACTTCTAGTATCAAAATTCTTATTAGTTTTGCGTTGAACTCTGAATCATCTGTTTTCGACCACGCAGCGATGAAATCCAGGTGTGTACGGAGAGGTGTTGGCGCTCTCACCTGCCCCTCACCTCACCTCACCTCACACGCACATCAATTACCTCACAACCCAGCTCGCCTTCTGCCGCTGCCGCCATCTCTCTCGCTTCACACCTCACGGCTCATGTCTGTTGCCCCTCCCACTCCTAACCCCTTCCTCTGCCCCTCCGCCCCTTCCCCCGTCACGGTGCACGCCTCACAGCCCGCCTCACACCTCGCGCGCCACGCACCTGCAAATTAAAGAGTGGAATGTACACAGCGAGGAAGCGGCGGCGGCGGCGGGGTGTAGGGAGGCGCGGAGAGCAAACAGCGGGCGGGTGGAGTGCCTAAACTACACCCTCGGCCCCGTCACATACACACACACACACACACACACACACACACACACACACACACACACACACGTTCGAAATGCAGTCAGAGTAAAGTAAAAACACGAACGTAGGAGCATCACATCATCATCAGCAGCAGCAGGAGGAGGAGCAGGAGGAGGAGAACCATCGGCCTAATACATGGGTCTTCGGGGCTCCTGCGGCCACCACTACGTCGCTTCATAAACACAGACGGAAAAGTCGGTAATACTCGCTGATGGAGGCGCCGCTGGTGGTGGAGGAGGGGGGGGGGGGAGGGTTCAGGGGGCATGGCACTCTAGTTTGCCTTTACCCACACCATCCAGACCCCGAGGGCGTGCTGGGGGCTGGCCACCAACACCCCCAGGCGGACCTTAGCTGATATATAGAGAGGTGAAGGATGGCGCCTCCCTCCCTCCCTCCTCTATCCAACCACCCCCAGGAATAGCCCCCCTCCCCCCCGCCCACTACCCCCCCCTCCCTCCCTGGACCACTCCCAGCGTCCACTCACCCTTGCTTCAGGTATTGGATGGCGCGCGGGCAATACGGCCGCGATAGGGACAGGTTTTATACAGGTGTTTGGGGGCTGGTTTATACACGTCTTGGGGGCGAGTAATACGCGTCTTTTACATGTCCGGGTACATTTCCTAATCTCGAGGCCAACCGTCAGGACATCTGGGCCACGGAATGACTGCAGGCGGCGGCGGCGGCGGCGGCGGAGGTGGCGGTTGCAGGAAGGGCGGCGGTGGCTGAAAGTGGCTGGCTGCATGGTAGGCGCTAAGTGATGCTCGCCCCGGGGCTGGGAAAAGGACCCGGGCGTTCTCTAGGGTGGGGCGGGGCGGGGCAGGGTGGGCAGGAGTACCGGGGTGCCTCGCCGCCGCCGTTCTCCGCCTCGGCCGCGGAGGACACTTGCAACTAAATTACCACTGGCTGGAGGGTCCTCGCCCGTGGTGCTTGCGTGTCTTTCATCGGCGCGGCGCACTCAGCGAGGCTCGGCGCGGCCCGGCGAGTGTTGTGAGCAAAGTTATCCAATTCAATTTGCAATAATTTGTTATATATAGCCGTGTTTACATAACGAGACTAGCAGACGTATTAAACCACGCTCGCAGGCACACACACACACACACACACACACACACACACACACCATGAGTCATAATAAAGTCAAGCTGCGCCTGTTGATAATCCCACACGCCACAACGTCTCGCGCCGCAGCCCAGCAAATGCGTGGCGGTGGCACGCGTCACACGTGCCCTTCCCAAGGTCGCGGCGTGACCCTTGGCTCCTGTCCGGTGAGCCCCTCTTGAGGGCTAATCAGCATCGTCAGTTTCTCCGCCGGCGCCCTGGACACACAGGAGCTGCGCCGACAAAGACCTCGCGACAGCAAGCATTAATGCGCCGCCCTCTCATAACATCTAATCCCAAGCACACACACGTGCCGCTATCACCGTGGTCATCACATTGCGGGGAAAGAAAGAAGTACAGTTTCGTATGCGCGGCCGTGGAGGCAAACCAAGGCACATCTTTCTGACGTGCCGCGGCCCACTCGGGGCGGCGGGCAGCAGCAAACAGCAGCAACAGCCACGCCAGCTGGCGGCACCCGGCCACGCGTCGCCCAGCGCTGCCCAGGCCAAGGCGCCAGCCACACCGAGGCCCAAACATTGAAGCCCGCCGCCCCGGCCCGGGCAGCCTGGCCCTGCCTGAACTGACCGGCTGACGGCCCGCTGCCACGCTGGCTGGCTGATGGCTGGCAGCGGCTGTGGCAGCGAAATTGGCAGCAACAACTACTACTATGACGACGGCGACGAGGACTACTACTACTGCATCCGGAAAAGCAACGACCCAATAACAATAAAACAAAATATATAATGATGATGATAATAATGATGATAATAATAATAAAAATAATGAAAAGAATAATGATAATGTTAACGATAATAATGATGATAATAATAATGTAGAAAATATAACACTTCTATTATTATTATTATTATTATTATTATTATTATTATTATTATTATTATTATTATTATTATTATTAATATTGTTATTATTGTTGATGGTACTAATATTATTATCATTATTATTATTATTGTTATTATTATTATTGTTATTATTATTATTATTACTATTACTATTATTATTATTATTATTATTATTATTATTATTATTATTATTATTATTATTATTATTATTATTATTATTATTATTATTATTATTATTATTATTATTATTATTATTATTATTATTATTATCATTATCATTATTATTATTGTTATTAATATTATAGTTATTAATATTATTATCACTGTCTTAGCAACAACAACAACAACAACAACAACAGCATCAGTACTCACTCGGTGCCGCGTGGAGCGAACACTTGGGAATGAGGCAGCACAGGGCCGTCCCGCGGGCTGTGGACCTGGGAGTGTCTGGACGCCGCACTTCCATGACAGATTGGAGCTTGAACATTCATTTTACAAACTGAGTGAGACGGCCGCCACAACGCCGCTCCTTGGGCCAGTCCGATGCTGGACGTGGTCGCCGTGCTGCCCGGAGCGAGGCCCGGCCGCCCCTCCCTTGGCACTTGTCCACTGCGGGAAACAAGAGGAATATTAGATCATAACTCAGGTCTGTGTAAATATACATACACAGATTATCAGGGCGGGGAGCGGCAGGGACGGGAAGGGAGGCGTGCCAGGGAGCGGCGGGGAGGGACAGGGCGGAATGGAGTGAAAAGTTAAGGTCAAGTAATCGGGAAAGACAACTGTGAGTCCGTCTTGGGGTAGTGAATTGATGTCCCCAACTTGGCGGCGACGGTGTGGCGGGGCGCGGGCCGGCGGGGACTTATTCGAGGCGAATCTTTCTTTTCCAATAGAGCGTGACCGTCGGACACGCCGCCCAGCTGTGTGTCGGCGATCGGCTGCCGGCACAGGGGGAGGAAACTATCCCTACACGTAACCAACCCTCGAGGACAAGTATTTGAGTTGGTTATGAATTCTTGAACCTACAAAATGGCTCGTAACTCTTACACTTCGCCACCCGAGGCCGTCCTGTCCGTGGCGTCGGTGCCTTAAAAAATTAAAGCACCACTGAAAAGAATTAGTCCTTGTAATTCACGGTCCTATTCAGCCCCGCACGTCCCGCCGCCGCCTCGCCTCGCCACGCCTCGCCCGCCGACGGTCTTCCCTGGCGGCGGCGGCGGCGGCGGGGTTGGTGGTGTAGGCGGCGCAGACTATAGCTTGCTGTACCCATGTAACTACACCTTCGATCCCTGCTCAGTCTGATTCTTTCCTGCACCACTAAAATACTTGTTCGGTCCCTGTTCTGTTGCACGAAGGATCGCCCCGACCCTCACCAGTCCCTCACCATAGACGTCCCACAACCATTGACGCCCTACACCGCCCCGCCCCACACCATAGACGCCCAACTAGCCCCCCACCGCCCCTGCCCAACAACGTAGACGCCCTACACCGCCCCGCCCCACACCATAGACGCCCAACTAGCCCCCCACCGCCCCTGCCCAACACCATAGACGCCATACACCGCCCCGCCCCACACCATAGACGCCCTACACCGCCCCTGCCCAACACCATAGACGCCCCACACCGCCCCTGCCCAACACCATAGACGCCCAACTAGCCCCACACCGCCCCGCCCCACACCACAGACGCCCCACCAGCCCCACACCACCCACGTCCCACAACCACAGACGCCCCACCAGCCACACACCACGGACACCAGACACGGAAAGAAGGGTATGTGTCAAGAGGCGCTTCTCGGGGCCTTAATCCACCGACAAAAAGAATAAAAAGTTGCCGGAAGGACACGGAAGACATCGTGGACGTGAAGGAGGGTGCGAGGTGAGGGAGGGAGAGAGGAAAGGGGGTCCTGGCGGGGCAGAGGTGTCCTGAAGGGAAGGGAGACATATTGTAGGGGCGTCCAGCATTAGAAATCGACACACCTGAAGAAAAAAAAGAAAGAAAAAAAGGACGATTCATTGATTCACACACACACACACACACACACAGAACCCCCTCCCCCCCGACTCACAGAACCCCCAAAACACACCCACAGACTCCCCCCAACCCCCTCCCCCACAACACACGCACAGCGGGATCCACACAGCCTTACGCCACATAGTAAAAAAACCGGGAGTCCAAGATATCAATAAATAATGACCAATAAAAAACAAACAACGGGGAAAAAAATGCTTCCCTTGACAATGATATTCGTGGAGGATGTGTTCACCAGGGCCCCCGAGGGAGAAACGGCCCCCTCTCCCTCCTCCTCCTGACCCCCGCCCTTCCATGTGTTCCCCTGCAGACCCGCCACGCCCATAAATTCGTGGGCGGGACAGAGGCGGCACAAGTCCGTAAGGTCGAGTGCGCCTGGCCTCGCCCACGTACCCGCCGCCCTTACCGACCCCGCCCACGGCCCGGCCTCGGCTCTCCGCATAAATCCTCATTCTCTATCGGTCACTTCGGAGTTTATTTTAGCGGCGGCCGTTCGCTCCGCATCAGTGCCGGGGAAATGTTGCCTTCCAGCCCTCTTCCTTCCTTCCTTCTTCGTGCCTCGTCCTCCTCCTCCTCCTCCTCCTCCTTTTCTTGTTTTTCTTGGTTCTCTTTTTTTTCCTTTTTTTTTCCCGGCATGGTTTTCCTCTCGACCCTTCCTTCCCTTTCTCTTTCCAGCTTTGGCATTTTTTCTTCTTTGTTCTATTTGTTTTGTTTTACTTTATTTTCTTTCTCATCTCATTCTCTTCCTTCTCGGTCCTCCTTTCCTTCTTCTTTTCTTCGAGGGTTCTTCTTCTCTCACTCTAGATGCTGGCTCCTCTTCCTTCTTCTCTCTCTTCTTCCAGCTCCTGTATATTCTCCTTCTCTTTTTACTTCATTTGTTTTGTTTTCGCTTGTCTTCGTTTTGTAAGATATCTATTCTCTTTGTTTGATTTTATTTCTCTTTTTCTCTTCTCCCCCTACTCCTCCTCCTCCTCCTCCTCTTCCTCCTCTTCCTTTACAGCCTCCATCCACTTCATCCCCTTCTGTGTCTCTTTTCACTATTCTTTTCAGTCTTCCTCTAATCCTTCTTTTATCATCCCTCACGACCTCCTCCACCTTTTCTTCTCTCTCTTTTTTTCTTTTTTTTTTTTGCTTTCTTCCTTCGTTCTTTCCTTCTTGTCAATACCTCTTTTTTTTTTGCACTCTTCCTCCTCCTCCTCCTCCTCAACATCATCACCACACAATCACCACCACAGAAAAAAAAGTACCACCACAATTTTTCTGACATCAACACCACCACCACAGCCACCACCATTACCACCACCACCACAGCCACCACCATTACCACCACCGCCACACTACTACTTCCTTACTCCACAACCCGTGACCATGGGAGTGTTACCCGCCCCTCGCCACACCCACACCCTCACCACCACACCCATCCCACCCAGCCCCGCCCATACCCATCCACCCCTTGGACACCCTACAGCTCTTCCTTAATACCAGAAACAGACAAGGCACATCCCTCTCTGTCTGTCTGTTTTTTTTTCAAGTATTTTTTCTGAGTAATTGTCTGTTTAGCGTCTATGTCTGTCTGTCTGTCTGTCTGTCTGTCTGTCTGTCTGTCTCTCTCTCTCTCTCTCTCTCTCTCTCTCTCTCTCTCTCTCTCTCTCTCTCTCTCTGAGTCCCCACTTAACCCTGATGGAATAAAGAATTGAGATGGAGGTTTTAGGTCCCTGGAGGAGGAGGAGGAGGAAGAAGAGGAGGAGGAGGAGGAGGAGGAGGAGGAGGAGGAGGAGGAGGAGGAGGAGGAGGAGAGGAGGGTGTCTAATGGCCAGATGAAAATTAAATGAATGAGTCTATGCTGGTCACGAGAGAGAGAGAGAGAGAGAGAGAGAGAGAGAGAGAGAGAGAGAGAGAGAGAGAGAGAGAGAGAGAGAGAGAGAGAGAGAGAGAGAGAGAGAGAGAGAAAATAGGATAATGAAACAAACACGAACAAGAGAAAAAGGAAGTGAGAGAGGAGGAAGAAGGAAAGGAAGTGTAGGAGGAAGGAAAACGAGGAAAGAATATAAAAAGATGAAAAAGAGGATAAAAAGGGAGAGTAGCATGTGGGAAGGGAGGGTGTGAGAGAGAGAGGGAAAGGGAGAGAGGGAGAGGAAGGGAGGAGGAGAGAGAAACAAGACTGGGAAAGAGGGACAAAACTGTGTATATGAGAGAGAGAGAGAGAGAGAGAGAGAGAGAGAGAGAGAGAGAGAGAGAGAGAGAGAGAGAGAGAGAGAGAGAGAGAGAGAGAGAGAGAGAGAGAGAGATCGAAGAAATAAAGAAAATAAAGAAATGAAGACACTAACGTCCTTCATACTCCTTCCCCCTCCCTCTCTCTCTCTCTCTCTCTCTCTCTCTCTCTCCGTGATTGTGTCTCTCTCACACCCGGACTCTGGGACAACAACGAACACTTGAGGGTGGCCCGCTGCTGGGAGGAGGGGGGGATGGGGGTGGGGAGGGGGAGGGGGGAGGAGGAGGGGAGGAAGGGGGGAGGGTGGGCCAAGACTTCCGCCTGAGGGTTCTCTCCTCTGTGGCACTTCTTCCTCCTCCTCCTCCTCCTCCTCCTCCTCCTCCCTTTCTTCTTCTCTTACCAGCTGAGGCCCTTGTGAATGAGGGTAAAGAGGAGGAGGAGGAGGAGGAAGAAGGAGAATAAGATGAGGAAGTTGACAATACCAGAGAGAGAGAGAGAGAGAGAGAGAGAGAGAGAGAGAGAGAGAGAGAGAACACTATCAACAAAAACAAACAAAATAACATCACCACCTCCATCACCACCACCACCAATCAACACCATATCTACAGGAAACACCACATTTCTCTCTTCCACTTAAACCACCATCACCACCACCACTACCACCACAAGCACCACCACAAACATCTTCCCCACCACCCTTCAACACCATAAACTTCAATACCATAACTACCTTCCCCTATTCTTCACCAACCATCATCACCATCACTATACCATACACCATCACCACACCCCTTCTCCCCCCCCCCTCCACCCCCCCCCCCACCACCACCACCAGCCGGGCCCAGCCAAGCACAAGCTACCCTTCTCTTTACGGCCTCGCAGCCCCACAATACCGCCGTGACAGGAATCGCCCGAAGGAGGATAAATAACAGCGATTGGCCAGCCAGACGCCGCCGCTGCCGCCGCCTGGGTGAACCTCAACGGGGACGAAGACGATGAAGACGATGAGGATGATGAGAACAAGACAAGGATCAGGGGAATGTTAGGTTTTCTTTTACGCTATTTATTTTATCCGTCAGATTGAGGAAGAGGATGATGAGGAAGAGGATGACGAGGAGGAGGAGGATGAAGAAGAGGATGACGAGGAAGAGAATGATGAGGAGAAGGATGACGAGGAAGAGGATGACGAGGAAGAGAATGATGAGGATGACGAGGAAGGTTTAAAATGAAAGAAAGAGTAGGTGAAGGGAGAAGAATGAAGAGTGAAGGTTAAGTAAAGGAAGGAAGAACAGGAGGATAAGGAAGAGGAAGACGACGAGGAAGAAGTAGAGGCAAAGATAAAGGAGGAGAAGGAAGAAAAAGGAGGGAGAAGACAATGGGAAAGAGGAAAGGCAGAGGATGGGACGGATGAGGAGGAAGAAGAAAGTAGGAAGAAGAGAGGATGAGGAGGAGATAAAGACAGAAAAAAAGGGGAAGAGGAGGAAGAGGAAGAAGAGAACGATGACGCGATGAAGAGGTAAGGGCATAAGAATGGAAGAAGGAAGAGGAAAAAAGAGGAGGATGAGGAGGACGAGGAGGACGAGGAGAAGGGAAGGGTCACATGTTCTTTGGGTTATGATGTGCCTGTCTGTCCGTCCGTCTGTCTCTCTTGAGGGAGGAAGAAGGGTACGAAGGGCGTTATGAAGGCAAGGGAGGGTCAAGGGAGGCAGGGAGGAAGGGAGAGAGACGAGTTCTTTAGGGAGTGAAGGCAAAGAAAAGAAGAGAAAGGGATGGGATGGAAGGGAGGAAGGGAGAATATTGCTGGGTGACTAAAGGAGGCGGGGAGAGCTAGGGTGTAAGGGAAGGGTGAAACGAGGCATGAGTGTGGGCAAATAGGGTGAGTGGATGAGAGGGTGAGAAGATGAGGAGGAACAGGGTGGTGAAAAGGATGAGGATGATGAGGAAGGAGAGAATAATACAGGGTGAAAAAAATTATAAGCAAGGGTGCGTGATTGAAAGGGTGAGTGCATGAGTGTTTATGTGAGTGAATGAGTGAGTGAGTGAGTGAGTGAGTGAGTGAGTGAAACAGGGTGAAGAAAATGAGAGTGACAAGATAGAGGCACAGGGGGGAGGGGGGGGGGCCACAGAGAGCGAGTAAGTGAATGAAACAGAATGAATAAGAAAAAGAGACAAAATGAAGGATAGAAAAAAATGAACATATAGTAATGAATGACTGAAAAAACAGGCTGACAAACTTAAAAGCAAAGGGAAACAACAAAAATGAGAGCGTAAGAATGTGAGTTAGTAAGGCAGGGTGAGTAAGGCAGAAGGAAGGAGGCAATAGTGAACGAGTGAGAAGGCGAGTGAGCCAGACAGACAGGCAGACGGACAGGCAGGCAGGGAGGCAGACGGGGGTGCCTTGGGAAGAATAGCGAGTCTTGTGAGGGCTTTAGAGGCGGCGGACACTGCAGGAGCGGCTTTATGGCTCCATTAAGAGAGAGAGAGAGAGAGAGAGAGAGAGAGAGAGAGAGGGGTGGGGAGAGGGGTATTGGTCAACTGGTAACACTGGTCTCACTCTTTCTTTTTTTTTATTTCTTTTTGCGTCTCTTTCCTTCCTCTCCCAAATTCATCCACTTTTAAATATCCATCTATCCAACTGTCTCCCTCCCTCTCTCTCTCTCTCCTTTTACTCACATCATCTTCCCTTCCTCCCTCCTTTTCTCCTCACTTTCACCCCGCTTCTTCCACCTTTAGCTCTTCTCCACTTCAATCTCTTCATCCACTTCACACTTTTTTCTCTTATCTCATCCACTCTCACTCAACCGATTCACTTCCTTCTCCACTCTCCACTTCCTCCACTCTGTCATTCCTCCTTCTTTCTTCCTTCCTCGAGAGATCCACCTCTTGGGATTCTTTTTGGGAGCAGCGAGTAGCGGGCTTTATTTTTTTATTATCATTATTTCCTTTTTTGTGTGCCCTTGAGCTGTCTCCTTTATTGTAAGAAAAAAAAAAATTACCCATCATCACACTTTCCATTCGACCACTTTCTTTTTTTCCTTTCTTTCCTTTTGTAATTCTACCACCACCATCACGACCACCATCATCATCATTATCCACCCTACCATTCTCTCCCTCTCCCCATCATCACCACCACCATCATCACCACCACCACCGCTAATCACCACATCAACCACTGTCTATTCATCTCCATCTATCCAACATCATCACCATTAATAATAACAACAACAATGAAATCACCACCCTCACCACCATCACCACCACCATCATCACCACTCCATCTGGCGACACTCGGGCCAACTAGGGCATAATACTGCAGGTGGTGTCGAGATGGTGTTGAGTCTGACCTTCCGGAGGGGGGGGAGGGGGGAAGGAGGGGGAGGGATTATCTTCTGAAGGAGCAAGGGGGGGGAGGGAGGGGGGGAGGGTTTGTATAAGGCGCAGTTTCTCGTTCTGTTATTCTTTTCCTTTTATTATTGTTATTTGCTTATTCTCCTTTTCTTTTTTCTTTCATGTTTTATTTCGTTGTCGTGCACTCGTATATTGATGTCATGTTTTTATTTTCTCATGTTTTCTTTTACGTTTTGTTTTGTTTGTTTGCTTATTTCTTTCCTTTCTTTTCTTTTCTTTCCATCTCCTTTTCCATCACCATCGCCACCATCACAATCTTCACTGCTTTCACTATATAATCAACAGTGTTACCATAATGACAAAAAAATATCATCACCACTCCCATCATCACCAAAACCACCACCATCATCACCACTACCACCACCATCACCACAAACAGAAGCCAGCATCACCACTACAACCACCATCATCACCACAAACAAGCCATCATCACCACTACAACCACCATCATCACCACAAACAAGCCAGCATCACCACTACAACCACCATCATCACCACAAACAGAAGCCATCATCACCACTGCCACCACCATCATTACCACAAAACTCAGAAGGAAAACTCCAAATTGAAACGATCATTTTTATATAACAGAACAGTGTTACCAAGTTAGGGTCGCTTCTCTTTCCTTTCCCTTCATTATATACTATACAACACCAGGCTGCAACACGTATCACACCACACCATACCCCATCACTACTTCTTCTTCATCTTCTATCTCCCCTTCTTCATTTCCTTCAGTTATCACACCACCACCATCTTTACGTTTCAACCCCTCACCACCACACAAATACCACCCTCCCTCTCTCCATTCACTTCCCCACCACACCACAACCTCCCCATCCCTTACTATTCCCCTTCTCTTTTCCACTTCATACCCCCAACAACATCACTCTTCCCCTCCCTTCACCCCTCACCCCAATCTCCCTTCCTCCTCCTCATCCTCCCGCCCTTCTCTCTCCCTCTCCTTCGTCCCACTTGAACTGACCAAACTGACCCCTCGTTGCCCTCCCCTCCTCCACCTCTCCCCCCCCCCCCCGCCCCTCCCAGCACTTCAATTTATCATGGGTTTCTCTGCGCCGGCCACAAGGCACATTAGAAGCGCCACACATCACCCATTATTGTCCGGGATTCGACCCCCGGGACACATCGACCTGCACAGTTTCATTTTTCCAAGCCCCTGTAACTCTCCTCTTCCTCCTCCTCCTCCTCCTCCTCCTCCTCCTCCTCTTTCTCGATGTCCTGGTCACTAACCCACTTTATATTTTTTTCATGTTTATAATTTTTGTCCTGGGGGAGAGAGAGAGAGAGAGAGAGAGAGTCATGGTGGTTATTTTAGTGCTTTGAGTAATGTGATTTATCAGAGTGAAGGCAAGTGTGTGTGTGTGTGTGTGTGTGTGTGTGTGTGTGTGTGTGTGTGTGTGTGTGTGTGTGTGTGTGTGTGTGTGTGTTTACTTGTTTTCCTCCATTTTCTGTCTTACGGGGGATTCTTTAATGTTCTTTTTTTTTTTTCCTTTTTTTTGTCTACCTCTTGGCGTCGCTTTCAGTAATTCCGAAAGATTTATTTGTCCAAGAAAAAAATCATAAATCGTGACATAAAACAAGGCCTATGAAATAAAGATGAGGGGGGGGAGGGAAGATGTAGAGGAGGGGGAGGAGGAGGAGGAAGGTAGAGGAGGAGAAGAAGAAATCGTAGAGGTATTATTTTGTGAACATAGGTAGAGGAGAAGGGAAGATTACCTATTCCGTGGAGGAGGAAGAGGAGAAGGAAGAGGAGGAAGAGGAGGAGGAGAAGGAAGAAGAGTAGGGAGAAAAAGAAAAGGAGGTCGAGGTATTTTTCTACTACCATAAATAACCTGAAGGAAGATTACCTATTTAATTACGGTAGATGGAGGAGGAGGAGGAGGAGGAGGAGGAGGAGAAGGAGGAGGAGGAGGAGGCGCAGATAAAAAAAAAAAAAAGTTGGATTATGGGAAGGTATTGGTGTGGACTAGCAAGGAGGGAAGATTACGGGGAAGAGAAGAAGGAGGACGAGGAGGAGGAGGAGGAGGAGGAGGAGGAAGAAGAAGAAGAGGAGGAAGGGGAGGAGAGAGAGGCCCTGGCGGAGTAATTGAAGTTAAGGGCATCAAGTAACATTTATAACGATGGCAATAGGGCTCGTGTGATTGTATTTTACGATTGTACGGAGACCGGTGTGTGTGTGTGTGTGTGTGTGTGTGTGTGTGTGTGTGTGTTTGGATTAGTATACATATTACACTCAGTTACACCTCTGCTTGTATCTCAATATGTGGTCTTTATCGATTTTATCCGTCTATCTATCTAACTGTCTATATCAATATCTATCAACCTATCTATACGCTAATGTAACGGAGATGAGGAATGAGGCCATGCGCAGCTTTAACATACACACCTATCTCTGCCTTATATCAGTCAATCTATATGTTTATCTATCTATCAATCTATCTGCAACCTGTTTATCTACCTATCTATCTATCTATCTATCTGAGGAGGTGGAGTGAGTGGTCAGCGCAAGGCAAGGATCTCACGGAAACCTACCGTTCAATTTATTTTTCTCTCTCGTGTGTCGTTAGTCTTTCGGCCGTAAATCACACACACGTTATACCCACAAGACGCTGGACTCCGATTGTGACCAGGAGGAGGAAGACCGGAGATAGTGAGGAGGAGATAGTGAAGGAGGTGATGTGTGTGTGTGTGTGTATGTATGTATGTACGAGTGTGTGTATGCCGCTTGCACCATTTAAACATAGACACAAACACACACAAACACAAGGCAAGGAAGACGAGGGAATGGGAAAGAATAGTTGAGGAAAGGGAAGAGAAAGGGACGAAAGAAAGAGGGTGAAAAGGGAGAGAACAGGCGAAGGAAGGGAATAGAGAAAAAGCGGAGGAAAAAAAAGAAGAGAAAGGGACGGAAGAAAGAGGATGGAGAAGGAAGGAGAGGAAACGGGTCGGATTAGTGGCGCTGGGAACAATGGGGTGCCAGCAGTGCCAAGGGGGGGAGGTGGGGAGAGGGGGAGGGGATGCTCTTTGTGCCGGACTCAAAGGCTGTATGGCCCTTAGCAGCTGGGAGGAGGAGGAGGAGGAGGAGGAGGAAGAAGGGTGAGGGTCAGAAGGGTGTAAGGAAGAGAGGAAGAATGGAAGACTTTTGGTGGAGGGGAATGAAGGGGGAATGAAGGGGATGGAGAGGGAAATGGACGGGAATTGAAAGGGAAATGGAGGGGGAGTGAAGGGGGAATGGAAGGGGAGTGGAGGGGGAATGGAGGGAGAATGGAGGGGAATTAGAGGGGGAATGAAAGGGAAATGAAGGTTAATTGAAAGAGGAATGGAGGGGGAATGGAGGGGAATTGGGAGGGAATGGAGGGGAATTAGAGGGGGAATGGAGGGGAAATGGAGGTGAATGAATGGGGAATGGAAGGGAAAGAAGTCTCCTCTCCATTCATTACCTTCATCACCACCTCTCCTCCCTCAACACCACCATCACCACCATGCCGTCATCACCATACCAACACCTTTTCACTTTCACCACCATCAAAACTCCACAACATCTCTTCTCTTACCATTAACTCCACTATGTATTCCCTATGTATCATCACCACCTCTTCAATCACCATCATCAATTCAACACCACCATCTCACCACTCTTACCTTCACCACCACGACCCCTTCACCTCTCCTCATCACCACCCCTTCCTTCTTCATCACCATCATCACCACACGCTTTAGGGAAACTTCATCACCTCCATCATCACCATCACCACTACGCCTTCCCCCCTTGTCAACTCCACCACCACCATCCACTTCAGGGAAACTTCACCACCTCCACCACCAGCATCATCACCATCACCACTATCACCACGCCTTCTACCCTCGTCAACTCTACCACCACCATCCACTTTAAGGAAACTTCACCACATGCACCACCATCATTATCATCACCACAATCACCTCCCTCCACTTCAGAGAACTTCATCACCTCCGCCAGCATCATTACCATCACCACAATCACCTCCATCCACTTCAGGGAAACTTCACCACCTCCACCAGCATCATCATCAATGTCATCACTATCACCACCTCAACACCACCAATCACCATCACCCCAGCGCCGCCACCCCAGGACACAGAAAGCTAAACACGCAAACACACAAACTTCACTTTAGCGTTTATTATAAAACTTGCACAACAAATAACAAATCGACAAATGTTCTTATAACACTATTATAGCTGCAACATCAAACACAAAACCAAACAAAACACCTCAATTTGGTCCTTTTTTTCCCTTATTTTTTTTACAAATTTCGATTTTACATCTAATGGGCTTTAATAATAATAATAATAATAATAATAATAATAATAATAATAATAATAATAACACGGATGTGACGTCACCTGGGGCGAACAATCACGTCACGAATTCTGGATAATTTGGAAAAACAGGTTCTGGGGGGGAGGGGGGGGAGGAGAAGGAGGAGGAGGAGGAGGAGGAGGAGGAGGAGGAGGAGGAGTAGGAGGTATGGAAGGATGACATATAGTAGGAGGGAATAAAAATAAAATGGTGTTGAGGAGGAGGAGGAGGAGGAGGATGAAGAGGAGGAGGATGAAGAGGAGGAGGAGGAGGAGGAGGAGGAGGTGGAGGTGGAGGAGGAGTGCCAATCACGTCGTCGCCACAAGGTCCTTATGTCCACCCTCGTGTCGGGCGCCACAGGAAGGGAAGAACAAAAAAACAAAACAAAACAAAAACAACAACAAAACACAGTCAGGTCGCCGCCAACACCACCTGGCGGCGAGGAGGAGAAGCAACTGAATGAGGAGAGGACGATAAATAATAAATAAGTAGATAGAGAAATAAATACAAAACATACAACAGATAGGGAGACGAGAACCCTCCCTGCGGGGTTGGTCTGGAGTGGGAAGGGGGGAGGGGGAAGGCCTGGCCCTCCCCCTCCGCGGAGACTAGACGGGAGGAGGAGGAGGAGGAGGTGGAGGAGGAGGAAGGAACATCACGTGACCCTAACCTTTTCTTGCATGCTTTCTGTTCTCTCCGTTCATTTTGTTTGCCTTTGCTAAAAAAAAAAAAAATAAATAAATAAAAAAAAAAATGAAAATGGGCAGATGCTTTAATGGAAGGGGAAGCAGAAGTCACAGGAGAGTAAGAGTGAGGCTGAAGTTGTAGTAGTAGTAGTAGTAGTAGTAGTAGTAGTAGTAGTAGTGGTAATAGTAACATCGTGCAGCAATACAGGTCTCTTACAGGTATAGGCTCCTTATCATAGACATCTCCAGACGTCACTCGCCTGGGTCATCAAAACATAATTATGATAAAGTGTTATTAGCGTATATAAATTATCTTTGGCAGACGAGCGGCGGAGGGCGCGAGAAGGGGCCGGTGCCAGCCGCGGGGAGGGGAGAGAAGGGGAGAGGAACAACAACTCCCCATACAGTCACCTCTCCCCAACCCGCGGCGGCGCCCTCCCCTCCCCTCCCCCCTCCTCGCTGCCGGGTCAGGTGGCTTCGTCAGCTGCTACAGTCAGCTGATTCGTGTCAAGAGGGTTTCCAGGAGTGAGGAATGAAACGAAATATACAAAGTAGACGCGTGGCCCCTCGCGCGCTGGCCCGCCGGCACGTGCCTGGCGGCGGGGAGGCGCTGGGGCGGCGGGGCGGGGCGTGAAGCTTGAACTTGAACCTGACAAAGGGGGAACGGGGGACTGCATTGCTTTCTTTCTACGGGGCAACAACACCAGAGGACTTCAGTTCCGCATTTCCCCTGCAGCCCCGTTCACACCTCCCTGAACGCCCCGCAGCGGAGAACGGGGCTCCTGTAACGCCAAGACACCCTCGCCCTCAACGCCTCACGCCCTTAGCCAACCAGCGAGCGAGCCAGCGACGGGGAACACGCGTTACGGATGCGGGGGGAACGAACTAACAGCTCAAAACACTGGCTGCGGGTCACTAGTCTATCATCATCATCATCACCGTCGTCAAATATATATATATAAAAGTGTTAAATAGCCTTAGGAGCCGACCTTAATAAGCGGCCGTCGACTAAATGAGGTTAGAAAAAAAAAGATGCATCGATGAAAAAGGCTGAACGTGTTTCATTACAACATAAACAGGTATTTGGTAATTGGCTCATCAGAAAACCTTAAAAAAACACACACTTGGGAAGGAGCAAACGTGAGGCAGGAGGAGGAGGGGGAGGAGGAGGAGGAGGAAGGCGGAGAATGCATAATTAGAAGAAAAATACGAGAGGGAAGGATGAAAAAAGGAAGGAATAAGGAGATAAGGAAGAAAATTAAGAGTAGAGAAGCGAATGAAAGAGAAAAGAAGGGTAAGAGAGGTGAAAGGAGGGATAAAAATGGTAGGGAAGAGAATGGAAGGGACGGGGGAGGAGAGAGAAAGAGAAACTGGGAGGAAAAATGAAACTACTGCCGATGGAAACAAAAGACTAGGAACAAAAAAAATACAAAGATCATTTAGCAAAGTCCAAAGTAAGAAAGGAGCCGGAAGAAGGGGTGAGGGAGGAAGACTCTCTCTCTCTCTCTCTCTCTGGGGGAGTTGAGAGAATGAGAAATGTTGAAAAGAAAGAATGAGAGGAGGAGGAGGAGGAGGAGGACGAAGACATGGACAGAAACGACAACAGGATCACAGGGAGGTGGAGGAGGAGGAGGAGGTCATGGCGTGGTGGTACAGGAACAGGAGGGAGGAGGAGGGAGAGGATAGGGGAGGATGTGCATAAGATCCATAAGAGTGTAAAGCTCCGACATTACATAAGGTTTATATTTATATATAATACACCTATATAGCGATCCCTACGGTATGGTACAGAGGCGACGAGCCGGGGGGGGAGGGGGAGAGGACGAAGTGGAAGAAGTCGTGTTGGGGGAGAGGGAGGAGGGGAGGAGGACGGGAAGAGGGAGTGGCGGAGGGGAGGAGGAAGCACCGTGGAAGAAAGTTTTTTATTTGGCATTTATATTAAACTGCTAAATCTGAGTCAACACTGTGTACGTCCCCGTGTGTGTGTGTGTGTGTGTGTGTGTGTGTGTGTGCAGGCCGCCCACAGGGATTACCTTAATGGGTCTGTCACGGGGTGGGGAGGGGAGGGACGAGGAGGAAGGATGGGGCGGAGAAGAGAAGTGACAGATCGGGGAGTAAAAGTCAGTCTGGGGGAAGGGCGAGGGGCGCTGACCAGGGGGGGCGGCCTGTGACGGAGGGGTCATGTCGGGGCCTGGATGGGGGGGGACTTGACCTTTGGCTGCCGATCGTCAGTCTTCATAAAGACGTGTCGAGAAGCGTTACTTTATACATATAAATACAAAAGGAAGGATCGCTGCCTCTACTAATACTGTCATTAGAAACACCGGCCTCAGACTCTTGACTTAGAATACACAGCATCTCGACCAGGGCGGCTCAGCTGCTGACCAATCCGGCGCCTCGCTGCGGGTGTGACGTCACGCCTGCGTCATGGCAAAGAGCCAATCGTCGTGGCTGCGGGAGAAGTGCTATGTACAGGAAGGTCGGCGTGACGTCACGTGCGGCCGAGACAGCTTCGTCCGGAATCGACTCGTCCTAACAATGGAGGCGTGCGTGCGCGCTCCGCGGCCACGGAGGGGCCGAAAAGTCTCAAGAAAAGTGAACATCTTGCCTATTCCTTACCTAAGCACTGGTTCATCTAACTACCGCCGGGCGGCGCGGCGGGTGGCGCCCCGCGCGGCCTCGCTCTTACTTCAAAACTCAAAAATAAGGATGGCCGCGGCGGCGCCGCCCGCCCCGCCCCCCTCCACCTTGTACAGTGATAGAAAATAACACATGGCGAGGAAAACATTCTTCGGAACTTTAAAGCTTCATCTGTGTACACCATAAACTTAAGGTCATTATCCTTATTACTATTATACAGACCAAGTCGTGGCGCTGTCCTCGCCCTGCGGCCTGGCGGCGGCCTCTGCGCGCCGCGCCGCGCCACACGGAAAAGATTTATATATTATAGAAAAAAATAAAGCGTGCGAGGAACGAAACAGCAGCATCGGACCAGTGAACCATTGAACGGCTCCGTCGAAAGATCACTCGTGGGAGATCTACAAACATATCACTGCGCCGGGAGGAAAATACATCTTATGTACCTCAAAGGAAAATTACAAATCTCTTCTTTCCGATTGCCAAGAATCGGGTCGTCACGAGTCGTTCCGACGTCGTTTTCCAAAGAAGGAAAGAGGAGGAGACGGAGGGGAGTCAACCAATGTCTGTCTGTTCTCCCGCTCTCCGCTCACTCGCTCCGCAACACAACTCACAAAAAAGATAACAAAAATAATCATACAAAAAACTCGGGTATTTTGTGTTCCATCCTCGCCCAGCCACGGCACGGCGGCGGCACGCCCGTGCACGCCTTGCTGTGTGTGTGTGTGTGTGTGTGTGTGTGTGTGTGTTTCACAATGGCCTGATCACGTGCAGGACTCCTGACCGCAGTTTTGGGAGAGGTGCAAAGGTGTAAAATATGGTAAAATAAAGTAAAATATGGTAAAATATGTCGGTCAAATTCTTCCATCAACACCATCATTCTTGAGGAGCCACGACACACAGGACGGTCAGTGTCTAATGAGCATATATATATAATAAAGGAATAAAAAAAATGTGGTCGCCAATTTAAAGGTCTCGCTCTTGCCACCTGCGGCTAGCTAATACACCCCCCCCTCCCGCCGCCCACACTGAACTACGCGAGACAGTCAGCATCACATTCCTGTGTCTGCGTCACTTATCTGGCCCAGGCAAGGAAGTATCACGGAAAGGAAATTCTTCTTTAATACAAAAACTTGAAGATACGAAAGATTACTTTGGCAACGCTATCCGCGGACGGTGTGCTCAGCTGACTGCTCTTAGGGGAGGAGGAGGGAGGGGGAGGTAAGAGGAGGAAGGAAGGAAGCGGGGGAGGGGTAGAGAGGTAGAGGAGGGTAGAGGGGGTAGAGATAGAGGGGTAGAGAGGGGTAGAGGAGGAGGCAAGGGAGGTGCGAGAATAGGAGGAAAGTAAGGATAGGATAAAGCATTTGGTGAGGGAGAAGAGGGAGGGTGGAAAGGGAGGAAAGAGGAACTGCAGGGAGACAGGGAGGGGAATTGAGGAGTCAGAGTTGAGAGGGAGGGAGGGAGGGAGCGGGGCAGGAGGATAAAGGGAGGGAGGGAGGAGGAGGAAAGAGTGCACGGGGAGAGGGAGAGGAAGTGAGCGGAGGGTTGAGAGGGAGGAGGGGGAGGGGGAGAGTGGGCCGGAGTCAGGGTCGAGGCAGGCATGAGGTGATAAACGAAGCAGTTGTCGAACTTCTAAAATATCCTCAGCGCGTTACGAGAGCACCTGTAGTGACGCCGACTGACTATCACACGGACGATTAGCAGCGCCTGACCCAGCACGCTCCTGTCGACTTAGCTTACTTGTGCAAACTCCTCCTCAGACACACTAAATCACCCGGGATTGGTTTAAAGGCTTCACTGATGCACGTCCATACTCTAACCCCCGTCCAAGGCCTCGCCATAATGCTGACTGACCGTATGCTAACATAAGAAATTTGATTATTCATAGTCTATTTAGAAGATGTCTCGGAATCCTGTTTAATCGCCTGCCCATAACATAAGCTTGATGAACCCCCCCCCTCCCCCCCCCCTCTCAGCTCTCTCCACGTCACACTCTCCACCGCCACCACCACCGCCACCCCGGCCCCGCGGTGACCGGCCTTCCCTCCCTGTCATAATTTTCCCTTACCTCGGCAGCTGCTGCCTCCACGGTGGTCTCGGGCAGCCCTGACACTCCCTGCACCTCGGCCTGCACGTTAACGCTCGGGGACTATAAAAAAAAGCACTCGGTGGCCCTTGACCCGCCCGTCCTCACACACAATGCACCGCGGCGGTTATGTTTACAATTGACTGGCCCCCCGCTAGCCTGTGAGCCTTGCAGCCCGTGACATCACAGCGAGTCTCGCCGCCGCTACCTGCCTGGCGGGCTTTTGTATTATTCATCTGTTCATTATTACCTGAATGTTTGACTCGGGCGGCCGTAAATAGATAAAAATGGTGCAAATACTGGAGGTGAATATATATCGGAGGTGAATGGGATGTTTGTTCCTGTTTAATATATACTGATAACGACCGGAGTGGCTCCTTTAAACGAGTGATGGAGGAAAGTGACGACTGTGTGTGTGTGTGTGTGTGTGTCGCCTCACCACGGGCGCGCACTGGCCGGGCGTGGGCGTGGGTGTGGTGGGCGGGAGGTGCCTCATGCCAGCCGCTCGTCTATGGTGAGCGGCTGGTTCTCCTCCGGCTCCTCGTGGCTCGTGATTTCTGTCGACGACGTGAACTCCTCGTCCATGTGGTCCTCGACGTCGGAGGTGGAGGAGGCCGGGGCGCCGGGGGAGGGCGAGGCCGACCCGTCGAGGCTGAACTCCGAGGTCGGGGTCATGATGGAGGGGATGTCGGTGCCGCGCATGGACTGCAGGTCACCTTGGGAGTCGGCGGCGCCCATGATATCAGTGTTGAGGCTGTTCTTCTTGAGGTCGTCCTTGAAGAGGCCACTCTTCATTAGCGGCTCGGCCCCGGGCGGCAGCAGCTTGGCCAGGTCGGAGAGGCCGTTGTCCCTGAAGTACATGGTGCGCATCTCGTCCCTCTTCTGCCGCATCAACGCCTTGTACTCGGAGATCCGCATCTTCTTGCCGTCCACGATGCAGGTGCGCTTGGGCCGCGGACGGTAGCGGTAGTCGGGGTGCTTCTCCATGTGTAGCTTGGAGAGGCGCGACTGTTCCTCGTAGTACGGCTGCTTCTCGGAGTTGGACATGTTCTTCCATCTGGATCCTGCGGGGGAAAAGAGGGGAGGCGCTGAGTGGCGAGCAGCAACACCGAGACTCACTCCCTTACAGACACACATGCTGACTAACTCCCCGGCTGGCTGACTGATGGACCCCTGACTGACTAATGAACGGGATGACTGGATGTATGGCTGAGTGACTGACGCAAGAAGTGACTACCTGGCTGGTTGGCTGACTGCCTGGCTGACTGGCAAACCGATTCCTTGGCTGGCTGAGTGACTCGCTAAATGGCTTGCTGTTGGAGGGTTGCCCAGGTGGTCGAGCCCCTTTTTTCCCCGCCGCGAACGAGTTTGTCTCAGACGCGCCTCGAAATATCTGTCCCGACGTGTTGACGCGATCAGGAGCACGTGAATGATGCCAATTGCAATATTCAGCTCCGGGAGTGTAACTTAGAGAGAAACTTTTTATAAATATATTTTGCTCTCTCTTACCGGTTCTCTTTTTTTTTACTTGTCGGTCTGGCTAACGCTGGTGCTTATTTCCCTCGTCCTCCATGACTCTGGCACACACACACACACACACACACACACACACACACACACACACACACACACACACACACACACCTCTGCTTCACCCTCACCATACATCTGTACATCACTATCACACCAAATCATAGACACTATTCAACATTACCCAACAACTTAAATCAACCCAAAACACACTCCATACTACATCACAACCCACTCACACCCACACACCCCTAAACCACACTCTACACACACTCCATAGCTACTTATATCGCCTCAACACACTACAGACTACATCATCACCCACTTACGCCCACAGCAACCCCCCCCTCCCTTAACCCCACCCCACACACTCCCCGGCTGCTTGAATCACCCCAACACACTCCAGATTGTATCACACCCCACTCACACCCACAGCAATGCACCTACACATATTCTAAGCCCCACCCCCAAGCACTCCCCGACAACTCCACATACACCCACCCACCCACTCCCCAATACCTCCACACCTCCACTTACCTAGAATCTTGGAGATGGCTGAGTTGTGCATGTCCGGACACGCTTTGAGGATCTTGCGCCTCTCGTCGCGGGCCCACACCATGAAGGCGTTCATCGGGCGCTTCACGTGCGGCTTGGACTCGCTGTCCTTCCGAGTCTGCCGGATGATCTTAGCGCCGAACATCTTGGCTGCTTGAGGGGAGACGAGGTAGAGGGCCGAGGTTAGAGGGTGTGTAGAGAGGGCTGTGTGTGATTAAAGAAAGGGGAGGAGGGTGTGTAATGATGAGCAATGAGATAAACAGTCATGCATATTAAGGTTGTGGTCATCAGAGGACCCAAATATCAGTGTCATAATCAAGTTCGTGAAGGACAAAAAGCACACTCATAGGACGACTCACTTTGGCAGGTGGTGACGTACTCCTCGTCCTTGTTCTTCTCCTGCGTGGTGTGCGCCGCCGAGGTGGTGACGGAGGTGATGCCGCCCATGCTGCCGCCCAGCGAGGTGAGGGAGGTGAGGGGCGTGGCCGTGGGCAGGTTGAGGCCGCCCATGGGACCGAGGTGAGGCGGCAGCGAGGAGGGTAAGGAGGAGGGCGGCAGATACATGGGAGGGAAGGCGGGGGGCGGGTAGTGCTTGGTGGTCAGGCCTCCTCCCATGGTGGGTGAGCCGAGGGAGCCCAGACCCTGCCCGAGCCCCTGTCCGAGGCTGCCTAGCAGGTCCTTGTGGTCGGTGAGGCCGGGGAAGGGCGGCGTCATGTAGGGCAGGAAGGAGTGTGGCACTAGTGAGGGGGGGAGCCCCGCTCCCTTGGGGGACAGCCCGGTGAGGTCACTGGGTTTCGGGCTGGCCTCCTTGGGCTTGGTGAGATTGAGGGGCTTCTCTTCGTGGTTCTCGTGTGAGGGTGCGGGCGTGGGCGTGGGCGGGTGGGCGGTGTGCGTTGAGTTTTGTGAGAGTTGCGCCAGCTGGGCCGAGGCGGACATCCAGGCGGGGACCTGCAGGGAGGGACGAAGGGCACGGTGAGAGAGGGGAGGCACACGGACACTCACACTGACGAGGCTCTTCCTGCGTAATTTATCAACATCAATATTATGTCACCTCCTACAACACCTAAAAAGAAACACTTGACTAACGCTTCCAAAACACTAAAACCTTCCTTCACGACCATAACAATTACTAAAACCCCCAAAAAGGTCATCACACCCAACAGAACTCACACTCTAACCCTCCAACACCCCAGCCCCCTCTAACCATGACCCCCTTACACCCCATCATGACCCCCTTACACCCCACCATAACACCCCAGTACCCACCATGACCCCCAACACATCATCATCCCTATCACCCCTCAACACCCCTTCCCAATACTCACCGACGCAGCCACCGACACTTGGGTAAGCTTTGGAAGGGCGGCCTCGTGGGGTGGTGAGATGGGGGGCAGGACAGCGGGGGCAGGCGGGGCAGGGGGGGCGCCGTGTGTGCCCCCCCTAAACCCCTCCAGCAGCGGCAGGAACATGAGGTTGTGTGGAGGCTGAAGCGCACCGAGGCCCTTGTTGGCGCCATACTGCCCGTAGAGCTGGTTCTGAGGGAGGAAGGATGAGTGGATGAGTGGGTGAGTGAGTGAGTGGGTGAAGAAGTCGATAAATGGGGCAATGAGAGGTTGATGAGTAATGAGTGAGTGAATGAGAAGGGGAAAGAGGGAAAGAGGTAGAGAATGGGAGACAGAGAAGGGGATGGAGTGAGTGAATGAGTAAGTGAGTAGGTGAGTAAGTGAAAAAGCAAATAAGAATGAAGAAAAGAGTGAGGAAAGGAGGGAAGGAGGAAAAATGAGACAGAAGAGTGGATGGCATGAGTAAGTGAATAAAAACTGAGTATATATTTAAGGAAGGGAAGGAGGGAGGGAAAAAGAGAGGGAGAGAATGAGACAGAGAGGAGGATGGAGCGAGTGTGTGAGTGAATAAGAGTGAGTAAAAAAAGTTGAGTAAAGGGTTATAGGCCTTTCTCACACAAATGCCTCGCCCCTCCCCCTCCTCCTCTCCCCTTTCTTCCCCTACACAGTGTCGAAATCACCATTGCTCAAATCTCTTTATTTTTTTTTCACTTCAATCCCTTTCTTTTCTTTTTTTCCTCTCTCTCTCTCTCTCTCTCTCTCTCTCTCTCTCTCTCTCTCTCTCTCTCTCTCTCTCTCTCTCCACTACTACTACTACTACTACTACTACTACTACTACTACTATTACTTTTGTTGATGTTATAACGCACATACGAGAGAGAGAGAGAGAGAGACAGATGCGTGATGACTGAATGGCCACCAAGAAACTGCTTCAGAACACACGCTCTCTCTCTCTCTCTCTCTCTCTCTCTCTCTCTCTCTCTCTCTCTCTCTCTCTCTCTCTCTCTCTCTCTCTCTCTCTCTCTCTCTCTCTCTCTCTCTCTCTCTCTCTCTCGGCATAAAAGAAAATAAAACATGCGGTGTACATACAAAATTTAACGCTGTGTTTTATGTATTTATTGATTTCTGTGTGTGTGTGTGTGTGTGTGTGTGTGTGTGTGTGTGTTTCCTCTCTCCTTTAGTCTGCCTTTCTCCTCCTTCTCCTTCTCTATCTCCTTTCTTTCTTTCTCTCATTTCTCTATTTTTTAAGCTCAAATTCTTGCAGTCTCTCCTCTGACAAAGAAAACGGGAGAAATTGAAAGAAAATGGAAGTGAAAGAAAGAGAAAAAGGGAAGGAGTGAGAAAATCCGCGCATAAAAGAGAGAGAGAGAGAGAGAGAGAGAGAGAGAGAGAGAGAGAGAGAGAGAGAGAGAGCTCACGTCCACTTAAAATCTGGGCACACGTTTCTACAGTAAGTCGAGGTGATGGATGCCCCCCCCTCCCCCCTCCCCCTTTCCTCCATCCTCCTCCCTTTTCTCTCTCCCTCTCCTCCTCCTCTTCTTCCACTTTTCTCTTTCTCTCATCCTCATCTTCCTTTCTTTTGCTCCACCATCAATTTTTCCTCTTCAAATTTTCTTTTTCCTCCACCTCCTTCTTCCTCTTTTCTTTCCTTTTCTCATCTTGTTTCCCTCCATCTTCTTTTCTCTTCATCCTCCCTCCGTTCCTCCACCAAATGTGCACCTTCGCTTCGTCTTTCCACCTTTTCCTCCTCGTTCTCCTTTCCACATTCTCTTTCTTTCCTCCACCTCCTCTTCCTGCTCCACTATCATCTGTCTATCTTCATCTTCACTCCCTCCTCCTTCTTCTTCTCTCATTTTCTTTCTTTCATTCTCATTCTACTGGCGCTGCATCACTAACTTTCTATCTCCATCTTTTCTTTCTCCACTTCCTTCCCTTCCTCCCTTTCTTTCCTCCTCCTCTTTTTGCTTCATCATCAAATTCGTATCTTCACCTTTTTCCTCCTCCTCCATCTTCTTCCACCTCCACCCTTCTACACCTTATTTACCACCTCATCTACATCCCCATCTTCCTTTCCCTTCATCCATCGCTCTACCTGCTTCCCATACACCCCCAGAGAAAGGTAAGGGACAGGTGTGACAGACAGGCAGACGGATGGATTGAGGGAACGATGTCTTTATTAATCTTATGCTGGGTTAGTTTTTGTGTGCATCGTGAAGTAAGGGAGTTGCTCTTTGCGTGTTTCTGTTTACTTAATTGGTTTGGTTATTGTTGTTGTTGTTGTTGTTTTGTTGTTGTTGTTATTATAGGCGTAGTGAGGGAAGTTGAGTGATATGCTTCAATATTTACTAATCTCGTTTGGTATCTTTTTTTTTTCTTCTCTTTATTTATTTTTTTACTATTTTTTTTACAGCAAGCAACTTAAGGACAACAAAAAGAAAATGTAGAAAAAAAAGCCTGCTAACTGTTGCTCCTTCTACTTCTACTTCATCATCATCATCATCATCATCATCATTATCATCTTCTCTCCTGCTCCATTCTATATTGTCCTTCTGTCCATTCCTGTCTACTTATCTACATCTCCGTTCGTCTTCTACATGCAACACTTACAGCTAATTTCTACTTCTTTTCATATTCCTTGCAACACATCTACTTCTTTATCTATTGCTTATCCCTCCTCCTCTTCTTCCTCTTCCTCCTTCTCTTCATTCCTGTCTGGTTATCTACATCCCCGTTCGTCTTCTACATGCAACACTTAAAAGCTAATTTCCACTTCTTTTTATATTCCTTGCAACACATCTACTTCTTCATATATTGCTTCTCCCTCTTCTTCCTCCTCTTCATTTCTGTCTGGTTATCTACATCCCCGTTCGTCTTATGCATGCAACACTTAAAAGCTAATTTCTACTTCTTTATATATTCCTTGCAAGACATTTACTTCTTTATTTATTGCTTATCCCTCCTCTTCTTCCTCTTCATTCCTGTCTGGTTATCTACATCCCTGTTCGTCTTATGCATGCAACACTTAAAAGCTAATTTCTACTTCTTTTTATATTCGTTGCAACACATCTACTTCTTCATATATTGCTTCTCCCTCCTCTTCTTCCTCTTCCTCCTCTTCATTCCTGTCTGGTTATCTACATCCCCGTTCGTCTTCTATATGCAACACTTAAAGCTAATTTCTACTTCTTTTTATATTCGTTGCAACACATCTACTTCTTCATATATTGCTTCTCCCTCCTCTTCTTCCTCTTCCTCCTCCTCTTCATTCCCCGATTCCCAGCGTCTTCCTCACTCCCCTCACCTTTCGTTTAGCTTCTTTGTCTCACCCCTAACCTGTCTTATTCTTTCCTCCTCCTCCCTCTCTCTCTCTCTCTCTTGCACCACCACCACCACCACCACCTCCTCCTCTTGTTACCTCTCCTTTCTCCTCGCCTCTCCCCTCCTGGCCGCCCCTTCCCCATGCACCAGCCGGCGTACCCTTCCTCCCTCCCTTCACGGCTGGAGCGACACAGGTAATGCAAGTGTCAGACAGTGTTCCGTTGCGCGCCTACGATTGGGGGGGAAATTGTGTTTGGGAGATTCGATTATAAAGTGTTGTGATTGGAGTCTTGGGTGAGGAGGGGTGAGGAGGAGGGAGGTTGTGAGGAAGGGGGTGAGGAGGGGAGGAGTGGTGTGTGTGTGTGTGTGTGTGTGTGTGTGTGTGGAGGGGGAAGCGGTGTAGTGTTTGTGATAAAAGAAGGAAAATGTGGAAAAAAGAGATTTAGTCTGTTTCATACATACATAGCTACAGACAGACAGACAGACACCCACCTGCAGCGTCTTGAAGGTGTTGTGCTGCTGCAGGATCTGAAGGGCTTCCTGGTGCTTCCTGAGGGCCTCCTGCTGCATCTGTAGCGTCGCCTCCTGCTCCGTCACCACCTGAGGGAGAAAGAAACACACATTAGCACACCTGACGCAGCACCAGGCACAGGTATTGAAAGAGTGTATCAGCACACACACACACACACACACACACACACACACACACACACACACACACACCTGGCCGCCGCGTCCTGACAGGTGCCCGCCCGCAGGGGTTCGTGTGCACAAGTTTGAATGTTTAAATGAATGTGTACACGTGAGAATGTTCGTGTGTGTGTGTGTGTGTGTGTGTGTGTGTGTGTGTGTGTGTGTGTGTGGACGCGCTGCCTACAGGGGCCGGCGGGAAGGAAGGAAGGTCCGCCCTTTGCAGGCAGCAGAAACGTGGCTGTTGTTGTTATTGTTGGAGTTGTTGTGTCGTGTTGCGACAGGGGACGCACGTGAGGCTGCGGGAGGGAGGGTCACTCAAACGTACCCTCCCGCCCTCCGTTCTTCCCGCCTCTCCTCCAGTCTTCCTGCGTCCTGTACTCGCCCGCCCTGCATTGCAACGACTAGGCTTTTTCTCATGGCCTCCCCTCGCCGCGCCCCGCTCTTTCTTCCTCTCTGTCCTCTGTCTTTACCGGCCATTCTTGCCCCGCCGCCTGGCCGGACCTCATCGGCGGGCCTGGGAGCGGTCACTACCTCCACCACCACCGCCCTGCCTGCATTAGCCACGCCACACAGCCTCTCCCTGCGTCCCCCGCCCCCCTCGGCCTCCTCTTGTCCTGCGCGGTGGTGGCAGCGGCGGCGGTGGCGGCGGCAGCGGCCTTCACGTCCACTACACACTGTTTCCGGGAGGCTACACCGCCGCCGCCGACCACGACAAGACCACCACCACGGCGGCAAAAAGCGGCGACCACCACCACCGCGCCCTTCAGGCATTGTGGCGCGGGTCAGCAGCTGCAGCGACGGTCCTCATAGATCCCTGCACCCCACGCCTCATATTTACGTCAGTCCTCCTCCTCTAATCTCTCCTCCCTTCCCTCCTCCTCCTCCTCCACCTCCCACCGCCACCGCCGCCGCCACCCTTTCTCGGACACACAACGCGAGTCGGACACTGCAAAAACTGGACACAGGGAGGGACAATGGGTGGACAGGGGCGGCGGGAGGCAGACACATCGCGGACACTGGACAAAGGCGCTGCAGAGGGACGCCAGGGTGAGAGAGAGAGAGAGAGAGAGAGAGAGAGAGAGAGAGAGAGAGAGAGAGAGAGAGAGAGAGAGAGAGAGAGAGTTTCATAGTTTTTTTTTAAAATTTTTACTTCTCTGCTGCACTCTTCTTTCTCCTCCTCCTCCCCCTCCTCTTCTTCTTCTTCTTCTTCCTCCTCCTCCTCCTCGCAAACAGACAAGAAATCCAGTGAATACCTCCATTTCAATCTTCCTCCTCTTCCTCCACCTACTCCTCCTCTTGTCTCCTTCACCTTCCTCCCTTTCTCTCCCCATTTTCTCTCCCCTCACCTGAAAATTCTCTCCTCCCCGGCAACCATCTTTCTCTCCTCCCCTCCTTTCTTCCCTCCATTCTTTACCCTGCATTCTTTCCTCCCTCCCTCCTTCCCTCTTCGTCTTCACCCTTCGCCGAACCATTAAGATTTTTTCCTGCACCTCTCTCTCTCTCTCTCTCCCTCTGGAAAGACGAAACGAAAGAGAGAGAGAGAGAGAGAGAGAGAGAGAGAGAGAGAGAGAGAGAGAGAGAGAGAGAGAGAGAGATGAGTGATTTATGGGAGAGAAAGAGACAGAGAGAATAAATAACAGCGCAAACAGGAAAGAAATAATAATAATGTTTGCACAGAAGACGCCATTTATCCTAACGAGGAGATCCTTCAGCGGAGGAGGAGGAGGAGGAGGAGGAGGGAAGGAAGGGAGGAAGGAAGGAAAGAGTGATGGAAGAAACGAAAAGTGGAAAAAAGGGAAATGGAATGAAGGAAAAATTGATTGCTTAGAGATACAAAAGAAAGAAGAAAGGAATGAAAAGGAAAGTGATTGGAGAAACAGGAAAAATAAAGATAAAGAAAGAAAGAAAGAAAGGAAGGAAGGAAGGAAAAGAGGGAGGGAATGAAGAAGGGGTTAAAAAATGAAAAAAGGGAGAGGAATGAAAAGGAAAATGATCGGAAAAACAGGGAAAAGATGGAAAAAGAAAGAAAGAAAGGAAGGACAGAAAAGAGGGAGGGAAGGAAGGAAGGAAGGGAGAAGAAAGAAGAGCAAGATAAATTGAGCGAAAGAAGAAGAGAAGGAAGAATTGATGAGAGGGAGAAAGGAAGGAGATATGGAATGGAGGAAAGACAAAAAAGAGGAGGACGAGGAGAAGAGAGGAAAAGATTAGGTGCGTGAAATAATGGAAGAAAAAAAGAAAAAAAAGTAAGGAAGGAAGGAAAGAAGGATGAAGGAGAACGAAGGAAGAATAGGACCGATTACGTAGTTGATGATCCTTCCTTCCTTCCTTCCTTCCTTCTATCTTTATTCTTCCTTTGTCATTTTCTTTCCTTCTTCGATTCTTCTTTTTTGTCTCTTCACTCTTTCTTTCCTTTTTCTCATCTCCATTCACGACGCGCGCGCACACACACACACACACACACACACACACACACACACACACACACACATTTTCTCTCGCGTCATTCCTTCCTCTTTTTCTTCACTCTCTTCTCTGATTTTCTTTCCCTTCTTTTTTTTGCTTCACTGTTTTCTTCTTTCTCAATTTCCCTTTCTCTCCTCCTCTTCCTTTTCTGTCCAGGTGATTCTTCTTTTTCTCTCTCCTTCCCCTCTTCTACTTCTCTTTCTATTCACTCTTTCTGCTTTTATTCCATTCGTCAATCAATGTTTTTTTTTCCTTACTGATTTTCCTTCTCTTCCTTTCTTCCACTTTTCCTTCCTTTCCTCTAAATCATCATCCACTTTTATTCTATTCTTTTACCTATTTCCTGCTTTCCTTCCTCCTCCTTCTTTCCTCTTTCTCTCCCTGATTTTTTTCTTATGCTTCTCCTTCTCCTCCTCGTCCTCCATTTTCTCCTTCTGCTCCTCCTCCTCCTCCTTCTCGTCCTCCTCCTTCCCTCTTGTCCTCCTATTTTTTCCTAATCTTCCTTCTCATTCTCGTTTTTCCTCTCCTCTTATTTTTTCCTCCTCCACATCTTCGTCCTCTTCGTCCTCCTCCCTCTCTCCTGTGCTTCCTACTTTTTCCTCATGCTCCTGCTCATCCTACGCTTCCTCTTACTTTTTCCTCCTCTTCCTCCTCCTTCTTCTCCAGATGGATTCACTTCCCTCCTTCTGACAATGACGGACAGGAAGTTAAGGACAAAAAGAAGTTCACATTTGCTACGTCAGGAGGAGGAAGCAGGAGGAGGAGGAGGAGGAGGAGGAGGAGAGAGAGAGAGAGAGAGAGAGAGAGAGAGAGAGAGAGAGAGAGAGAGAGAGAGAGAGAGAGAGAGAGAGAGAGAGAGAGAGAGAGAGAGAGAGAGAGAGAGAGAGAGAGAGAGAGAGAGAGAGAGAATGATAATGAACAACACCACCACCAACTATTACAACAACAAGAACAACAACAACAACAACAACAACAACAACAACCAAGACCAGGTGAGCGTGTGACAGAAGGCGAGGAGGAGAAAGAGAAAAGGAGAGAAAAAAAGAGAAGGGAACGAAGCAAACGACGAAGAGGAGACAAGAGAAAAGGTGAAGAAGAGGGCTAAAGAAGGGGAGGAAGGAAGAAGGAGAAGAAGAGTAGATAAAGGAGAGAGAAGAGAAGGGAAGAGAAGAGAGAAGAATGGAATGAGAACGGCAGGGAGAGAAAAGAGAGAAGGGAGAGAACGGCAGGGAGGGGAAATGAAGGGCACAGAGAGGGAGGGAAGAGTAAAGTGAGGGAGAGAAAGATAGGAAGAAGGGAAGAAAGATAAAGGGAGAGAAAAGAAAGAAAAGGGAGGATACGGTAGGAAGGAGAAAAGAGTAAGAAGAGGGAGTTAGAGGAAAGAAGAAGAATCACAACCACCACCACCACCAATAAAGGGTCTCTCTCTCTCTCTACCACCACCACCACCTGACGTCTTGTACGACCACCACAATCCTAAAATACCACAAACATGAAACCAGACTCCACCACCACCACCACCACCACCACCACCACCACCACCACCACCGGAAGCGAGTAAGTTACCATATAACACTTCATATGGGCACCACCACCACCACCATCACCACCACCACTATTGCCATGACGCCCATCACCTCCACCATCACCATCACAAGTACTCTCTCTCTCTCTCTCTCTCTCTCTCTCAATCTTTACCACTACTACTGCCTCCATTTCTACGGCTACAAAATCTAAACAATACTTATATAACGTGAAGAGAGAGAGAGAGAGAGAGAGAGAGAGAGAGAGAGAGAGAGAGAGAGAGAGAGAGAGAGAGAGAGAGAGAGAGAGAGAGAGAGAGAGAGAGAGAGAGAGAGAGCAATAAGACAAACAAAACAGCAAACTTATTCGAAAGGATACACACACACACACACACACACACACACACACACACAAAGTGAAGACCAACATAAGAAAAGGGAAAGAGACATAACGAAAGAAAGAAAGACATAGAAAAAGGAGACAAAAATGAGAAAGCAGAGAACCAGAAGCAGCAGGAGGAGGAGGAGGAGGAAGATGAGGTATGAGGAAGGAGGAGGAAGGGCGGAAGAGGGAGACATTTAACAGTAGCAGGTGAGAAAGGTAAAGAGAGAGATAGTGTGGGAAAGGAAGGGGAGAGAGAGGAAGGAAGGTGTCTTGTTCGGCGGGCTTTAAAGGGAAGGAACACACTCGCACACAGGGAGGGAAGGAGGGAGGGAGGGAAAGAATGACGGAGGGAGAGAGAGACAGGGTGGGAGGGAGGGAGGGAAACACAGAGGAGAGGAGGAGGGTGATGCTGATGGTGGGAGAGAACAGGAGAGAGAGGAAGTAGTAGAGGAAACAGCATCCTCCTCCTCCTCCTTCTCCTTCTCCTTTTAACATGACACGAAAAATGATTACTTTGCCTTTTCTTATCTCGACGAAAAAGGGAGGAATAAAAAAATCATAGACGTAGAAAAGGATGAGTTTGTTTTACCGTCTATTCTGTGTACATAGTTATAGATAGATAGTTTTGATGATAATAGTGATAATAATACTAATTCTTTCTTTCGCTCTTATTTCACCTTCTATACTAAGACTGAAAGTTGTCCACCATCGTGTGTGTGTGTGTGTGTGTGCGTGAGGAAAGGCCACACACACACACACACACACGCACACACACACCACCGTGGAGGCGTCGGTAATCAAGAGCTGTTTAATTTTCACTCACTTTGCGTTCACTCTCTCTCTCTCTCTCTCTCCCCGGCCTAGGTGTAATTAGGATCTTAATCACCTTCACGCTCAATTACGTCCATCTGAATGCATTGTCGCGCTCCTGCATTGAAACTTCGTCATTTAAATTCACTTTTTTTTTTATTCAACTGTTTCTCTCTCTCTCTCTCTCTCTCTCTCTCTCTCTCTCTCTCTCTCTCTCTCTCTCTCTCTCTCTCTCTTTATCTATCTATCTATCTATCTCTCCATCTCTTTTGTGTCCATGCTCTTCTTTTCCTCCTCCTCCTCCGCCACCACCACCACCATCATCAGCATCACTATCATCATCATCAGCACCACCATTATCATCGTCGCCATGGTAACTCTCTGTATGTCGAGTGAGTGATTAGCAGGTATTGTGCATATCCCACCATGCGGAGAGAGAGAGAGAGAGAGAGAGAGAAGAGAGCAGTCCAATACTCCAGCAGCTCCACACAATCTCTCTCTCTCTCTCTCTCTCTCTCTCTCTCTCTCTCTGCCTGACCTCACACAAAAGGCAACATTATCAGAGTTTGAGGGAAGTGTGTGTGTTCGTGTGTGTGTGTGTGTGTGTGTGTGTGTGTGTGTGTGTGGATACATAGAAAGACTGAGATAAATAGACTGGGACACACACACACACACACATACACACACACACACACACACAAGAAGGGGCAGTGCCTGTGTGTGAGTGCCTGCAGCAGACTCCGCGGCGCCGTATGGGAAGGAAAGGCCGGGCAGGAGGAGGTGGCGGCGGGCGGCGGGAGGGTGGCATTGGCGGGGCTGCGCGGTGGCCACACGAAGGAACAGACCGTGGACAGACTCGGACCGCCACCCATAAGCAAACAAAAGGAAGGAAAGACAACACAAGGCAGGGACAAAAGGAGGATAATAGAGTGTCATAGACGAAGTTTTTTACAGGGAGGCGAAGGAAGGAGAGATGATCATTAGTATACGAGTGAATGGAAAGTATTAGTAAAGGATGTCACAAATAAACAAAAGGGGAGACTACAACAAAATCCAGGCACAGATTGATAATAAAAGAGTTTGACGGTCCAACTTTTTCTCACTGGGATCTAGAAATAAGGAAGGAGGAGATCATTAACAGCGAGCGAGTGAAAGGAAAGTATTGGTAGAGGGAACAGAAGCAGCAGAAACAACAGGAACATACGAAAGCGTGAAAGACCAAGTTGTTCGTAAGGAGGTGAAGTAAGAGGGAGAAGCGACCATTAGCGGCGAGGGAGTGGAGGCAAGGAGTATTAGAAGAGGGAACAGCAACAGCAGATAGACAGATGGATACATACTTCGCACACCAGACAAAAGGGACATGAAAACGAGTGATAGACGAACATTTTTATAGGTAAGTTGAGGAAAGAGGAGAGGTGACTATAAACAGCGAGGGAGAGCGGGGAAGGTATTGACAACAGCAGTAGCATCGGCGGAAACAAAAGCACATCATCCTCCATAGACAAAATGAGACGATAAAAAGATTGACAGACGATGTTTTTATCATAAGGAGATGAAGGAGAGAGGAAGCAGGGACGATCATTAGGAGTAAGAGTGCAGGGGACGGTACTGGTCTCGGCAGCAGCATCGTCAGCAACAACAGCGTGAAACAAAAGAGTGTGTGAGGCGGCCGAACCCTTGCCGCGGCGCAGATCGAACGGGAACAAAGCCAGGCGGGCGATTGGCTGGCCACAGCGTCAGGTGCACCAATCACAGACACTCCTTGTTCTCACTCCCACTACCCCCCCTCCCTCAGTCTCTCTCTCTCTGCCTGCTTCTCTCCCTACTCTCTTTTCTCTCTCTCTCTCTCTCTCTCTCTCTCTCTCTCTCTCTCTCTCTCGTACGGTCTCGCGCGCCCGCACACGCCTCGCCCAGAGCCACCAGCAGCAACGGCGGCGGCGGCGGCGGCGGTGGCAGCGGCCCGGCCATTGTGTGACCGAGGAGAATGGAGGTGACGCGTGACGCAGGTGTGATGTCGCCCCGTGTGTGTGTGTGTGTGTGTGTGTGTGTGTGTGTGTCCACCTGACGGGGCGACGGGGCGGCAAGATGGCGGCGGGTGTGTGTGTGTGGAGGGGGAGGAGAGCAAGAGATAAGATAGACAGTAGAGAAGAGAAAATGGAATAATAACAATAGTAACAAAACAACAATAGAAGTAGTAACAATAATGACGATACGAAGAAGAAAAAACAATGAGAAAAACAATCAACACTAAAAAAATAACAAACTAAACAAAGCCAAACAAAACAATGAAAACAAGACCAACAACAACAACAGACACAAACAGACTAGACAATCAACAATAAAAGAAATAACATCATAAACAAACCAAGAAAAACAAACACTGAAAACAAGACCAACAGACACAAACACAGACACACACACAGACGCACTTACACAGACCCCACAAACAAGCTCTACGGGGCGGGGCTGGGCGGGGACAAGGGGGGGCGGGGTAGTGTTTGTCTGTGGTTGCCATGGTGACGCCCGCCGCCTCGTGGACGACACAAATAAGCGAGACACAAAACAACAACAAGAAAAGAAAAAGGAAAAAGAAAAGAGGGAGGAAGGAGAGAAAAGCAATAATTCCTCTCTTTAAGATGAAAATAACCTCCTCCTCCTCCTCCTCCTCCTCCTCCTCCTGTCGTCTCTAGCTTCTTTTCCTCTCCCGTATTTCCCTCCTCCTCCTCCTCCTCCTCCAGTCCCTCCTCTTCAAATCCTTCTTTCTTCCCACTCCCTTACCTTTCTCTCCCTCTTTACCGCAGAGAGAAAGAGAGAGAGAGAGAGAGAGAGAGAACATCATTCTCTCTCTCTAAGGGGAAAGACGATATGGAAAATGGAGGAAGTGAACGAGAGTGGTCTTTGTAGGTATCTTAGAGAGAGAGAGAGAGAGAGAGAGAGAGAGAGAGAGAGAGAGAGAGAGTATCTGTTTCTCTATTTCTTTCTTTCTTTCCCTTCCCTTCCTAACAATAAATATATCGATGAAAAAAACATAGAGGATAAATATAAACGAGAAGATAATAAATGCGTACTAATTGGCTACTTTTACATGTTCTATTCGTGTGTGTGTGTGTGTGTGTGTGTGTGTGTGTGTGTGTGTGTGTGTGTGTGTGTGTGTGTGTGTGTGTTGCCTCTTATGTCGCAACAATGAGAGAGAGAGAGAGAGAGAGAGAGAGAGAGATTAAAGATGGGAGAACTGACAAAGGAAAGGAGAGAAAGGGAGTGAGAAAGAGGGAGATAAAAGGAGAGAGAGAGAGAGAGAGAGAGAGAGAGAGAGAGAGAGAGAGAGAGAGAGAGAGAGAGAGAGAGAATGGAGGGGAAGGAGGAGGAAGGCTTATACACATACACACACATCTCTAACCATGTGTGTGTGTGTGTGTGTGTGTGTGTGTGTGTGTGTGTGTGTGTGTGTGTACCTTTAAATGTGCAGATATGGACAAAAACGAAGGAATGAAAATAAGAAAAAGAAAACAAAAACGATATTGAGAAAGAAAACCGAGAAAATTGAAATATATATAAATTCGTTTCATCTTAAAGTCAATCTCTCTCTCTCTCTCTCTCTCTCTCTCTCCCTCTCTCTCCCCTTTACCTCACCACCCTTTCCTTCACAACCTCCCTTCCTTATCCTCCCCTTTCCCCTTCCCTCCCTTTCTTCCCACATTCCTCCCCAGCCTACACACACAATATCCATCAAAATAAAGCAGGCCACGGCTCCCTCAAACAAGCCGCCCTGTGCCCTCCCCCCCCCTCCCCACCACACGTGTGCACCTCCTCCCCTCCCGCCAGACCAGCAGAGCCACAAAAAAGCTCGCTCGCGTGCTATCGGAGAGACTCGTCCTGCGCTAAACACAAGACAGAGGGCCAATTATGTTCCGTTTTGGCGGGTGTAAACAAATGACTCGCCAGCTCTCCCTCCCTCCCCTCCTCTCCTCCCTTTCTTTCTCCCTTCCTTCTCGGCTCTTGTCTCTCATCTCTTCTCCCTTTTTTTTGTGATTTTTTTGTTGTTTCGTTTTTTCCTGTCTATTTTCTATACCTTTCGTTCTTTTTTTAGTCTTTTCTTTCTTTTTTCTTTTTCTTCTTGATGTGTGTTTATCTCTGTCTTTCTCTATTTTATTCTGTTAATCTTTTTATTTTACTCTTTAAGGCTCCTTCTACCTTCTTTCATCTCTTCTTTATTTCTTTAATTGTTATCTTCTCTTTTATTTGTCTTTCCTACTTTTTCTTTTTCTTTACTTCCTTTTCTTTTTCTCTTTCTCTTCTATTCTCTTTCACTGTATAACTTCCTCCTCCTCCTCCTTCTTTTCCTCCCTTCCTTATTATCTTCCTCTCCCATTTTTCTTCTTCTCTCCTTCTCCTCCTCCTCCTCCTTTTCCTTTCCTTATTATCTTCCTCTCCCATTTTTTTCTTTCTCTCTCCTCCTCCTCCTCCTTATTATCTTCCTCTCCCATTTTTTTCCTCTCTCCTTCTCCTCCTCCTCCTCCTCCTTCCTCTTCTTATCTGTCAGTGTATATTTATCTTTCTCTTACTCTCTCCTCCCTTTCTCTCTCTCTCTCTCTCTCTCTCTCTCTCTCTCTCTCTCTCTCTCTCTCTCTCTCTCTCTCTCAGTGTGTTAGAGAAAAATATGAATTGAAGAAACAGATGAAAGAAAATAGAAGAGAGTTAGGAGGAGGGTATTGTGGTGGTGGTGGTGGTGGAGGGGGGGGATGGAGGGGGGGAGGGAAGGGCAGTCAGCTGATTGATCAAAACAACATAACACGTGCCATTGTTTACATAAAAAAACAACAACAACATAAAGGAAGGAAATACCCGTCCTGAGAGAGAGAGAGAGAGAGAGAGAGAGAGAGAGAGAGAGAGAGAGAGAGAGAGAAAACAGAGGGAAAAGAGAGAGGTTTTGTTCTGGTCTGGTAACAACTGTGTAGGGGTCTGGTGAAGGCGTGTGTGTGTCCCTTGTTTGGCAGTACTGCAGGGGGTCGGCAGGGGGGGGTAGGGGGGGGGTACAATGGGCCAAGTGTAAACAGAGAGAAGTCGAAACAAAGCTCTTTAAACAATCGGTGTCTGGTGTTGGGAGGGAGAGAGAGAGAGAGAGAGGACATATACTTTCCCTTCATCCAGGTGCAAAAATAACTAATGAACCAAGAAAACAAACAAAACAAACAAACAAAAAAAAAGTATGACAAACAAAATATGATTGAGAGATTATGTTTGTATGAAGGAGGAGGAGGAGGAGGAGGAGGAGGAGGAGGAGGAGGAAGAGGAGGAGGAGGAAGGGGTGGTGAGTGAAAGGAGAAGAAGGAAGGGGAGGACACGAGAGGAGGGAGGAGAAAGGACAGATGACGAAGGGACGAAGGAAGGGAGGGGAAGGGAGGAGGTGATGGGGAGATGAGGGGAGGGGTGAGGGGTGGTGGGGAGGTAATGAAGGTGATGAGAGGGGAGGTGTGGTGATGCATCCGTCATAATGGTGATGTGTTTGCGTCATGCAGTCGATCAATCATGTGTGTGTGTGTGTGTGTGTGTGTGTGTGTGTGTGTGTGTGTGTGTGTGTGTGTGTGTGTGTGTGTGTGTGTGTGTGTGTGTGTGTGTGAAGTATAATGATTGAATGTTTGAGTTTCTTAGTATAATTTCTTTTTTATTATTTATCATTATCTTTCATTGTGTTTATTTATATTATCATTTTCGTTTGTGTCATTTCTTACCATTGTTCTTTCCTTTCTTTCTTCCTTTCTTCCTTCGTCATATGATTTCTATAGTTATTTCCTCCCTCTTTTAATTCTTTCCTTCCTTCCCTTCCTTCCTTTCAACGTTCCATTCCTTCAACCTCCATTGTACTTTCTTTCCTTCCCTTCTTTCCATCCTTCAATCCTTCCTTCCTACATATTTTTCTTCCCTTCCTTTCCTCTCCTCCTCCCTTCTTAATTCCTTCCATCCTTCCTCTCTTCCTACATTCCTTTCCTCCTTCTCTTCTTCCTTCCTTCCCCTCCATTCTTCTTTCATTCCTTCCTTTCTTTTTTTTTTCATTCTTCGACTTCCTGGTGACTTCACTCTTTCATTTATTTACAGAAGGCAAGAGCGAACCATTCCCTCGCTTGTTTGTGGACTCTGACACACACACACACACACACACACACACACACACACACACACACACACACACACACACACACACACACACACACTAAATTCTCTTTCTCTCTCTCTCCCTCTCTCATTCCCGTCTCTCCTTCCTCCCACATATTGCTACTTTTTCCCCTTTTTCCCTCCCCTTTCTTCTCTCCCCTCTTCCCTCTCCCCTTCCTTCACATCCTCTGCACCCCTCTTCTCCCTCTTCCACACCTAAACACTGTGCTCTCCTTCCCTCTTCTTCTCGCCTCTCGTTTTCAATAAGCATCTTCGTTCACTTCTTCCTTTTATTTCCATCTCAATACACGATTCCAGCTCTATGCCTTTCTTTAATTTCCTCTGCTCACCTTTTTCTCTGTCTATCTACGTCTGTATCTCTCTGTACCTTTCCTTTTCTACTCTATCACTAATGTTGTTTTATCTACTTATCTACTTTCACATCTCTCTCCCTTCTTCTCATTCTTTCATTTCCATCTTCTTTTTCCTTATTATCTTTCACTATCGATCTATAACTGTGTATTTTTTCCTTCTATCTTTCTTCTATTCTATTTTTTTTCCGCTTCTCTCTGTCTTCACCTTCTTTTCCACCGCCATTCTTTTCACATTTCTTCCTTTCCTTTCTTCATACACACACACACACACACACACACACACACACACACACACACACACACACACACACACACACACACACACACACACCTTTCCTCTCCCTTTTCTCCTCACTGCATCCACCCTCAACCCTCCCCCCTCCCCACCCTCAACCCTTGGGAGGAAGTTGTGTGTTTGTCATTCCGGGAGTCGACAGCCCACACGTGACACCCGCCCCGCCCACACGCCCGCCCCCCCAAGCCTGCCACACCCACGCAGCCCAGCCCATCCTTCTCTACCTCTTCCTCCTCCTCCTCCTTCTCCTCAGTCCTTTCCACTTTCCCCTCACCTCCGTCTGTGTCTCTCTTCTCCTTCATATCTATACCTGGCTTTTCTTTGCTGGTTTTCTATTTTTTCTTTACTTTTTGTTTTGTTTCTTTATTGGTATTTTTATCCTTTTTACTCCAATGCTTATATTTATTTTTCTTCCTCCCATACACCCACATTTGTTGTTGTTGTTGTTGTTGTTGTTGTTGTTGTTGTTGTTGTTATCTGTTAGGTGTTTCTCTCTCTACACTTCACCTCACTCTTCACTGTTTCACTTCCTTCTCCCTCAGTCACTTCATTTTCTTCTTAAAACACTATGGCGTCTTCTTGCATGCTGTTCCTCATTTCACACTTCACTCCCTTCCTCTGACTCTTCCTCCTCCTACTACCTTCCTTCCTTCCTTCCTATCTACCTATTTATCTATCTATTTATCTATCTTTCTACCTAGCTAGTTACCTTCCTTTCTTCCTTCCTTCCTAACTTCCTAACCACCTTTCTTCCTTCCTACCTACCCACCTATCTACCTTCCTTCCTACCTAGCTAGTTACCTTCCTCTCTTCCTTCCTTCCTACCTACCTGTACCTTCCTTCCTTTCTATCCTCCCTTCCTTCGTTCACTCATCACCTACATTTCACTCACTCCTCTCTCTTCTCTCTTCTCCCTTCCCCTTCTCTTCTCACTCTTCATCCTAACCCCCACCCATCACCCCCCCCCCCTCATGCCCAGTGCCCCCCTCTCCTCCTCCTCCTCCACCCCCCCACCTCCCCCCGTGATGGTCCTCGCCCGCGCTGGCCAAACACACGCGCCGTCTCTCGAATATTTACAAAACAAACCGAGACTTTTCACCACCATTTAATTTCATTCAGACTCCGACCTCCTCCTCCTCCTCCTCCTCTTCTTCTTCTTCTTCTTCCTCCTCCTCTTTCTCATTCACTATCTACTCCTTTCTTTTCCTCCTTTTATCTTCTTTCTCATTTTCCATCTTCTCATTCTCCCATTATTTGTCCTCTTCATCTTCTTCCTCCTCCTCCTTCTCCTCCTCCTCTTGTTTTCTTATTGCCTCTGTATAATGAGCGGAGGAGGAGGAGAAGAAGGAGGAAGGAGAGGGGAGAAAATAGGGTAAAAGATGGAGAAGGAAATAAATGAAGGGATAAAGTAGAAATAACAAAAAAAAAGAGAGAATGGGAGGTTTGGAGATGGGCAGTGATTGGGAAGAGGAGGAGGAGGAGGAGGAGGAGGAGGTAAGACGACATCGAAGGGAGGAGGAAATGTCATGCGCAAGAGAGTGAGAGTGTGTGTGTGTGTGTGTGTGTGTGTGTGTGTGTGTGTGTGTGTGTGTGTATTGTCGATTAATGAGGAGAGGCGGAGCGTTGTGGGAGGCGATTCGTCTCCTTCAGAAGAGCACGCGAGGAATAGGAGGAGGAAGAAGAAGAAGAAGAAGAAGAGGAAGAAGAAGAAGAAGAAGAAGAAGAAGAAGAAGAAGAGGAAGAAGCTACTAACACAAGAGTAATCCAAAACACCAAGAATTAAGAAGAAGAAAAAGGACAACAACAACATCATTATCATCAACAACAACAACAACAACAACAACAGCATCCCAAACTGACCTCTCTTTTAGTCACTCATTTTTACTTTTTTTATTACATGACTAGTGATTAGCGGATATTTATTTATTCACTCATTTATTATTGCCCTTGAGCTGCTTCCTGAACTATAAAACAACAACAACAGAAACAACAACAACGACAGCAAGAGGAGGAAGTAGATGCTGCCCAGCCCATCCTTCTCTACCTCCTCCTCCTCCTCCTCTTCAGTCCTTTCCACTTTTCCCTCACCTCCGTCTATGTCTCTCTTCTCATTTTTTTCTCTTCTCTGCCTTTTTCCTCAATCAGAATTCTGTACCTTTTTCTTTCCTCTATTTTTTACGCTATTTCTAACGCTGAGAATTACTCCTCCTGCTCCTTCTCTACCTTCTCCTCCTCCTCCTCCTCCTTCTTTTCCTCCTCCTCCTCCTCCTCCTCCGAAGACACTAACACAAGACAAAAATCCTCACGCCAGAAATCAGTCCTCATCTGTCTCTCTCTTATCAATTGGGAACTTAAAGGAACTTGCGTTATTTACAGCTATGCCTCCCTTCCTCTACCTTTCCCCTCCTCTCCCATCTGTCTACTGGTTGACTGGAGGAAGAGGAGGAGGAGGAGGAGGAGGAGGAGGAGGTGGTGGTGGTGTCATGTCCAAAGAAACAATGATAGCAGTGTTGTCCTTTGTTTCGCCATGTTGACCCTTCCCCCTTGCCTCCCCCTCCCCCCCCTTTCACGTCCACTGGAGAAGGAGAAGGAGGAGAAGGCGGAGGAGGAGAGCAAAGGAGGAAGAAAAGGTGAAGAGAAAGGGATGTTATGAAAGAGGGAAAAGTATGTGAAGGGAATGAAGGGGAAGAGAAAAAGAGGGAGAGAGGAAAGGAGAGAGAGAAAGACTATGGAGGTATGAAGAGAAGAGAATGAAGAGTATGAAGAGAGAATGAAGAAGAATGAATGAATGAAGAGGAGAGAATGAAGAGTATGAAGAGAGAATGAAGAAGAATAAATGAATGAAGAGAAGAGAATGAAGAGTATGAAGAGAGAATGAAGAAGAATGAATGAATGAAGAGAAGAGAATGAAGAGAAAAAGGGTGTTACTGAAGAAGGGAAAGACAGAGAAGGGAATGAAGGGAAGGGGAAAAACAAAGACAGAAAGAGAGAGAGAGGGAGAGAGAAAAAGAGAACAAGGAAGTATGAAAAACCTAACCAACAAACAAACACACACGAACATGATTCAGGTCTTATAAAAAAAAAAAAAAAAAAAACTAGTGTGGCTACTCTCGCGCGGGACAAAGGGTTAGGTGTGAGAGGGTCCTGCTGATGATGATGATGGTACACGATAATGAATAGGTGAGACAGGTAAGTGAAAGGGGGTGAGGGGGGAGTCGGAGGAGGAGAAGGAGGAGGAGGAAGAGAAGGGGAAGGGAGGAATGGCGAGTATGAAGTGTGTGTATGTTTATCTCCTCCACCTCCTCTTCCACCTCTTTCTCTCCTCCACCTCCTCTTCCACCTCTCTTTCCCTTCCTCAACTTCTCTCTATCCTCTCCTCCACCTCTCTCTCATCTCCACCTTTTCTTCCCCTCCTCCACCTTTATCCCCTATTTCCTTCATCTCTCCATCTCTTTCTCCACCTCTATTTCCTCTTCTCATCTTCTCTCTATCCTCTCCTCCACCACTCTCTGCCCTCCTCCACCTCTTCTTCCACCTTTATCCCTTATTCCACTTCTCCCTCATATCCTTCACCTCTCTCCCTCATCTAAACCACCTCTCCCTTCCCTCCTCCACCTCTCCCTCCACCTCCACCTCCTCCTTCTCCTCCTCCACCTCTCCCCGCCCTCACGTGCTCAGCAGATGCCACACCGCCGCACAATGCCTTCCTAATTACTAACTAATGTGTTCCGCAGACAGTAGCCGCCGTCGCCGCCGCCGCCGCCGCGACCCTAAGACCCCTGCCGCTGCCCCCTGCCCCTGCCTCGACCCCTGCCAGCCCCTGCACCGAGGACGACCCTTCACCACCCTGCCACACACACACACACACACACACACACAAGCACGCCCCGCCATACCCATAAAGCGACTTTCAACCCGCACACACATACCAGAGCGACCACAATCCATGCCCCCCCTCCCCCCCTCCTCTTCACCTCCACCCCCCAACACCCACCCCCTCAGGAGTAAGTAACCAACCATCCGTCACCACCACCACCGCCACCACCAACGCAACCACAACAGACCGACCGACCGACCACCCGCCACCAGAGAGAGAGAGAGAGTGGGGGGGGGGGGGGGAAGGGGAGGATAATATAATACAAGGAAATGCCGAAGAAACAATAAAACATGGTAAGAAGAAAAAAAGGAAAATAAAGGAAGAGAGATGACACTCATAAAGTCAAGCACAACTCTCTCTCTCTCTCTCTCTCTCTCTCTCTCTCGATCTGGGAAGAGAAATACGACAATAAACTTTCGGGCTTAGAAAAGACCACTGACAAGGGTGCCACGTTGGGGGTGGGGTGGGGGGGGGGGAGGAGAGAGAGAGAGAGAGAGAGAGAGAGAGAGAGAGAGAGAGAGAGAGAGAGAGAGAGAGAGAGAGAGAGAGAGAGAGAAGATACAATAACTGAAGAAAAAGAAATGACAAAAGTAAAAGGAAGGGAAAATAGGAGAAAGAGGAGGAGGAGGAGGAGGAGGAGGAAGGAAAATAGGAAGAAGGAAGGTGATGAAAACCGAAAAAAAAAATTGTGAGTGAGAGAGAGAGAGAGAGAGAGAGAGAGAGAGAGAGAGAGAGAGAGAGAGAGAGAGAGAGAGAGAGAGAGAGAGACTTACAGGTAGACAAATAAATTGGAAAAATGACAAGACAGAAGGAAAAAAAATGGGAGGAGTGAGAGAAAGAGACAGGGAAGGGAAGGGACGGAGGGAAGGGAGGGAAGAAGGGAAGGGGAGGAAGGGGAGGAAAGAGGGGGGGGGTAAGGTTCCTCCGAGTTTATGGAGTGAAAAATATTCGTAAGGTCTTCAGGAGTCAACATATAATGACTGTGTGGAGGCGACCTTGTATCCCCACCCTCTCTCTCTCTCTCTCTCTCTTCTACGCCAGTTTTTCCATATTTTCTATTTTTTTCTTTTGTTTTGAATTTCCCTCCAAATTATTCTCATTATTTTTGTTTTTAATTCCCAATCGTTTTTCTTACGTATTTTTCTCTATTACCCCATTTTTTTTTATTTCCTTATTTCGTTTTTCTTTATATTCTTTATATTCGTTTACTCTTTTTCCTTTTTTTCATTTTTTTTTCTTTCTTCCCTTTTCATCCTTCTTTTTTATACTTTTTTTCCATTGCTTTCTTCCTTTCCATTCTTCCTCTTCGTTTACTTTTTCCTTTTTTTCATTTTTTTCCTTTCTTCTCGTTTTCTTCTTTTCTTTTTCATTCCTCTTTTTTCTTCTTCTTTCCTTCATCTCATTCTCCACTCCAGTCTCAATCAAGTCTAATATTCTCTTCCTTTTTATCCCTCCTCTTCGTCCTTACCTCCTCTCCTCCATCCTTCCCCTCAGACCACTAAGGCAGCCAGAGGGAGAGAGAGGGCGAGGGGGAGAGAAAGAGAAGAACGAGGAGGAGGTGGGGGAAGGGGGGAAGGGGAGTGCCACCATTCGTCTTGGCCCAGGGTGGCACAGGGCCGCGCTCATGTTTCAACGTGGCACTGACCCTCTGTTCCGAGCCTTACCTGTCTGTCTGTCTGTCTGTCTAAGTCTGTCTGGGTGGTTGTCTGTGTCTGGGCGGGTCTGTCTTTGCTCTATTTCTTTCTTTAATTATTGTTTTTATCATTCTTCTTATGTTCTTTCTTTCTTTCTTTCGTGTTCTACTTTCTTTATTTAATTTCTTATCTCTGTCTTTTTTTCCTTCTTACGCTTTCCTCTACTTTATCTCATTAGTATTTCTTTTATTCCCTCATTTTTCTATTTCTCCGTTTATTTCAATTTATTTTCTTACATTTTCATATTATTTTACATCATATTTTTCTTTCCTCTATTAATTCCTTCCCTAAAGATACATCCATTCACTCCTTCATCCACCACTACCTCTCCCCACTTCTCTATCCACCTCTTCCACTCCCCAATCAATTTACTCCGTTTCACACACACACACACACACACACACACACACACACACACACACACACACACACACACACACACACACACAAACACACAACACACATTTCACGACCCAGACCAAGACTTTCTGTTAACAAGCACAACCTCTCATTCTCCTTCCACCTACCTAAACACAGATCCACACACACACACACGCACATCTCTACATCACCTCTCCACTCCTTACCACCTCACCTCCACCTCCCAACCTCTCCCTCCTTTCTCCCACCTCGTCGTTCTCCCCACCCACACAGACGAGCGCGCGCCCAGGCTCCTAATAAGCTTACAACCAACAGGTAGAATCAACAGAGAGGTGCGAGCCTGAGTAAACACCAGCGACAGTGAGGTATGGGAGAGCGCAGGCCGCGATTGGCAGTCATAAATACCGCAAGGAAATTGACACGAAGGAAGGGAGGGAGGGAGAGAAGGGAGGGAAGGGAGGGAAGGGAGGGAAAAGTGAATGTCTGAGGGGTCGTATGAAAAGGATGGGTAACCTGGGAGTATTGGAGGAAGAAGTAGAGAAGGGAGAGAGAGATAGAGGGGAAGGGAGGGAGAGAGAGGGGAAGCGAGGAGAGAGAGGTGAAGGGAGAGAAAGTATGATTAGAGAAGAAAGAGAGATATAGAGGGTGAGGGTAAGGGACGGAGAGAGAGAGAGAGAGAGAGAGAGAGAGAGAGAGAGAGAGAGAGAGAGAGAGAGAGAGAGAGAGAGAGAGAGAGAGAGAGAGAGAGAGAGAGAGAGAGAGAGAGAGAGAGAAAGGAAAATAAGCCCAGAATCATTACTGCCTTGAAACACCACACACATTTTCCTCCTCCTCCTCCTCTTCCTCCTCCTCCTCCTCCCCCTCCTCTTCCTCCTACTTTCTTCCCGTCTGTAGCCCAAACAAAGAGACGCGACCCATTGAAGTTTTTTTTTTTAATTCTGTATAACACACTCTCTCTCTCTCTCTCTCTCTCTCTCTCTCTCTCTCTCTCTCTCTTCCGATAGTACGCTTAAGTCCCTCATTCTTTATCTTCCTCCTCCACTTGTGTCCTCCTCCTCCTCCTCCTCCTCCTCCTCCTCCTCCTCCTCCTCCTCTTCCTCCTCCTCCATACAAGTGAATCCTGGAACACTTTTCTCGTGATAATTTCTGGAAAAGAGAGAGAGAGAGAGAGAGAGAGAGAGAGAGAGAGAGAGAGAGAGAGAGAGAGAGAGAGAGAGAGAGAGACCGTTCCACAGAGGAGGAGGAGAGTTCCACACAGTCTTTCCTTTCCATCCTTCTTTCCTCCCTTCCTTCCCCTCCTCTCCCTCACTTCCTCCCTTTCCCTCCCTCATACTGAAAGTTCTGAGGGACTTTCCAACTCCCTTTCCTCTCCCTGTCGCCTTGTGTTCACGGGCAGAGCAGCGAGAGAAGAGAAGGAAGGAGGGAGAGGGAGGTAGAGGATGAGGGAGGAAGAGGGAAGGAGAGAGGGGAGTCAGAGGAGGAGCAAGAGGAGAAAGACAAAGTAGAAGACACAGAAAGAGAAAGGAAAAAAAGCATTAAAGAAGGAAGGAAGGAAGGAAAAAGGGGAAAAGAAAACGGAGGCAGAAGAAGAGGAAGGACACGAATGAAAAGGAAATGATGAATGGAAAAAAAGACAAGAGGAAAAAGAGTGTAGAAAGGGAAAGAAAAAAAGACGGATAAGTAGGACAGAAGAGAGAAAGGAAGGGAAAGCAGAAAAGAATAGGGAAAAGAGGAAACAAGGAAGCAGAAATGAAGGAAAGGTAAAGGGAAGGAAATGAGAGAAATGAGAAAGCAAAAAAACAAACAAACAGGAGGAGGAGGATAAGAGGGAAAGAAAGAACAGGGAGGAAAAAAAAAGAGGAAGAAAAGGAAATGGGTGAATGGTAAATGAGAAGATAGGAAATGAAGGAAAGGAAAAATAAGAGAAGGGATTGAGAGGTGGAAATGTATAAGAGGATTCAAGAGGCTTTTAAACATTAATATTAAGCGTATAAACGATGAAATACACGAGAGAGAGAGAGAGAGAGAGAGAGAGAGAGAGAGAGAGAGAGAGAGAGAGAGAGAGAGAGAGAGAGAGAGAGAGAGAGAGAGAGAGAGAGAGAGAGAGAGAGAGAGAGAGTAAAAAAATGCATAAATGAAAAAGAAGGAAGAAAAAAAATGAAAGCGGAAGACAGAGCGAGGCATCATCATCTCCTCCTCCTCCTCCTCCTCTTCCTCCTCCTCCTCCTTCTCCTCCTCCTCCTCTTCCTCCTCCTGTTCCTCATCAGTTAATTGGAAATACTGTCAATGGCTTTTTTTTGAGCTGTTGTTTTAGTTCTCAAGGCGCGCTTTGTGTGTGTGTGTGTGTGTGTGTGTGTGTGTGTGTGTGTGTGTGTGTGTGTGTGTGTGTGTGTGTGTGTGTGTGTTTATGCTGTTCGCTTAATCTATATTTTTTTTTGCTTTTTAATTCTTGAGTCGTGTTTTTTTTAATCATTCTTATCTGTTTTATAAGTGTTCTCTCTCTCTCTCTCTCTCTCTCTCTCTAATTATCTCTTCACACTGTTTATCTTATTTTTCATGTGATTCGTTTTGTTTTCTTTCTTGTTTCTTTATCTACGCATTTCTCTCTCTCTCTCTCTCTCTCTCTCTCTCTCTCTCTCCCCGGAAACAGGCAGCCCCTTATCAGTCCGTGTCCCTGCAAATCAAAAGAGGGAACAGCTGCCTTCTCTCTCTCTCTCTCTGAAGCTGTAATTTGACTAAGCCAGCGTTTTCTTCCTCCTCCTCCTCCTTCTCTTCCTCCTCCTCCGCCTTCACCCCATCCTCTTCTTCCTCCTCCTCCTCTTTTTACTCATTACTCAACACCTCATGTGCCTCTCTCTCTCTCTCTCTCAATGGAAGAAAAACTAAAGAATAACAGAAGACAAGAAAATAAAAACAGTGTTGAGTTACGAGGAAAAAAAGTATTGAGTTATAAAGAAAACAAAAAAAATGGGTCATGAGAGAGAGAGAGAGAGAGAGAGAGAGAGAGAGAGAGAGAGAGAGAGAGAGAGAGAGAGAGAGAGAGAGAGAGAGAGAGAGAGAGAACCCGTAAACAAGGGACTCATTGGGGATCACGTGTAGGTGGAGGAGAAAGAGGAAGAGGAGGAGGAGGAGGAGGAGGAGAAGGAGGAGGAAACAACGGAGACTAATTCCAGGTTACGCAGCGGAGCACAATGGGGGGTCTGATTACCTTCCGGGGAGGGGGGGGGAGGGGGGGAGGAAAGGGAGGAAAGGGAGAGGAAGGGAGAGAAGGGATGGAGGGAAGGAAGGAATCGTGTCAGGTCACCATTCGCCGATTGGCTTTTGTTTCTCCCAATCAAGTGTTTCGATTCCTCTTTGTGCGTGTTTGTTTTGGGTCCCTTGGTTCTAGCGTCTATACTTTCGGCATTTGGAAGGGTTTTGGTATCTATAGTTTCTTCAGTGATCCGTTTTGTGTGTTGTTTGATGAGCGGTTTAGGCGTCTATAGTTTCGCCATTTGGTAGATTTCTGGTATCTATAGTTTCTTCAGTGATCCGTTTTGTGTTTTGTTTGACGAGTGGTTTAGGTGTCTATAGTTTCGCCATTTGGTAGATTTCTGGTATCTATAGTTTCTTCAGTGATCCGTTTTGTGTGTTGTTTGACGAGTGGTTTAGGTGTCTATAGTTTCGCCATTTGGTAGATTTCTGGTATCTATAGTTTCTTCAGTGATCCGTTTTGTGTGTTGTTTGATGAGCGGTTTAGGTGTCTATAGTTTCGCCATTTGGTAGATTTCTGGTATCTATAGTTTCTTCAGTGATCCGTTTTGTGTGTTGTTTGACGAGTGGTTTAGGCGTCTATAGTTTCGCCATTTGGTAGATTTCTGATATCTATAGTTTCTTCAGTGATCCGTTTTGTGTTTTGTTTGACGAGTGGTTTAGGCGTCTATAGTTTCGCCATTTGGTAGGTTTCTGGTATCCATAGTTTCTTCAGTGATCCGTTTTGTGTGTTGTTTGATGAGCGGTTCAGGTGTCTATAGTTTCGGTTTGTGTTCCTAGTATTTATTGTTGTTTTTCTTATTTTTATCCCGTTTTTTGTTTTTGTTTCGCAATGAATCTGTTTATCTATCGTTATTGTTATTGTATCTATTATTTTTGCTGTTTCAACCTTCATTCTTTTTCCATCTGTGTTATTTTCCTTGTTTCCTATTTATATTATTTTCTTATCAATCCATTTCTGTATCTATTATTATTGTTATCGTTTCTTGTACTGTATTCTATTTAACCCGTCATTCCATCTTTTGTTATTTTTCTTTATCTCATTTCTCTTGTTTTTTCCTTAATTAGTCCCTTTCTGGTTTGTAGTTACACGGTTTAGTCATCTATAGTTTCCTGGTATGTGTTTATAATCCCATGTGTCGGGTGCGGTTTAGGCATCTATAGCTTCCGCCTCTTCCACGTGTATATGATCCCCCTTCCGAGGCTGGGGCGGCAGATCATAAGGTCCTGAATCCCCTTCTCGAGGATCACTAATTCGCCCGATCCGACACCGAGGGAAACAAAAGAAGGGAGTTTTTTTGTGCCTCCCTTCCCTCCTCCTCCTCCTCCTCCTCTTTCTTCTCTCCTTTCTCTCCCTCTTCCTCTTGTACTTCTTTTCCTTCCGCCGTCCTAACAATGGTGTTGATTTCGTCTTGTTTTTTTTTCTCTCTTTTGTTTGTTAGTTAAGTTTGTCTCGTGAAGGAAATGATCTGTTTGACCTTTGACCTTTCTCGACTGACACAATGTTCTTGATTTACTTCAGCCTCCCTTCAACACACGCACGTGACATACACACCCACACCCATACACCTACCCACCCACCCACACACACACACACACACACACACACACACACACCTACACACACACGCACACATACCCCTTTCCATCCGTCTTTCCCATCCTTTCAACACACACACACACACACACACACACACACACACACACACACACGTTACGTAGGAAATGCCAGCACCACCACCGCCCACACATCACCGGAAGCAGCTAAAGAAGAAGAAAAGAAGAAAGGGAAGAAGATACATATGCCAAAAAAAAAAGAACAGCAAAAACGAAGGTGATGGAAACAGAAGCTGGCGTAACAAAGGAAAAAAAAAAAAAAAAGAGAAAATGAGGGAGAGAGAGAGAGAGGGAGAGAGAAAGGAAGTGGGTATTGGGTAATGATGATGATGGTGGTGATGATGATGGTGATGTGGGGTGAAGAAAAAAATAAATGTTGTATGTTTTTTTGTATTTTTTGAAGTGGAATTGAGAAAGAAACCCGTAAAAAAATGGTTCGGAGAGAGAGAGAGAGAGAGAGAGAGAGAGAGAGAGAGAGAGAGAGAGAGAGAGAGAGAGAGAGAGAGAGAGAAACCGGAAATGTGCCAGTAGTTAGGGAGCGCAGTGTCGCCCTAAGGAAGTAATCGGTTAGTTGCTCTCTCTCTCTCTCTCTCTCACACACACACACACACACACACACACACGAGGACTCTACAAACAAACACAAACAACCTTACACACAAACCCTGTTCTCCCTCTCCTCCTGATCTTGTACCTTTCCTCACCTCCTCCTCCTCCTCCTCCTCTTCCTCCTCCTCGTGTGTAACTCTTCCTTCCTCTACTCCTGTTTCTCCTCCTCTTTCTTCTCCTCCTCGAGTTAGACGCTTAAACTCGAGTGCCACCGTGCAGAAGGGACACACACGCGCGCACACACACACACACACACACACACACACACACACTTCACCCCCCCCTCCTGATAACCCCACCACATGTCACCCTCTCAGCGGCCCTCAAGGAAGAAGAGAAACGCAAAAAAAAAAAAAAAAAAGTAAAAAATAGAAATCCGTGCCACTCAAATGACACCCAAAAATACCCGTGGCACTCCTTGAGCTGATGACACCCGGGGCGACGCTTTCCCACGGAGGCACTTGCCCTCTGCCCCGCCCACCCTGCCCCCCTCGCCTCCGCCCACATTTGTCGCCGGGTGCAGGGGGGGTAAGGGTGTGAGGGGGTGCCAGGGGGGAAGGGCGTGAAAATAATGGGTTTTGTCGTAAAAATCGTCGCCGCTTCCCACGGTTCATATGGGCCAGGAATGCACAACAATGTCCCACGTTACTTTGGAGGGGGGTGAAGAGGGGGGGGGGGGAGGAGTGGAGGAGGATGCAGTAAGGGTGTAGGGAGGAAAAAAATGAAGGGCAGAATGTGAGAGGTGGAGGCAGGGGAGGAATGCTTAAGAGAGAGGAAGGAGAGATCAAGTGAAGGATGCTGAAGAAAAATAGAGAGATAAGGAAAAAAACAAGAAAAGGAGGGATCGAAAAAAGTGGAGAGATGAGGGAAGAAAAAGAAGAATACTGGAGAGATGGATAACGGGGAGATGAGGGAAAGGATGCTGAGGAAGAATGGAGAGACGAGGAAATAAAAAAAAAAACAGGAAGGGAAGAATGGAAAAAAATGGAGAGATGAGGGAAGAAAAAGAAGAATACTGGAGAGAAAAAAAAAAGGTGGAGATGAAGAACAAAATAGATGCTCCAGCGGTAGATGAGAGAGAGAGATGAAAGAAATGCTGTTGACGAAGGTGAGACTTTCTGTGGGCATGCAGGTGAAGTAGATAAAGATGGAGAAGGAGATAAGAAAGAAAGGATAACAATGAAATACAAGAATACTGAAGAAATGAATATAAGTGGTGGATGCTGCGAAGAGAGGAAAAGGGAGGATGCTGAGGTGCAGAGATGGAGATTCTATAGAGGTATTAGAAGAGAGGAAAGAGGGAGGAGAAAGGGAGAAAGGAAGGAGGAAAGAAAGTGCAGTATGACAGACTGGAGGAGGAGGAGGAAAAGAAGAGGGTGTGAAAATGAAAAGAGGTAGTGTTTCTCTATCTCTCTTCCTCTCCTCTCCCACTTCTCTCTTCTCTACTTCTCTCCTACCCCTTTTCATCTCCTCCCCCCCCCTCCCTTCTTCCCTTTCTTTCTTTTCTTCTTCCTATTCCTCTTTCTCCCTCCCCCTGTCTCTCCTCTCCTCTTCCTTCCTTCACCCTTCTTTCATCTCCCTCTCTATCGTCTCCCATCGCATCCCAGCTCCCTATCTCTCTCTCTCCCCTCTCCTTATACATACACACACTCCTCTCCCTCTTCCCTCCCCCTCCACCCCCCACCAAGCATCCCTCACCAGCCTCCCAAATTGACTCTTATTCCAATGCTTCTCTCAACTTGGTTCCGGAATGTCTTGTTTTAAGGGAGACTGTTTTTCTTTCTTTTACCGAGAGAGGAGGAAGAGGAGGAGGAGGAGGAGGAGAAGTCAGAGGGTAAATTTCCTTCTGGCCCCCCTACCCTTCCCTTCTTCTCCTCCAACACAAGTTCAGATGGCTTTAGAAAGTTTCATATTTTCTTTTTTGACACGTCGAAGTTCAATTTGCAGATGTAAGCAATCACGACTTTTAGGGGAAGAAAGGGAAAGGGAGGGAGAGAGGGAGGGAGGGAGGGAGGGAGGGAGAACGGGGAAGGCATAGGTGTAGGGAGGAACACAGGTAGGAAAAAGGGAGGAAGGAAAGAAAGTAAAAGTAGGTAAGGAGGGAGGAAGGGAGAGAGAGAGAGAGAGGAAGAAAGGAAAGGTAGGTAGGTAGGGAGGGAAGGAAGGAGGAGGAAGGGAGGAAATGTAGATAGGAGGGAGAGGGAGGTAAAAGGGAGGGAACAGAACACAGGTAAAGAGTGGAGATACCTGTGCACTCTCTCTCTCTCACCTTTCTTCCCGGCCCGGTGCCAAGGAGGGAAGATGGTGAGGTAAACAAATAAACAGAAGAGAGAGAGAGAGAGAGAGAGAGAGAGAGAGAGAGAGAGAGAGAGAGAGAGAGAGAGAGAGAGAGAGAGAGAGAGAGAGAGAGAGAGAGAGAGAGAGAGAGAGAGAGAGAGAGAGAGAGAGAGAGAGAGAGAGAGAGAGAGAGAGATCAAGTCATATAATGCAATGTTTACTCTCGCTCAATGGACGACGAAAGTGTGTGTTGCATTTTCTGTCACCTTCCACTCCAGAGAGAGAGAGAGAGAGAGAGAGAGAGAGAGGGGGGGGGGGGGGGGGTTTAAGTTAACTGCCTTGCGTCTCGATAGAACGTTCGAGATGAAGAGCGAGCAATGGAAACAATGTGTGTGTGCGTATGTGTGAGCGTGTGTGTGTGTGTGTGTGTGTGTTATTACTCCTCCTCCTCCTCCTCCTACTACTACTACTACTACTACTACTACTACTACTACCCTAAATACACTGAAGAATAAAGGAAAAATCCCAAATTCCTCCCTATTTTATGATTTTCTCAATTCCAAAAGGGAGGAGAAAAGATAGAGAGGGAGGGGGGAGGGGGGGAGTGAGGGGGCGTATGTGGGTGGATGGGTGTATGTGTGGGTGGAGGGTGGGCGGTGGGCTGGGCAGGGCGTCTTGAGGGGTAGATAAGGTGGGCTAAATCGGTGTGGTGGTGGTGGTGATGGTGGTGGTGGTGGTGGTGGTGGTGGTGCCCTTTGCATTCAGTGTCACCACCACCCTCACCACCACTAGGGAAAGGGAGGAAGAAGGGAAGAAGGAGGGAAGGAAGGGAGGGAAGGAGGAAGGGAGGGAGGAAAGACCCGATTGTGTTGTTTATGGAGAGACGGATGGAGGGAAAGTAGGAGGGAGGGAAGGGAGGGAGAGGTGGAAGGGTGGAATGCGAGGAAGTGGAGAGAGAGAGAGAGAGAGAGAGAGAGAGAGAGAGAGAGAGAGAGAGAGAGAGAGAGAGAGAGAGAGAGAGAGAGAGAGAGAGAGAGAGAGAGAGAGAGAGAGAGAGAGTAAAAAAAAAGATGGAAGAACGCATCACACAGAAAAAGAATGACACACACACACACACACACACACACACACACACACACACGAGGCTTCTAAGAGGAACAATATCGCCAAACACCTTTTATCCCGAGAAGTGCGAGGAGGAGTAGGAGGAGGAGGAGGAGGAGGAGGAGGAGGAGGAGGAGGAGGAGGAGGAGGAGGAGGAGGAGGAGGAGGGTTAAGCTACCTTCCCTTCTCTTCCTCTCCCTCCTCCTCCTCCTCTTCCTCTCAGCTACATTACTCATATCTGCCACGCCCAACACACACACACACACACACACACACACACACACACACACACACACACACACACACACACACACACACACACATAAACAAACAAACAACAAAGTAAACGACATCCATTCACTCAAGAAAACCAAACCAAACATCTATGAAGGAAAAATAAAAAAAAAGACAGCAACTTCGGGCAAGAGAGATGCAGGAAGAGGAAGAGGAAGAGTAAAGAGGAGGAAGTAGAGACAGGGCGAAGAAAGATGTTAAGAAGAAAAATAATAAAGAGAACCAAAGAGGAAAGTAAGGGATGTGAAGGTTATGTTTTTAGAAGGAAGAGGAAAAAAAGAGGAAGAGGAGGAGGAAAAGGGTTGTGAGGAAGGATTTGAATACGTTAGAAATGTGAAACGGGGAAAGAAAGAGGAGAGGAGAGAGGTGAAAGGGGGGAGGAAGAAGGGATTTAGATAAGGGAGGGAAAAAATAATAACACTAACAGAAGAAGGAAGTGAAAGACAAAGAGAGATAAAGAGGAAATGGAGGAAAAAAAGGAGAGAAGGAAAGAATGAAAATGAGCGAAGGAATTTAATGAGCGCCGCGTACAAGAGAAAAAAAAAAAGGAATGAACAAGAGAATAGAAAAAGAAATAGGAAGAAGAGAAAGGGAGTAATGGAAGGAAGGAAGGAAGGAAGAACAGACAAAAGGAAGGAAGGAGAAGGAAGAGGAGGAGGAGTGATTTACTGATATGGGAAAAACAGAGAAAAATAGGAAGAAAAAGAGAATAAGTAAGGGAAGAAAAAGAAGGGAGTAATGGAAGGAAGGAAGGAAGGAAGGAAGAACAGACAGAAGGAAGGAAGGAGAAGGAAGAGGAGGAGGAGTGATTTACTGATGACATGGGAAAGAAAAACAGAGAAAAAAAAAGAAAAAAAAGAGAGCAGGTGAAGGAAGAAAAGAAGAAGAAACTAATGAAAGGAAGGAAGGAAGGAAGAATAGACGGAAGGGAGGAGAAGGAAGAGGAGGAGTGATTTACTGATGACATGGGAAAGAAAAACAGAGAAAAAAAGGACGAAAAATAGTAAAAACAACCTTAAAAAAAAACTAAGAAACGAAAAAGAAAAAAAAAAAAAGGAAGGAATACCCAGACCCCCCAAAAAAATCACTAAGAAATTAATAAAAAAAAGACACAGAAAAGAAAGCAAAAGAAAGACAAGCCAAAGAGAACGAGGAATAGAAGGAGAAGAACGAACAGGGGGGGGGGGAGACACAGGGGGGGGGGGAGGTAGGGGGCGGGGCTCAATAACTCCCCCGTAGCGTGTCGGCGGCGTTTGTCTCACGTGTTCGTCATAAGAATGTGACACGGTATTAAGGTGCGGGGGGGGGGTTAGGGGGTAGGAGGAGTAAGGGAGGAAGTGAAGAAACCCAATTTGCGGATAAACCAGAGAGAGAGAGAGAGAGAGAGAGAGAGAGAGAGAGAGAGAGAGAGAGAGAGAGAGAGAGAGAGAGAGAGATTAATGGTATAGAGAATAATAAAGAGTAGAAGTGAACGTGTGTGTGTGTGTGTGTGTGTGTGTGTACTGCGGAGGTTGGAGGGAAGGAGGGAGGGAGGAAGAGAGGCAGGCTGGGGAGGAGAGGAGGAGGGGGAGGAAAGGGCGTAAGGGGAGGAAGAAGGGGAGGAAGGGGAGAGGAAGAAGGGGAGGAAGGGGAGGAAAACAGACAGAGATGATAGCAATAAAAGCTTTCGATTAGGCTAAGTTTGGCATGCCGAGAGAGAGAGAGAGAGAGAGAGAGAGAGAGAGAGAGAGAGAGAGAGAGAGAGAGAGAGAGAGAGAGAGAGAGAGAGAGAGAGAGAGAGAGAGAGAGAGAGAGAGAGAGAGAGAGAGAGAGAGAGAGAGAGAGAGAGAGAGAGAGAGAGAGAGAGAGAGAGAGAGAACAGATTAATATGAAGACAAAGAACAGTAGCACAGAGATAATGAAACAATAAAAAGAAGAAAGAAGAAGAAAAAGAGGTTGGAAGAAGAGGAAGAAGAAGAAGAAAGAGAAAAAAATAATGATGAGTGAAGAAACAAAGAAGACGAACAACAGAAAACATCAAAGACTAAGATAAGAGAGATAAAAGGAGAGAGAGAGAGAGAGAGAGAGAGAGAGAGAGAGAGAGAGAGAGAGAGAGAGAGAGAGAGAGAGAGAGAGAGAGAGAGAGAGAGAGAGAGAGAGAGAGAGAGAGAGAGAGAGAGAGAGAGAGAGAGAGAGAGAATAAGAAAAAAAACATGAAACAGTAATATTATCTCGAAGCCAGAACACACACACACACACACACACACACACACACACACACACACACACACACTATCCTCCCCCACACACACACAAACACACTCAAAACCCACACACAAAAATCACAGACCACAAACAATATTCCAACTACTTTCTTTCCTCCCCTTACCCTACCTTGCTCCCCATCCCTCCCCATAACCTCCCCTCCCCACCCCTTCATATTGACAAGAGCGCATCCAAGATAGAGATTTAATAAGGAAAACCACTTAAGCTGTTGGAGAGAGAGAGAGAGTCGTCGGCAGCGGAGGAGGAGGTGGAAGGACGCGCTAGACACAACTTGGCTCACCTCTCCGATGGATCGATGGATAAATAGACAGACTTGATGGCTAAATATAAGGAAAGGGAAGTGATGAGGGGGGAGGGGGGGAGGCAGGAGGGAGGGGAAGGGGTGGTGGTGGAGACAGGTGTAAGGTAAGGGGAGGTAAGGAAGGGGAAAGGGGGATGATGTAGAGGAGGAAAAGTAGGGTGAAGGAAATTTAGTGGGGAAGGGGTGAATGTGGAGGGGAGTTAAGGAAGGGGTGATGAATGAAGGGGTGAGGGGAGATTTAATGGGGAGGGAAAGGGAGGAATGGGTAAGTGGAGAGGTGGAAAAGGTTAGGAAGGGGAAGAAGAGGGGAAGGTGAAGAGAAAGGAAGGGAGATAAGGGAAGAGGGTAAGGGGAGGGGAGAGGTGAAAGGAGAATGTGGAGGGTAGGAAAAGGTTAAGAAACGAAGAAGAGTTAAAGGGAAGGAAGGGAAAGGGAAGGGAAAGGGAAGGGAGAGAGTAAGAGGAAGGGAATAACGAGGTGATGGTAGAGGATAGGGAAAGGTCAGGAAGGAGAGGGGAAGAAGGGAAGAGGAGTTGAAGGTGAAGATGAAGGGAAGGGAGAGGAAGAGAGGTGGAGAAAGAGGGTGAAGGGAGAGGAACAAGATAGTGATGGTGGAAGGGAGGGAAGGGTTATGAAGAAGAGGGGAAGAAGGGGATGAGGAGGTGATGTTGAAGGGAAGGGAAAGGAAGAGAGGGGAAGAAAGAGAGTGAAGGAGAGAGGTATAAGATAGTGATGGTTTAAGGGAGGGAAAGGCTACGAAGAAGAGGGGAAGAAGGGGAAGAGGAGGTGATGCTGAAGGGAAGGGAAAGGAAGAGAGGGGAAGAAAGAGTGAAGGGAAAGAAAGAGAGGTGAGGAAAGAGAGTGAAGAAAGAGGAATAAGGAAGTGATGGTGGAGGATAGGGAAAGGTTACAAAGAAGAGGGGAAGAAGGGGAAGAGAAGATGATGGTGAAAGGAAGGGAAAGGAAGAGAGGGGAAGAAAGAGGGATGGTGTGAGGGAGGAAAAAGATTACGAAGAAGAGGGAAAGAAGGGGAAGATGAGGTGATGGTGAAGGGAAGGGAAGGAAGGGAAAGGAAGGGGAGGGAAGGGAGAGGGGTGACGGAGGAGGAGGTAGAGAGGGAGGGTTAATATAGATTTATAGACAGATAAGACACGAGGGAAAAAAATCAACGCTAAGACTTGCTGAGGCGTCCATAAAAAGAGATGTTAATGGCCGACACACACACACACACACACACACACACACACACACACACACACACACACACACAAACACACTAAACCCAATCGGAGGACACAGTATTATAGGCAAACAAGGATGAAATAATAACAAAAACAGCTCATGAAGGATAAATAAATTGCGTGTGTGTGTGTGTGTGTGTGTGTGTGTGTGTGTGTGTGTGTGTGTGTGTGTGTGTGTGTGTGTGTGTGTGTGTGTGTGTGTGTGATCAGTCAGCAGAGGGAACTTTCTTTCAACTTCAGGAGTGTTTTAGGGAGAGGTGGTGAGAGTGCTTCCGGCGAGGAGGAGGAGGAGGAGGAGGAGGAGGAGGAGGAGGAGAAACAAGTGAAAGAAAAGAAGTGAAGAAAAGAGTTAAAAGGAGAAAGGATAAACAGTGAACTAATTGCATCTATAAAAAAACACACACACACACACACACACACACACACACACACACACACACACACACACACACACACACACACACACACACACAGGAATTACGTTGTTATCCGGAACGGTGCCTAAAATACCTCTTTCCTTCCCTTGTGGAGGAGGAGGAGGAGGAGGAGGAGGAGGAGGAGGAGGAGGAGAATATGGAGATGAAGAAAGGGAAGGTGTCACATCCCCTCATCCCTCTCCACCCCTCCGAACATAGACACCTGATCTTCTCCTCCTCCTCCTCCTCCTCCTCCTTTACCCTCTCGTTTCCTCCCTGTTTCCTCCTTCCTCGCGTTCCTGGATCCTAATGACACACACACACACACACACACACACACAGAGGAAAACGCAAACACCAAAGAAGAAATACGCCTAGGACAAGAAGAAGAAGAGGAGGAGGAGGAGGAAGAGGAGGAGGGGGGAGAGAAAGGGTGTCAGGTGTCGGGCTGATGAAAAGGGAAACAGGAGAGGCGAAGAAAAATGGTAAGATACAAGAATAGACCAAAAGATGATCCTATGATAAATATCTTCCGCTCTGCCTCTCGTAACAGTGGGAAGAGGAGGAGGAGGAGGAGGAGGAGGAGGAGGAGGATAAGAAGAGAGGAAAGGACACCAACAAGACAGAAGAAGAAGAGGAAGGGGGAGAAGGGGATGAGGAGGAGGAGGAGAACAAGAAGAAGGAGGAGAAAGAAAACACAAACAGGATAGAGGAAGAAGCAGGGAGGAGGAAGAAGATAAGGATGAGGAGGAAGAAAACAAGAAGAAAGCGACAAACACGACAGAGAGAAGGAGGAAGAGGAGAAGAAGGAGGAGGAAGGGATTGAGAAGGTGAGAACAGAAGATGAAGTGAAGGAGGAGGAAGAGGAGAAGGAGGAGGAGGAGGAGGAGGAAAACAAGGAAGAGGAGGAGGTGAAAGACATGAGAGCGAGAGATAAGAAAAATAACGTCGAATGGAAACAGAGGAAGCAAACGCGTAAAGAGGAAGAGGAAGAGGAAAAGGAAGAGGAAGACAGGGCGAATGAAGAAGAGGAAGAAGATGAAAGAGGTGGGAACAGGAGGTGATAAAAATGAAGGAAAATGAAGATGCAGCGAAGAAGATAGGCGAGAGAAGAAGAAGAAGAAGAAGAAGAAGAAGAAGAAGAAGAAGAGGGGAGGGAGTAAATTAGAAGAGAGAAGAGGAAAATAAGGAAAATAGAGGAAGAATGGACGTGAAAATGAAGAGAGAGAGAGAGAGAGAGAGAGAGAGAGAGAGAGAGAGAGAGAGAGAGAGAGAGAGAGAGAGAGAGAGAGAGAGAGAGAGAGAGAGAGAGAGAGAGAGAGAGAGAGAGAGAGAGAGAGAGAGAGAGAGAGAGAGAGAGAGAGAGAGTGTATTCATTTGGGTTTTAATCCTTTCACAGTTAAAAAAAAAAAGTATTCCCTAAAACTCTACACCAAACAAATTAAACTTTTTTTTATAAGCTCAACCAACTACCGAAAGAACGAACCCTCTGTAACGTGAAGCTTATTATTATTATTATTATTATTATTATTATTATTATTATTATTATTATTATTATTATTATTATTATGATTAACACTGGGTCGACGTACGGACAGAATCAGGGAAAAAAATAATATTGGAGCCCAGAGATAGATAGACAGATAGATGAAGATTTACAGAGACAGACAGACAGACAGACAGATAGATGGATAGATACTTCCATGGATACAGAGATAGATTGAATGAAAGAGAAAGAAAACATGTAGGAAAGGATAGGATGAAGAGGAGAAGGAAAAGAACGAGGAAGAGAAAGGCGAGACAGAGGAGGAGGAGGAGGAGGAAGAAGAGGAGGTATGGATAGATAGATAAATAGACTTACACAGACGGAACCAAAGATATATAGATGCATAGGTACAGAAAAAAAACCCAGCCCCCCTAAAACTATGCATTCAGACCCCACAACCGATCCTTCTAAGCCCCATTAAAGAAGGGTTGAGATCCGGATACACTAGTGGGTTTGTGAAGATGATCCGAACTGCTACTAACCAACTCCCCCCCCCTTCCCCTTCCTCCTCTCCCCTCCCCTCCCCCCCCCCTCCTCCCCCCCCCTTCCCTTTGTCTGCCCGCCAATGTGTGAATTCTAAGCCGATTTTCCTGATGGACTGTTTCGCACGATTACCCTCCTCCCCCCTCCCCCCTATCCCCTTTTATCTCCCCTCTCCCCTTCCCTCCCCCCCTTTTTCCTCCATAGTGCCTCTCGTACCCCTCCCCCCCTTGTTTTTTTTCTTCAATCGGTTATTATGTTGTATTATGTGTATGCAAGACTAATTATGAGGTGTGTGTGTGTGTGTGTGTGTGTGTGTGCGCTATTACTACTACTATTTCTACTATCACAAAAAATAACGATAATACAGAATTTTTACCGTGAGAGAGAGAGAGAGAGAGAGAGAGAGAGAGAGAGAGAGAGAGAGAGAGAGAGAGAGAGAGAGAGAGAGAGAGAGAGAGACCTTTAAACGTCTCCCTTCACCCCTCATTTCCTTTCCTTCTTTCCCATCCTTCATTCCTTCCATTCTCTCCCTCTTGAAGGCCTGTCATGTGCCGGGAAGAGGAGGAGGAGGAGGAGGAGGAGGAGGAGGAGGAAGTGAAAGACGACGAAGACGAAGAAGGAGTAGACGACGAAAAATGTACGAAAAGGTGGAATATGAGACGTTACGAAGAGGAGAAAGTGTTAGAAGAAGAGAAGAGGAAGAGGAAGAAGAAAAGAAGTAAGATAAGGACGAAAAAGAGGAAAAAGAGTAAAACAAAAACAAAAAAAGGATAAAAATTAGAAGAACGAGGAAAAGAAAATTAGACAAAAAAAAAAGAGAAGGAAACAAAGATGGAGAGAGACAGAGAAGAGGAAGAGATAGAGAAAGAGAAACAAAGAAACGAATAAAGGAAACAAGGACGGAAAGAGAGATAGAGAAAAGAGGGAAAGGAATAATGGAGAGACACAAAGAGACAAATACAATAAGAAAACAAGGAGATGGAGAGACAGACGAAAAGAAGGAAAGGATAAAAGAATAGAAAGAGAGAAACAGACGAAGAAAAGAAGGAAGGAGAGATGGAAGGAAGGAAGGAAGGAAGGAAGGAAGAGAAAGAGACAAAATAAGGAAGCAAGCATAAGGAGATTGAAGGAGTGAAGAGATGAAATATATAGAGAAAAAGACGAATGAGGAGGAAACGATACAGAGAGACGGAGAGAAGGAAGGGAGGGATGGAGGGAGAGACGGGAGATAAAGAGATGCGCCGAGAGATAGTGGAGGTGCCGAACAAGGGATTAAGAGAAGCTGCCTTTGTGAGAGAGAGAGACCCGTTATCTCTCTCTCTATCTCTCCGTCTCCTGTTTCTCCGCTTCCCACGTCTACCGGAGAGAGAGAGAGAGAGAGAGAGAGAGAGAGAGAGAGAGAGAGAGAGAGAGAGAGAGAGAGAGAGAGAGAGAGAGAGAGAGAGAGAGAGAGAGAGAGAGAGAGAGAGAGAGAGAGAGAGAGAGAGAGAGAGAGAGAGAGAGAGAGAGAGAGAGAGAGAGAGAGAGAGAGAGAGAGCAATCCTGACAAATAAACAAAAAAATCTAAACATCTCATTATGGAAGAAAGAATGAACCTCCTCTCTCTCTCTCTCTCTCTCTCTCTCTCTCTCTCTCTCTCTCTCTCTCTCTCTCAGTAACTCAGTTAGTCCTAATTAAG
>NC_066525.1:6325658-6333158 GCF_024679095.1 Eriocheir sinensis
TTTTCTCTCATTTATTTCTTTTCACACAAATATTTTCTCTTTTTCCTCTTTCTCGTTTTCTTTCTTTCTCCTTTTTCTTCCTCCTCCTCCTGCATCTCTCTCTCTCTCTCTCTCTCTCTCTCTCTCTCTTCCTTTACGTCCCTTTTCATTTTCCCTTTCCCTCCACTTCTTCCTTCCATCTCACTTCCACTTTTCTTTCTCCCTCCTCCAGCCTCTTGTGGAGTGTGATAAGGTGGATGGAGGAGGAGGAGGAGGAGGAAGGGGAGGTGGAAGGGGAGGTGGAGGTGTGTTATCAAGGGAGCGTTAGTGGAGGGCGTGAGTAAGGGTGAAGGAGGGAGAGGGAGAGAGAGGGAGAGGGAGAGTGGAGAGCGAGGGGGAAGGGGGGGGGGGTGGAGGTACCGTTCCCTTTAAACATTAGGGTGACTTTAATATTTTTTGGGGCATTTAAATCATGAACAAAGGCAAAAAGCGGGCATTTAAAGGCCTGAGAGAGAGAGAGAGAGAGAGAGAGAGAGAGAGAGAGAGAGAGAGAGAGAGAGAGACTTGTATAACTAGCAATTAAAACACAAAATCTCTGGGGAAGGGATGTCACGGTGGCCAGGTGGTGCTGCTGATGGTGATGATAGTGGTGGTGATGGAGGTGGTGGTGAGGGGGGAGTGGGAGGGGGAGGGGGGGGGGGCAAGTGACCACCACATGTAATAACGCAATAAGTTACACAAGTATTCCTCAGAGACTTAATCATTACCAGATATTTCTCTCCTTGTCTCTATCTTCCTCCCCTTCTTTCTCTCCCTCTCTCTATTTGTCCATCTTCCTCCATCACTCCTCTTTCCTTCCTCCTGGGTATCCTTTTCTTCCTCACTTCTCATCTTCTCATTTTGGTAAGGGGTAGAGAGGGGTAGGAATGGAGGGGAATGGGAGGGAGAGAGGAAGGGGAAGGGAGGGAGAAATTGTAGGGAGGGGGTAGGATTGAAGGGGGAAAGGAAGGGAGAAAGGGGTGGTAGAGTAGGGAGGGGTAGGGATGAAGGGGGAAAGGACGGGAGAGAGGAAAGGGGGAGGGGGTAAGACAGTCCCTCTTATCCTCCTCCTCCTCTTTTCTCTTCTTGTTCTTCCCTTCCTCCTCTTCCTCCTCCGTCTCCTATTTTTCTTTCTTTTACTTCTCATTTTCCTTCTCTTCTTCCCGTCTAGTTTTTCTTATCCTTTTTCTTCTTCTGTGTTCCCCCTCTTCCTCCTTCATTTGCTCGCCTTTCCCCTCTATCCTCCTCTTTCTTCTTCTTTTCCTCATATTTTTGCACTCTTCTTTTCCTCTTAGTCCTCTTCATCTCATTCTTTTTTCTTTTCCTTATCTTTTCACTTTTCTTTTCCTCTTCATCTTATTCTTCATTCTCCTTCTTATTCTTTTCCTCATCTTTTCACTCTTCTTTTCCTCCTACTCCTCTTCAACTCATTCTTCTTTTTCTCATCTCACTCTCTTTTCCTCCAAGTCCCCCTCATTCTACTCCTCCTTCTTATTTTTCCACTCATTTTCCTCCTTCTCTTCCTCCTCCGGGCCGCCAATTTAGCCTGACGCGCCCCCAGAGAGTGGCGCGCCCCGGGGTGTGTGGCGTCGCCCTGACACTTGGCGCCTCCTTCGGGAAGCGGGATGGGTGGAGGGAGACGCGCGGAATATTAACACGAACTGGATATTACGAGGGGAGGGGTAGGAGGGGGAGGAGGAGGAGGAGGTAGAGGGGGGGAGGTGTGTAGGTGGTGGTGCAGCAGGAAAGGGAAATAAGAAGGAAAAGAAGAAAGATGAGAGGAGTAAGAAGAAGATAAAGAGAAAAGAAGGAAAACAAGAAAAACATGAACAAGACGAAGTAGATGGGGGTGAAAGTAAAGTCAGTCAAAGGTGAAGATAAAGCTGATTAAAGAAATGATGATGATGATGGTGATGATGGTGACGATGATGATGAATGACTGTAAAGGGCTGAACTATCTTCCTCACCTCCCTCATCTCCCACTAATGAACTAGAAGTGGTGAAGATGGAGGAAGAGGGAAGGAAGGAAGGAAGGAAGGAAGGAAGGCAGAGAGGAGCGGAAGGAGGGAATGGAAGGAGGAAGAAAGAGAAGGGATAGAAGGAAGAAGGGAAGAGATGGAAGAAGGAAGGGAAGGATGGGAAGGAAGGGAAGGAAAGGAAGGGGAGTAGGGAAGGAAGGAAGGCAGAGAAGAGCGGAAGGAGGGAATGGAAGGAGGAAGGAAGAGAAGGAATAGAGGAAACAAGGAAAGAGATGGAAGAAGGAAGGGGAGTAGGGAAGCAAAGGGAACTGATGGAGATAGATAGATAGGAAAACAGACAGATAAAGACAGATACAGACAGACATAGACCAAAACAAGACCTTCCAAACTAAAGGTCACACCACCCGCAAATTAGGTGACGCGTAGGTGACGGAAGAGTACCAGGTCATCTCAGGTCACAAGTCAAGGTCGCAGGTCACCGGAGACAACTAGGAATCCGGAAGCGACTACTGGGTCACACACGGGTCACATGGGGTCACAGAGGAGAGAATGTGACCCAGGGAGAAAGAGGAATAAGAGGAAACTACATTGTGAGGAGGAAGAGACAGGTCATTATGGAACACAGAAGAGAAAAGGGAGAAGAAAGGGAGGGGAAAAAGGCAGAGGAGTAGAAAGGGAGGGGAAAGAGGGTAAAAGGATGAAAAAGAAGAGAAAGAGGAAGGGAAGAAAGGGAGGGAAAAAGAGGGGAAAAGAATGAAAAAGAAGAGAAGAAAAGAGGGAGGGGAGAACGAAGAAGAGAAAAAAAGGGAGGGGAAAAGAGGAAGGAGAGAAGAGAGAGAGGAGAAAGAGGAAGGGGAGGAAGAGCTAGGGAGTAAATAAAGAGGGAATAAGGGGAAGAAAATAAGAGGAGAAAAAGGAAAACGAAGAAGAGGGAATCAAAATAGAATGCTTAAAGTGTCTATAGAAGATGATAGTGTAGAAAAAGTATCCTCCTCCTCCTCTTTCCTCCTCCTCCTCCTCCTCCTCCTCCTCCTCCTCCTCCTAGCGCCGCCATAAATAAAGCCGTCCTCATTAGATTCCAGCGCGCCATATCCTCAAGCGGCGCACGAAGCTACCGAGGGAGATGGACGGACACTAACTCTTGCCTCCTGTGGCCGAGGGAGGGAGGGAGTGGAGGAGTGGAAGAGGAGGGAGTGTCTGATGGAGGTGGAATAGGATGTGGCTGGTGGGAAAGTAAGTGGAGGAGGAGGAGGAGGAGGAGGAGGAGGACGAGGAGGAGGTGGTGACTAGTGAGAGAGGAAGAGAAGGGGGCTGATAGGGAGTTAAGAAGGGGAAGAAGAGGGAGACTTGAGGATGAAGAAGAAGGGGAAGAGGGAGGCTGTTGAGAGCGTAAGAAGAAGACGAGGGAATTGAAGGGGAAGAAGGAGGAAGAGGAAGGGGACTGATGAGGAAGAGAAAAAAGAAGAAGGGGCTGATAGGGAGGTAAGAAGGGGAAGAAGAGGAAGACTTGAGGATGAGGAAGAAGGGGAAGAGGGAGGCTGTTGAGAGCGTAAGAAGAAGACAAGGGAATTGAAGGGGGAGTAGGAGGAAGAGGAAGGGGACTGATATAAGCAAGAGAAAGAAAAAGAAGAAGGGGCTGATAAGGGAGTAAGAAGATAAAGAGGAGAAGGAGTAAGGGACTAAGTAAAGAGGAAGAAGAGGAGGGGAGTGACGGAGGGAATAGAACCTTGGAGGAAGGGAACAGGAAGGAAGGAAGGGGAATTTTGGAAGGGGACTTAACGAATCATATACTGAAGGGAGGAGGAAGGGGAGGAAAAATGACAGTCTAGGGGTGAAAGAAGAGAGTGAAGGGGTGGTTATGGGGGTGAAGGGTAAGTGAATGGGGGGAGGGGTAGGAGTAGAGGGGGCTGAAATGGGGACTGAGAGAAGGTTAAGGGACCAAAAAAATTAGATATTAACTCGATACTGTGAAATAAATGATAATCAACGAAAGGAAAAGAGTTGGAGATCAGGGGGAAAGGGGGATGGGGGGTGGGTCTAAGGGGTAGGGGGGGCTATAATTGAGCGGGAATGGGTTGAGAACTGGCACTTGGCATTCCCTGTGGCCCTCCTGAACGCTGTAACGAGGCTCTCACTCAGGACCCGACCGGCCGGCGAGACGCGTTCCGTTCGTGTCTGTATCCGAATTCTGGTGGGGAGGCGTTTTTCAATGAGGAGGAGGAGGAGGAGGAAGAGGAGTAAAAAGAGGAGGAGGAAACTGACGGGGAAGGAGGAAGAGGAAGGGGAACGACAAGGAAGAGAAAGAAGAGGAAGAGGAGTAGGAGAGAGGAGGAAGGAGGAAGAGGAAGGAGACTAATAAGGAAGAGGAAGAAGAGGAAGAGGAAGAAGAGGAAGAGGAGGAAGAGGAAGGGGAACGACAAAGAAGAGGAAGAGGAAGAAGAGGAAGAGGAGTAGGAGAGAGGAGGAGGAAGGAAGAAGAGGAAGGGGACTGATAAGGAAGAGGAAGAGGAAGAGGAGTACGAGAGAGGAGGAGGAGGAAGAGGAGGAATAGAGAAAAGGAGGAGAGGAAGAGTGTATAAATGTATGTTGTGGCTCTAAATGTGCGTGCGTGCGTGTGTGTGTGCGTGCGTGTGTGTGTGTGTGTGTGTGTGTGTGTGTGTGTGTGTGTCCGGTTGAGTGGTTGGATAAAGAAAACGCATCCAGTGTAAAAAAAATCTTAATCCTCAGCAGGTGCATAATTAAGCTTTTTACGTACTAATTAATGATTGGCTACACAGGTGATGATGACGTCACACCCCAACGGACCAATCAGAGGCCAGGGAGGAGGAGGAGGGGGAGGAGGATCAACCAATCAGCATGCACGGTCTGTCAACACTCTCCTGCCATTCGTGGTATTAAATTCTTCAGTTTTTTTTTATTTATACTTTTTCGGTTCATCAAGTTTCGGTTCTGATACTTTATATTTTGAGTTGGAAATCTACTTTTTCGGCTTTATATTATTCACTTAAAGCCGTTTTTTTTTTACCTTAGATTTCCTGTTATTTACTTTACATTACTTAAACATATTCTTAAGTAATCTGTTTTTCTTTCATTTACTTTAGATTACTTACACATATTCTAAAGTAATCTGTTTTTCTTGATTTTTGTCTTACTTCAAATTCACCACTTTTAGCTTTTTGGTTGTTTTTGTATCTTAAAATTTTCGTGCTTTCCTTCAAATCACTTATCGACACTTTCCTTCATGCCGACTACCCGGGCCGGGATTCGAACCAAGGCTCACTGATTCATAGCAAGTCAATCTAACCACGACTCCTTGTACCTAACTACATACAGTCTCCTCATACTCCACTACAGACGATCCAAGCCTTTATATATACTCTTCGATCGTTCTGGTTATAGGTTCCGACCCCTTTAGCTAACTGACCTCATCACGCTTACTTACAGCCAATCACGATCCAGAGACGTCATTCCGCCAGCCAATCAGACCAGCGAGACCGATTACTGGCGACCAATGACCAGCAAGACGCTCTAATCGCCTCACCAATGAGAATCAGGAGAGTTAGATTCGACCCTCCAATCAGATCACGGAGCCAAGACTGTAAGCTGACCAATTAGGAGACGGGAAGAGGAAGAAGCAGGACACAGCAAGATGGAATGAAGGAGGGAAGGAAGGAAGGAAAGAAGGAAGGAAGGGAGGGAATGGAAAACAGAAAGAACAGAAAGATATAGAAAGAAAGAAACCAGAAAGAAGAAATAAATGAAGGAAGGAAGGAAAGGAATGGAATGAGGGAAACAAATAAGAGAAAGAAAAGGGAAAGGAAGAAAACAGAAGGAGGAGAAGGAAAGGAGGCGTGTGGAAAAACAAAGAACAGAAAGAAATAGAAAGAAAAAGAGTGAGACAGAAAGCGCTAATAAGGAATGAAGGAATGAAGGAAGGAATGAAGGAATAAAGAAAGGAAATCATAGGAGACGAAGGAAGGAAGGCAGGAAGTAGCGTGAAGGAAAAAAAAAGCTAATCAGGAAGTAATGAAAAGAAAGGGGAATGAAGGAGAGGAATGATGAAGGAGGGAAGGAAGGGCATGGCGTGAGTGTCTTAATGGAGCAGGTCGTGATGGTGGAAAATCAGGTATGTCTTTAATTACACGAGTGAGCGGAGATGCGGAGGCTGGGAGATAGCGGGAGATAATGGCCGGAGATGAGGGAGATAATGAGGAGGAGGAGGAGGAGGAGGAGGAGGAGGAGAGGAAGACACGTATGGGGTCACGGCGAGGTAGATAATTAACATGGTGAGTTTTTTTTTTTTTGTCTGTCTGTCTGTCGGTGTCTCTCTCAGTCTCTTTCTCTCTCTCTTTCTATATCTTCTCTACGTCTCTCATTCATTCCTCTATTACATATTTTCCTTTCTTCCCTACTTTACTTTTTCTTTCCCTTTTCTTTCTTCTTCTACTCCTTCCTTTCTTCTCTCCCTTCTTTCCTCCTCTCCTTCTTTTCCTCTTCTTTCTTCGTCTACTCCTTCCCTTCTTCTCTCCCTTCACTATTCCAAGGTTTCCCTCCCTTCACTCCTCTCTTCTCTCCCTTCTTTCCTCCTTTTCTTAATTTTTCCCTCTTCTTTCTTCCTTTACTCCTTCCCTTCTTCTCTCCTTCACTATTACAAGCTTTACCTCCCTTCCCTCCTCTCTTCTCTCCCTTTTTCCCGACTTTAATCTCTCACTTTTCTTCCTTTCCCTCCATTCCTCCCTTCTACTCTCCCTTCTACCTGTCCCTTCTAATATTCTATCCCTACTTCCGTTCCCTCAATCCCTCCCTCTCCCTTCTTCCTTTCCCTCCCTCCCTCCCTCCCTCGACATTCCAACACTTATGCAAATTTCTCCCTTTTAAATATGTCTGCCACTTGACTCCTTAACCTCGGGGGAGATAAAACTATACCTCCTCCTCTTCCTCCTTTCCTCGTTATCTCCCTCGTTAAGCCCCCTCGTTACACCTGGCAGGAGGAAGGGGGGAGGGGGGAAGGGGGAGGGGGATGACACTCGCAATGGTAAAAAAAAAAAAAAAAAAAAATCTGGGTGATATTCCTTTATAGTGTGTGTGTGTGTGTGTGTGTGTGTGTGTGTGTGTGTGTGTGTGTATTCCTGTCTCTTAATTTGTAGGCAGTGGTATGTGGCTGAATATTGGCTTCTCTCTCTCTCTCTCTCTCTCTCTCTCTCTCTCTCTCTCTCTCTCTCTCACACACACACACACACACACACTCACACACCCACGTTCAGTAATCTTCGTTTCGGTGTGTGCGTGTGTGTGTGTGTGTGTGTGTGTGTGTGTGTGTGTGTGTGTGTGTGTAAAGGGTGCCACCAACTTTACGCTGACGTGGCTACTGGTGCTGCTGTGTGTCGTGAAGCGTGACGCACACACACACACACACACACACACACACACACACACACACACACACACACACACACACACACACACACACACACACACGGATCAGTCAAACACGCTGCCTCAA
>NC_066525.1:6340658-6343158 GCF_024679095.1 Eriocheir sinensis
AAGAAGACAGAGGAAAACAGAGGCGGCGGAAGAGGAAGACTGACTGAACACACACACACACACGCACACACCCACACACATACACACACACACACACACACACACACACACACACACACAGAGAGACAAGACACCTCCTCCGCCCTCACTGTTTCCTTCTTGAACAACTCTCAAAGCCTCCTCCTCCTCCTCCTCCTCTTCCTCCAAGCTCGGTCTTATTCTCCTCCTCCACTTCCTCCATCCCTTTCTCTCTCCCTTTCCTATCTCCTTCTGCGCTTCCTATAGCTCCCTCCCTTCCCTCCCTCCCTCCGTCCTCACTTCACAGAGGATAACAGACAGATGAACGAACACACACACACACACACACACACACGGAGAGACAAACACACGGAGAGACAGACGTGGAGACAAACAGAGAGAGAGAGAGAGAGAGAGAGAGAGAGAGAGAGAGAGAGAGAGAGAGAGAGAGAGAGAGAGAGAGAGAGAGAGAGAGAGAGAGAGAGAGAGAGAGAGAGAGAGAGAGAGAGAGAGAGAGAGAGAGAGAGAGAGAGAGAGAGAGAGAGAGAGGGGGGGGGGGGGAGAGGTCGGAGTGGCCTGGCGACCCATCCTGGAAGACATAATCGGATTTCACTCCTCCGCGATTTTATTATTAATGAAGTGGTATTGTGGCGCGGAGGAGGAGGAGGAGGAGGAGGAGGAGGAGGAGGAAGAAGAGAGAGAAAAGAGAAGAAGAAGCCTGGGGCGAGAACCTACACACACACACACACACACACACACACACACACACACACACACCGCCGCTTGTTACCCGCCATTGTGGCCTACTTAAGGGGGGCGTCTTGAAAGGGGGAGGGGGGGAAGGGGGGGAGGGGGTTGTCTCGTCGCGGCAGCTGGTTCAAGACGCTCCTGCTGCTGCTGATGATGATGGTGGTGATGATGAGGAGGAGAAGGAGAAGGAGGAGGAGGTGGAGGAGGAGGATGCCAGGTGGTTCAGGAGGGAAGGAAGGCAAGGCAAGGCGGCACTTTAGAGGTTGTTGTTGTTGCTGTTGTTGTTGTTGTTGCTTTTCATACTCTGCTTTCCTTTTCCTTTTCTTCCTTGTTGCCTTTTGACGCGTTGGTCGTTCTGCCTTCCTTTTCTTTTTCTTATGTAACTGTCTGTGTGTTTGTGTGGTACGATATTTTCTGTATTTCTTTGACTCTCACATTCTTCGCCTCCTCCTCCTCCTCCTCAACCGCCGCCGCCGCCTGATGGAGGGACAAAGCGTCGCGGGAAAAGGAGAGAATTGGAGAAAAAGGGGAGACGAGAGGAACGGCACCGGCCCTATTAGTGTCCCTGAGAGGCAATCTGGGCCCGCACACACACACTAGATGCCCCTCCTCCTCCTCCTCCTCCTACAACGCTTCCTACTCCTCCTGCAGCTACTCTTCCTCCTCCAGCAGCTCCTTCACTTCCTTCTCTTCTTCCTCCTCCTCCTCATGGCAACTACTAATTCCCCGCAACTCTTCTTCTTCCTCCTCTTCTTCTTTTCTCAACTAACATCCCTCGTGAAATTCCTCCTCTTCTTCCTTCTTCTGCGACTCCTCCTCCTTCTCCTGTCCCTTTGCTACCATCGTCACCATCCCCTCCTCCTCCTTCCTCTTCAGCCTTTTTACCATCAACAACCACCATCATCGCCGCCCCTTCCTTTTTCTTCTTCTTCCCCATCTTCCTTTTTCTTCTCTTCAGCTCTTTTGCCAACATCGTCATTTCTTCCTTTCTTCTCCTCTTCAACCCCTGCACTCACCTTCCCCTTCTTCTCCTTCAACTCGAGGCGGCTTCCCCATTATTCAACATCATTCCTCTCTTCCTCTTCCTTCTCCTTCCCTCTTCAGCCGTTTTACCATCAACATCCACCATCGTCACCTTCCTTTTCCTTTCCCTTCTTCTCCTTCAACTCAAGGCGGCTTTCCCATTATTCAACATCGTCACCCCTCTTCCTTCTTCTTCCCCTCCTCCTTCCCTCTTCAGCCGTTTTACCATCAACAACCACCATCGTCACCTTCCTTTTCCTTCCCCTTCTCCTGCTCCTTCACCTCGAGGCGCTTCGGCACCCCAAAAACCATCTCCGTAAACCCGAGGCCGCGGCGTGAATTCTTAAACGCGTTGGTGCCTTTGAGGAGCCTCGGACAAGGGGCGCGGCGCTAAGGAGGCGGGAGTCCACAAGCCGTGTGTGCGCGCCTTTGTGGGCCAAGATGTTTTTCTTGTCAATTACGGCGTCCTGCGAGAGTGGCTGGACGGTAATTCTCCTCCATTCTCCTTCTGGTTTTTGGACGACGCGGCGAACTCCTCCTCTGCTTCTTTTTCCTCTTCTTGACCACCTCCTCCTCCTACTTTTCTTCGTCTTCGAGTTCTTCTTTTTGTTCTTCTTGTTCTTGTTCTTTCTTCACGACCCCCTCCTCCCCTTCTTCCTCTTCTCCCTCTTCTAGTTTCATTCTTCTTCTTCGTCTTCTTGTTCTTTTT
>NC_066525.1:6348158-6358158 GCF_024679095.1 Eriocheir sinensis
AAGAAGAAAGAATGCCAATGTAAGAAGGAGCCATAAAAGAAGAGAACAAAGAGGAAAACAGGAAAACATCGGAAGAACAAGAGAGAACAAAGAAGAAATGGAAAGAACAAATAATAACAAAGCAAAAAGAACACAAAAAAAGTATAAAAGAAAACAAAAGAGGCGGAAGAACAAGAAAGAACAAAGTAAAAATGGAAAGAACAAAGAACACAAAAACAAAAAGAACACCCAAAAAACAAAAACAAAGAGTATCAAAGAAAACAAAAGAGGATCAAACACAAGAAAACAAAAACACAAAGAAAGAAAAGGAAAAAAAACAAACAAACGTGACTTCATGAACACAAAGAGGGTCCACCATCTTGAGCGACAGACCCACCCACCCACCCACCTGCCCCGCCACTAATGGGTCCCACCACCGCCGCCGCCACAGGTGAGTGAGTAACGCGAGGGAAAATAATAATAATGAGGGGTCGGTGGGCGAGGGTCGGTGCGCGGCCTTTCATCTTACGCGCCACTAAATAAATGAAGGGATTGTAAATATGCACACAATCCCACGAACAGCTGCCTCCCTCGGGACCCTCGACTAACACTGATTCAGGGAGAGAGAGGGAAAAAAAAACTCCCTTCCTCCCTCCTACATCTTCCCCCATTTCTCCCTTTCTGCCCCTCCCTCCAGTTCTCCCTCACTCAACCTCCTTTTCCTCCCTAGCTTCCCTCTTCCTCTCCCTTCCTTCCTCCCTCCGACATCTTCCCTCATTTCTCCCTCATTGCCCCTCCCTCCAGTTCTCCCTCACCCAACCTCCTTTTCCTCCCTAGCTTCCCTCTTCCTCTCCCTTCCTCTCACTAATCTCCCTTCCTCCCTACCTCATCTTCCTCCATCTCTCCCTTTCTGCCCCTCCAGCTCTCCCTCACCCAACCTCCTTTCCCCCCTAGCTCCCCTCTTCCTCTCCCTTACCTTCACTAACCTCCCTTCCATCCTACCTCAACTTCCTTCATTTCTCCCTCACGTCCATCCATTCACCTCCCTCCCTATCTCTGTCTTACCCGCACCAATCTCCCTTCCTCCCTCATATCCCCCTCACTGCCCTCCGCCTCTTACTTACCCTCACCAACCTTCCTGCCTTTCCTCCCCTTTCCCCATTTCTCCCTTTACTGCCCTCCAACTTTCCTCCCTTCACCAGCCTCCCTCACGTCCAGCCTTGCAATACGCCGCTCGCCAGGCCCCTTAAACCACCCTTTCTTTCCTCCCTCCCCTCTCCAGTGAACAACGGTGGCCCTTCCCCTGCATTCTTCACTCCCTCGCATCAAAAATCTTCTCTTCTTTTCTTCTCTCCGTTCCACCGAATACAATAAGCACACGAAATCCTCCTTACGAGAAACACGTCATATCAACTTCTTTCTGTTTCTGTTTCTTTTATTCTCTTTCCCTGACATTTAACATACCCAAACCCTTCTTCTGTTCCTCTTCTTCTTTGCCTGTCTGTGAGCCTTTCCGCTGCCGCACAAAACACGCCACACCTCTCTTCACTTCTTCTTGTCTTCAACACTCACACAACACACTACACCCACATGCTTCCCCCTCCCTCCCTCCCTTCTTCCCCTTGTCAGTACTCACCTTGTCCAGCGCCGTCTCCTGAGGTTGGGGTTGGCGGATAAAGTCTCGGATCTTCTGGAGTTGGTTGATCATTTCGGTGATTCGCTTCTCGTGGTTCTGCAGCTCCTCGGGGTCCGTGTTGAGAAGCTGCGTCATAGAGGCCAGCGGGTCCCCCAGGGGCGCCGCGCCGCCCCCCGTGGAGGTCACCGGCGGGCTGGACTGTGGTACGCGGGGCTCCGCGGCCTTGGCCGTGCTGCAGGGGGGACAGACGAGGCGACGGTGAGGGTGTGTAGGGAGGAATGGAGACACACACACACACACACACACGGGGACTCAAAATCTAAACTAAACTGAGGTGAGCATGAGATGAGTGATGAGAGGCAGGGTGAGGGAGGGAAGGGTGCCCAGCGAGGGGCGGCCCGCCAGGCACGGCAAGATGAGGGTAAGAACAGAAAGGAAGCAAGGTGGGGGCAGGAAGGAAGGAAGGTAAGGGGAGGAAGGAAGGAGAGGGCATAAAGGAAGGTGTAGGAAGGAAGGTGAGGGTAGGAAGGAAGGAAGGTAAGGGAAGGAAGGAAGGTGAGGGCATGAAGGAAGGTGATTGCAGGAAGGAAGGTGTAGGAAGGAGGGTGAGGGAGGGTGAAGGCATGGCTCACCTCTCTCGCTCCCTCTTGGCCCGCTCGGCGTCGTCCAGGGTGCTCTGGTTCATCTTGGAGGTGAGTCGTTTGAGCACGTCGTCCATGGACTTGCGGGCGGCGTTGACCAGGAGGCCGCCGCGCTCCACCTCCGACAGGGGCGAGAGGGAGTTCCTGCCGGGCTGGGCGGGCGGCGGCGGCTGCGGAGGCGGCGGCTGGTGGTGGGGATGGTGCTGTTGCTGCTGCTGTTGTTGCTGTTGTTGTTGTTGCTGTTGTTGTTGCTGCGCTTGTAGGTGTTGTTGCTGCGCCTGTTGTAGTTGCTGTTGTTGCTGTTGGGCGTGAAGGTGCTGTTGATGCTGCTGCTGTAGGTGGTGCTGCAGCTGCTGTTGGTGATGAAGGTGCTGTTGTTGTTGTTGCTGCTGCTGCTGCTGTTGCTGTTGCTGCTGTTGCTGTTGTTGTTGCTGCTGGTGTTCGTGCCTCGCGGCCTCCTGCAGCAGTCTGGCCTGTTCCTGCTGCAGCCGCGCCTCCTGCAGTCTCGCCTGGAAGAACGGGTTGGCGAAGGGGTGGAGGTGCTGCGCCAGGTCATCGGAATCCGCCGAACTTTCGCGGCGGCTCCTCTTGGCGTCCCCGGTGGTGGTGGGCGCCGTCACCTCGTTGTCTGACCAGCGCGCGGGGGACATGCCCACGTTGCCTTCCTCCCCGTAGCTGAACTCTGAGCCAGCCGCTGAGTTGTCGGAGTCCCCGGCAGTGGTGGAGACGAGCGGCGTGTCCTCTCCAGGCATGTCTCCGGCGTCAGGGTAAGCGTCGAGAACCTTGGTGGGAAGAGACTTCCTCTTCGACGACATTATCGATCTGCGGAGGAAGAAAGAGAGAGGTCAGATGCGTTTGTCTCGAAGGAGGAGGAGGAGGAGGAAAGAAGAGGATAAAGAGGAAGGGAAGGAGGAAAGAAAGAGAGGTTCAGGTGCGTTTGTCTCGGAGGAGGAGGAGGGAAGAAGAGGATAAAGAGGAAGGGAAGGAGGAAAGAAAGGGAAGTTCAGGTGCGTTTGTCTCGGAGGAGGAGGAGGAGGAAGAGGAAGAAGGGAAGTAAATGGGAGGAGACAGGTGGGTCGGAGGGAAGGCACATAGTTCATTAGGCCAACCAGTGTTTAGACTTGCGTGATGAGGGAGAGAAGAAGGAAGAGTAGCGAGCGAGGCGGCGGCGAAGAGAGGAAAAAAAAATGAACGACTTAGAGAGAACAAAAAGTGCTCAGGAAAAAAATGAACGTGAGAAAAAAAAACAGAAATAAAAACGTTGAAAGATGTCATCCATAAACGTAAGTATACATTCGAAAGAGAGAGAGAAAGAGCGAGAGCGAGAGCGAGAGAGAGAGAGAGAGAGAGAGAGAGAGAGAGAGAGAGAGAGAGAGAGAGAGAGAGAGAGAGGGCAAATAGCATCACGTTGTATTTTCAGGGTCCAAACAAATCCAACCTTTGCGTCTCATTAGCAGGTGACGCAGGACAGGTGTGGCGCCCCATTTCACCTGGTCACGGCACACACACACACACACATACACACACATACACACACAGAGGGTTCAGTCACGTACAATATATATCTTCCGTTCGACTGCAGCGCATAAACAAAATTCCTTGGTCCTCCTCCTCCTCCTCCTCCTCTTCCCCCTCGGCGCCGGGTATTAATAGCGGGCCGAGGCGTCGAGTCCTGGGCTGCTGCAGATCCATCAGGCCGCGCCGTGGGCTGAGTAGGACAACCCCGACAGCCAGCAGCAGCCCTAGTCTAGTCTACTTTCGGGGTCGTCTTAAAGAATGGCTCCTCTGTGGTACGTCTCGCTCTCTCTTTCTCTTATGACCAGTCAAGTAGTCTTCGCGTGGCTGCCTTTCGGATCGTCTTACATAATGGCTTCAACTGTAATATCTCATTCTCTCTCTTCTAGTTTCGGCTTCTCTTTGTAATTTTTCTCTTTCTCTCCTTTCTTTGTATCCTCCTTTGCTATTTCATTATTTCCGTATTTCTTTGCCTTTCTCTTTACGTCACTCTTTGCCTCCCATTATTGTTCCTCTCTCTTCTAATTTTCGCTTTTGTTTGTAATTCTTCTCTTTCTCTCCTTTCTTTGTATCCTCCTTTGGCTATTTCATTTTCCGTATTTCTTTGCCTTTTTCTTTGCGTCACTCTTTGTCTCCCTTTATTGTTCCTCCCTGCTTTTATCTTTCTCTATACTCATTGTCATTCTTTTCCCTCACTTTGCCTCTTTTCTTACCTCACTTTTCCTCTGCTTTTCCCTCCATAACTCCTCTCTCTCTTTTTACATCTCTTCCTGTTTACACTATACGCAACTAACTCCACGCATCCTTTCTCCTTTATTTCTTTACATTTACTTTACTTATTCTCCATTTTCCTTTACTTTTCCTCCATAGCTTCCCTCTACATTACCTGTCTTTACACCTAACTCCAATTTGTAGTTCCTTATATTACTTACTTTTCATTATGTTAACTTCTTCACTTTCCTTCTTCTATGCATCAATCTCTATACAATAAACGTCCATTTTATACTTTTCTTCATTATTCCTCTCACAGCAACAATATCACGAGGCACCTTTTACTCCCTCTTTCTCCGGCATCCCTTCCGACGAGCCAGCCACAGTGCCTTTCCCTTCACCCTCCCCTCATCTCCCCTTCAATACGCCGTCCCATGCCCATCAGAAGAGTAATTATAGCCTATGGAATTCGGAGTGCCATCCCGGAGGCCCCAGCGCAGCGGACCACCCCGGGGACGCCGCCTTCAGTTCCCCCCCGCGGCAGAGGTGATAGAGGCATCCGGTGTTATGATGACCTGCCCGCCGGACTCAAGGGTTGATTGTCGCGCGCACAGGACGCCGCCAAGCTGGGACACGGCGCGCACTGTCTCCAGGTAGAACGGTAGGTGGGTGGTGATGGTGGGCGGTGATGGTGGGTGGTGTGGAGGGGTGGTGGAGGGAAGGAAGGGAGGTGTAGGGAAGGAAGAAAGGAAGGAAGGGAGGTATAGGGAAGTAAGTTAGGAAGAGGGGTAGTGTAAGGAAGGAAGGGAGGGAAGGAAATGTAGGGAAGGAAGGAGGGAAGGAAGGGAGGGGTAGGAAAGTAAGGAGGGAAGGAAGATAGGTGAATGGGTGGTGGGTGATGGTGGGTGGTGGGGGAAGGAAGGAAGAAGGGAGGGAAGGAAGAAGGGAAGGAAGGCGGATGTGAGATGAATCAACCTATCACACTTGTCTCTCTGTCTGTCGCTCATTTTTTTGTCCTGTACTGTTTAGCGGCTTCCTCAGTCTGCTCTTTTTTTTTCCTTTCTTTCTCTCTCACTCCTTCTTTCTTTTTTATTTTCTTCTCTCTCTTTTCCTTTATCTTGGGTTATCAGAGTAAGTCATTAAGAAGCACCGCTCACAACCCAAAACACGAGGACGTAGAAAGGGGTGGGGTGGGGGGGGTGGCGGGGGGGGGGATGGTGGGGCGTGTGTTTGTCATGGTAAGGAGTGAAAAAAAAATACCCCAAGTTATTTTTATGAGGGACTGATAGGTTTACGCTTACGAAAGGAAGAGCGAGAGCGAGAAGAAGAAGAAGAAGAAGAAGAAGAAGAAGAAGAAGAAGAAGAAGAAAATCACCACTACCACCACCACTACCACCACCACCATCAACAACAACAACAACAACAACAAACCCAACGCGGCTGCACCTCCACGCCTTCAAGTAACAGCTAAAAGAGACGAAAAAGAAGTCACCCCGAGAACCACTGACGTTGTATACTTCGGAACAATTAGCCGCGAGAACAGACGTGTATGTATGTGTGTGTGTGTGTGTGTGTGTGTGTGTGTGTGTGTGTCAGTGTGTGTGCCGCCCGGAGTGCCGCCCGACGCCTGACACATGACACGCGCCGCCCACCAGTTCTACCTCAGCCCAATGCGACTTCAACCCATAAAATGAACACACTCGTAAAAGCTTCTCCTGACGGGTGACTACAAAAGAGCCGCCGCTAATGTGTTATCGAGAAAAGTACCCTGCAGGATGCCACCCAGAGACACATGTAGCCCGTATCCTCAACCGTGTAGCAGCGGCGGGCCAAATTTGTGGCTTTACCGTGTAGCAGCCACGGGCCAAATTTGTGGCTTTACCTTGTAGCAGCGACGGGTCAAATTTTGTGGCATGATTTAACCCCCCAAAATAGATAATGCATAAAATGATCACAAATGCTTTGATATATATTATGAAATGGTTTGTGTGAGTGATGATTTTTTTTCTCATTTTTCTCGCTTAGAGGGACCATTAAGAAACATGATCCCGCTGCTACCGGGTTAAACGTATATCAGCGCCTCACTTTGCCGGTTTGAAGGAGTCTCTCGTGGAAGGTGCTGGGTATTTCATGGACTGTTTCGTGATGCTAGTGATAATTATACCCGACTTATGTATCTTGAACGGGGAAAACAAACGCGAATACCCGGTTAATCTTGTCTGTAGCCTTGGAAAATAATCATAGCCCGATACGTTTAAGAATATGAACTGTTCTGTGATACTAGTGATTACCCGACTTTTGTATCTTGAATGGGAAAAAAACGATCGTGAAAATCCTGCTAATCTTTTCTGTAGGCCTATGGAAAATAATCGTAATGGGAAGCCGATAGATACGTTTAGAAATATGGACCACAGCCACATCCTCTGCACTGCCCCGAGACACAGCCACAGCCACAGCCCAAGGTGCGCCATAGACACACCCGGCGCCACACCTCACGGCCCCGCGGCGCCACAAAACAGCCATCCAGACAAACCAAACATTTCTTTCATTGGAACTGTCAGCGCCGCCCCGCCAAAGCATCAGGACCCGCCCCCGCCACGTGTCCATTCGCTTCGCTTTTTACCCTCTAACAGTCTCCCTCCCCCCCCCACCCCACCCACCCACCCACACACACCCATCACTGGCTGCCATGACCGGGGTGAGGGTGAGGGGGTGCTGGACGTTGCTGCCACATCCCCCAACCCCCTCCATATCCCCCCTCCCCCCCTTGGCACTTAGACAATCGAGTGTATAATCAATGGAATAAATTATAGAAAAAATCAGGACAAAAAAAAAAAATAACGGATGAGGAGACAACAAAAAACAATAGATATGAACAGTAGTAATGAAAACAACAATAATGAACAAAAATTAAGAGAGCGATAAAGAAAAAAACAGCTCAATTAAACACACAAAGCGCATTACAAGACAGACAGACCCTTGCTTGATCCCCAAAGACAATCAGAAAACGCACAAACACACAAACAAGACAACCAAACATCGACACAAACGGATCAAAACAAAAACATAAACAAAAACACACTAACGCTGCTGTGCCTACTTAATACAAATACCACGAACAAAGAGAAATCAAATAAAAATGATAAAAGCAAAAACAATAGCACGATCTCACCCACCACCACCACCACAAGAAGAAGAGGAGGAGGAGGAGGAGGCACCATAAATCATCACCACGCCCCCAAAAAACGAGCCTCGCGCCGCAGTATCCCATTAGACAAAAAATAACAATAAATAAGACTAATGAAACACCAGCGACGAGCGAAGACACGGGAGGGGCGGAGAGAACACGGCGGAGAGAAGGAGGAAAGGCCGGAGAGAAAGAGGAAGGGCGGAGAGAAAGAGGAAAGGCCGGAGAGAAGGAGGAAGGGCGGAGAGAAAGAGGAAAGGCCGGAGAGAAGGAGGAAGGGCGGAGAGAAAGAGGGAGAGAGAGATAATACCATATATTGATTCTAAAATACACGGGAACACGGGAGGGGCGGAGAGAACACGGCGGAGAGAAGGAGGAAGAGAGAGAGAAAGAGGGAGAGAGAGATAATACCATATAATGATTCTAAAATACACCGGAACACGGGAGGGGCGGAGGTAAAACGGGAGAGAAAAACACGTAGGGAGGAGAGATAGAGGGAGAGAAAGACGAATGAAGAGGCGGAGATATAAGAAGCATAATGGGAGTAAACACGGGAAGGAGAGAAAGTGGGAAGAAAAGCCAGATTGAAGAAAATGACGAAGGGAGGAAAGAGAGAAAGAAGGACGAAGGGAGGAAAGGGAGAGAGAAAAAAAAGCATAATGGAAGAGAACACGTGAGAGAGAACAAGAGAAAAGAAAAAAAAGACAAAGAAAACGACGAAGGGAGGAAAGAGAGAAAGAAGGAAGAAGAGAGGAAAGGGAGAGAGAAAATAAAGCATAATGGAAGAGAATAAGGAAGAGAGAACACGTGATAAGAGAAAGACGAAAGGCGAGGAGGGAGAGAAAGGTGAAGGGAGGAGACAGAAAGAGAGAAAAAAACCCCACATAATAGAAGATAAAAAAAATATATAATGATCACCCAAAAAAATAAACTATATATGTGTGTGAAGGAAGAGACAAAGCCAGAATGGGTGGAGAGACAGAGAGGGGACGAAGAAGAGAAGAGAAGGGAGAGAGAGAGAGAAGCAGGAAGAAGGGGGCTGCTATAGGCCTATCATATTAAACCTCAGGAAAAAAACCAAGGTATATATTTCCCGGGGCGGGCAGGTAGGCAGGGCGAGGAGGAACACACCGGATCAGAGTGGAGGGAAAATCACTTCGAATTAACAGAGATGGTGACAGATTGTGGTGACGGCGGAGAGGAGGAGGAGGAGGAGGAGGAGGAGGAGAGGAGAAGTGAAGGTGAGAGGGGACGGAGAGAAGGATGTGTGTGCTGTGTGTGTATAGCGATGGAAAGTGATAATGGAGGAGGATAAAGGTCTTGCAGGAGTTTACTTAGAGGTTGATAGAGAGAAAGGAGGTATATATAGAGATAGAGGAATTTACATATATAAGAATACCGATAGATTGATAGTGACAAGGCTAAGGAAGGGAGGAAATAAATGGGGGTAGGAAAGGAAAGAGAAAATGTGTATATATTATGATTGTGGTCTTGCGAGAATTCAAAAGGAGGTTGATAGGCAGAGATAGATAGGAACAAGTGAAGATGAATGTACGCATATAAGATAGATAGATAATGGCGAGGTGAAGAAAGGAAGAAAGAAAAAAAGATGATAGTAAAATGTAATCGTTTCTAGTAAATTATATGTTCGTTTTTTATTTGTATCTTTATTCTATTTTATTTTCCTCTTATTATTATCCCTAATTGACTTCATTATTCCTGCTATATTTTCATTCCTAAGTGTTGCCCCTAATTGCCTTCAGGTATTTCATCACACTAATTATTCACATTTTTTTCATTCTTTCTTTCTCGTTTTCTCTTTATTTATTCACTCTTTTTTTGTGGCATTCTCGTCGCATGTGTTTCGACAATGATTCACCCAGCGTGCACTCTCTCTCTCTCTCTCTCTCTCTCTAACACTTTTTTTCACACACACTGATCTCAAACCTTCTAAAAATTACCACAAACTCGACCATTTTCCAACTCTCTCTCGTAAACAATAGCCTGCAAATCCTTCCTCTTTACTCCCCTTCCCTCAGCGCTTCGGGGATTTGCTCGTCCCAGAATGCTATGTTGGGGATTTAACGCCCTGCCTCCCCAACCCCCCCCGCCCCCGCACGACCCCCCCCTCCTCCCTCCCACCCACCCCAGGACAAGGGATTTAATCTACAACCTGGATGCGGCGGGGGGTGGAAGGGGGGTAGAAGGGGGGAAGGGGGGCAGGAGAAGGGCTTACAGAGGATGGAAACGAGCTGAACCGTGTGTGTGTGTGTGTATGTGTGTGTGTGTGTGTGTGTGTGTGTGTGTGTGTGTGTGTGTGTGTGTGTGTGT
>NC_066525.1:6368158-6395658 GCF_024679095.1 Eriocheir sinensis
AAGTAAAGGGAAGGGAAGGGAAGGGAAGGAAGGGGACTCAGGGACAGGGAGGCGCTGCGGTAAACTTAATTAAGAGTGAAATGCAAAACTCCATCGCCATCAGCATCACTAAACCCACCCTGAAGGACACGTTAAAACTCCCTCAAGACTCCTTACTCCCCTCCCTTCCCTTACCTCTCCCTTACCTCCTCTTCTCTTCTCCCTCCCTTCTCTTCCCCTTTCCTTCTTTTCCCTCTTACCTCCCCTCACCTCTTGTTAAACTTTCTCCCATCTCCCCCTTACCTTCCTCTTCCCTTCTTCTTCCCTTCCCCTTCACTATACAATCCTCTTACCCCCCCTCACCTCTCCTTAAACTCCCCCTCATCTCCCCTTCCTTTTTCGTCCCCTTTCTTTCCTGAACCTTCCCCTCGCCTTCCCCTACTTGTTATTGCCCTCCCCTCCCCTTAACCTATTTACCTCACCTTCTCTTTACCTTCCCCAACCTATTCCCTCTCCCTCACTTTCCCCTAATATTAAGTCCACTTCCCTTTCCTTACCCTTTCCTTAACCTTTGAATTTCCCCTCGCCTTCCCCTCCCCATTCCCTTCTTCCCTTCACCCTTTTCTTCACTTTCCCTTTATCCTCCCTTTCACCTTCCCTTCCCTTTCCCTCCTAAAGGCGCGAAATCTCAAGAAAACACAAACAATCCCTCCCCCTTAAATCCCCTCAAACTCTTAACTCCGCCCCCTTATACCCTTGCCTCTGGGCCCTTAATTGCTGGGTCTCTTTAAATGGCTGAACGGGACCTTTAAATTTTGTGAACCCTTGACGCCGCCCTTAGCTACCTGCCTTGTTAATTGGCTAATTGGCTGCGTCTTTGGATACCAACTTGATATCCTAATTGGGAACCTAATTAGTGAAAGGGAAAGGGTACATGGTGAGGAGAGAGAGAGAGAGAGAGAGAGAGAGAGAGAGAGAGAGAGAGAGAGAGAGAGTGTAAGGGGGTATGGTAAAGGTGGTCAAAGTAGTAGTAGTAGTAGTAGTAGTAGTAGTAGTAGTAGTAGTAGTAGTAGTAGTAGTAGTAGTAGTAATAATAGTAGTAGTGGAAGAAGTAATAGTAGTAGCAGAAGTAATAGTATTGGTAAAAGTTGTTGTTATTTCATCTATTTGAGACACAACAACAACAGCAACATCAACAAAAATAAAACATCGCAACACTTCTGTAAACCAATTCTTCCCTACACTTCCGTCAACCTCTTTCCTGCAACACCTCCCGATCACGCCGCAACACTCAACCACTATCATACCCCGCAACACTACCGCAACACTCCCGACGCCCTTAGTCCCGTCCCGTCACCTGGATTCCCATGGACGCCGCACTGACCCCCCGCCGCCGGCCATACGTGGGGGGCGAGGCTCAATGCAAGCTCAGGGGGACCGCAGCGCCCGCCCCCGAGGATTACTAGGCGTGGGAGGGTGAATGCGGCCCGTGGGTAGAGAGGGACCGGGAACGTGCGAGAGGTGAGCCCGGGAAAGTGAGGTGTGGGTTAGAAATGCGCAAAAAGTGAGTCCAGGGCTTGTATTCTCAACCGCTTCGGGCTTATAATTTTTGGAGGCATTATAAAATATGTATCGTTTTACCTGGTCATGGCGTAGAAACCTTGCAAGACTACCACCAGAGATATGAAAGTACCCATGGCAATCCCTGCAACTTCTACGAGAGCCTTTATAAATAGATATACTAAGGCGTTGTACGTTTGAGACTATCGGTCCAGTAGAGTTGAATGTAGAGGTGTTCAGGGGCCTCTTAACCTCTCTGGTCCTTCTCCATGGTCTTCAGTCATTACCCTTCGCCTCTTCCTTCCCTTCACGATTCTACTTTGCTTTCTCCTTTCCCCTTCATCTCTCTACCTCATTTTCTTTATTTCTTCGTTATTTTGCATCTCTGTCTTTATTTCTCCTCCATTTATTTACTTGTCTATCTTCTCTTCTTCACTTCTCCACTCCTCTTTCCGTGTCCTCTCTCTCTCTCTCTCTCTCTCTCTCTCCTCCACCCAGCTACCTTCCTCCCTTCCCCCTTTACGTCATTCTCTCCTCACATCTCATCCCCTTTTTCCTTCTCCTTTTTACCTTGCGCCTATACCACTAACACCTCTTACTCCTCTCTCTCTCTCTCTCTCTCTCTCTCTCTCTCTCTCTCTCTCTCTCTCTCTCTCACTCTCTCTCGCGCTCTCTCTCTCTCTCACGCCCCCCCCCCTTTTCCTCCCCCTTCCTCTACAGATACTTAAAATACCCGCAAAGAATTCCCTCCCCATATCGTAAGGGCGCCTCCCTCCTTCCCGCATTTTCTCTCCACGCCCCTCCATCCCTCCCAGGCGGAGAAGGAGGTGCAAAAATGCCTCCCTCCCTCCCTCCGACCTTCCCGTCTTACCTCCTTCCTTCCCGCTCTCCCTCTCCCTCTCCCTCTCCCTCTCTCTCTGATGCCACCGTAGATAAGTGAGGAAACGGAGAGAAATTATATAGGTGTGCACAGGTAGGTGGTACACACACACACACACACACACACACACACACACACACAGTCACGGTATATATAGAAATGCACACTCAATCTACCTAATGTACGTAGATGGATGTGTGTGTAGGACGATACGTACATAAACACACACACACACACACACACACACACACACACACACACACACACTGGGAGGGTTACGAATGCATCTGCGAGAAGTTTATACCAACCTCTCTCTCTCTCTCTCTCTCTCTCTCTCTCTCTCTCTCTCTCTCTCTCTCTAACCGCGACAAAAACTGACACAAATACACAGAAAAAAACGCTCGCACATAAATCAAAACACAAACATCAAACAGACATTCTTTGTTTACACGCTTCGAGGATAAGACATATTTCATTTTTCCTCCTCCTCTTCCTCCTCTTAAACCATCTCTCCTTACTTCACTTCTCCCCTTTCCCTTCCTTTCTTCATTCATTTTCCCTTCAGCCATTCTTTCTATTTTTTTTCTCTCTTCTTGCCCTCCTCCTCCTCCTCCTCCTCCTCCTCCTTCTTCTTCCCTTTCTCTCCCTTTTTATTCCTCCTCCTCCTCCCTCTCTTCCTCCTCCTAAACAATCTCTCCTTACTTCACTTCTCCCCTTTCCCTCTTCTATCCTTCCTTTCTGCATTATTTCTCCCGTCAGCCATTCTTTCTGTTTTTTTTTCCTCCTTGCCCTCCTCCTCCTCCTCTTTCTTCCCTTTCTCTCCCTTTTTGTTCCTTACCCTCGCACTTTTTACCTTTCCTTCCCCGTCTACCTTATGATTTAGGAGGTGTTGTGATCCCGCCCTTCCCCTAATTCCCCTTTCCCTTCCCTCCCCTCTTCCTCCTTACCCTTTCTTCCCCCCCACCCTCCTTTCTCCCCTCCTCCTCGTCCTCCTCTCTCATTCCTCGTCATCTCATTCTTCAGCAACGTGACAAGACATTTATTCGTCGTCATCTTTTTCTCCTCGTTTTCTTTTCTTTTTCATGTGATTTTTTTTGGGGCGTTTGTGTTTTTGGGGTTTTCAGTGTTTTGTCTGTTTTATTTGTTTGTCTGTTTGTTTGTGTTTGTCTGTCTGTCTAACTTTTCTGTCCTATGTGTCTGTTTTTTTTTTCTTTTTCTTTTTCCTCTAGTGAATCAAACAAGAAAACTCAATAATGAAAAAAACAACAATGAAAAAAAAACCTGAAGAAAAGAAAAAAAAACGAAAGAAAGAAAAATACAAACAAAGAAAAAGTAAACAATAATAAAGACAAAACAATAATACAGAAAAACAATAATACAGAAAAACAATAACATGAATCAATAAACAACACAGAAGGGCAAACAGGTAAACACTAATCCTTATCCCGAGACTTGCTAATTAAGGTAAGATTCGAGGTAAAAGTCATTAAGGTAAGGTAAGGACAAGCAGGTGAGGCGAGGTGACCCAACACGTGGAGGAGAAGGAGGAGGAGGAGGATGGAGGGATGACTGGGATGGATGGGGGTGGAGGAAAGAGAATGGGAGAGAGGAAGGGAGGGAGGGAAGGAGGGAGGGAGGGAGGGAGCAAGACAGTAACGAATGACTAAGTGATCAGCGCATATGGTGACATAGAGTGAGGAGGAGGAGGAGGAGGAGGAGGGAGGAAAGAAAAAAAAACAAATAGGAGGAGGAGGAGGAGGAGGAGGAGGAGTAGAGTAGACGTTAACGGTTTACTTATCAAGAGAGAGAAAAGAAAAAAAAAAAGAACGATGCTTGTTTCTTGTCTTTCAAAATTCTTCTTTTTAACACGAGGGATTTTTTGTTGTTGTTGTTTTTTACAGCAAAGGAAGCAGATGATATGGAAGGAAGATGATACGTAAAAAAAGTTAATAGACAAAAAGTTAATGAATGGAAAATACGATGACGCGAAAGTATGGTGAAGAACGTGCAAAGGGAGAAAGAAGGACAAGAAAAGGATAAGGAAAGTAATGAAATAAACGTGAAATAGTGAAAGAGATTTAGAAAGAATACAAAGAAAAACATGGAACACAAAAAAAAGGTGGAAAGAAAGGAAAGTTATAGAAGAAAAAAAGAAAATAATCCGTCTCAACTAAAAGGCAACAGAAAGAAAGAAACGTGAAATAGTGAAAGAGATTTAGAAAGAAGACAAAGAAAAACATGGAACACAAAAAAAAAGAGGTAAAAATAAAAGGAAAATCATAGAAGAAAAAGAAAATAATCCGTCTCAACTAAAAGGTAACAGAAAGAAAGAAACGTGAAATAGTGAAAGAGATTTAGAAAGAATATAAAGAAAAACATGGAACACAAAAAAAAAGATGTGAAAATAAAAGGAAAATCATAGAAGAAAAAGAAAATAATCCGTCTCAACTAAAAGGTAACAGAAAGCCATCATCACCATTATATTATCAGCAAATCAAAATCATATAAAAATCATACAAAAAATAACAATAAAAAATAACCTAATAAAAAAATCCTTTCTCAATCTCCTGACCATTTACCTGCCTCCTCCTCCTCTCCCCCTCCCCCCCTTGCCTTAAACGGTGGGGAGGAGGAGGAAGAAGAGGAAAGGAGGAAGAGGAGGAGGTGACGAAGGGAGAGAAGTGAAGAAGGGAACGAGGGACGGACAGAATGCTTAGGAGGAGGAGGAGGAGGAGATCTCACCTGAGCACAATCTGTCACCTGTCCATTGTGTCAGCTGATTGAGGGAAGGTAGGGGAGAGGACGAAGAGAGAGAGAGAGAGAGAGAGAGAGAGAGAGAGAGAAGGGTAAAAAAAACAGAAGGGGGGGTGGGGGAAACAAGAGCGGAGACACACAACTTGAGGCGGAAGTAAGGTAACGTGATCCCGAGGCAGGGTTGTACTCCGGCGATGGGGGGAGGGGGGAAGGGAGGGAGCAGGGGGGTAGGGGGGAGAGGGGGAGTAAGGAGAGGAGGGAAAGAGAAAGGAGGTTAAGGAGAAGCAAGGGAGATGAAATGAAAACAATGGAGGAGGAGGAGGAGGAGGAGGAAAACAAGATGAAAAAGAAAAATAAGGAACGAACATAGAAAAATAACAAAAAAAAAGCAGAAAAAAAAGAACATCAGTCAGTTACAATCGCCACCATTAAATAAACATTAAACAAACAAACAAAAACAATGAAGCAAACAATACACAGAAAAAAAAATCGCAAAACTTAAAACACAATAAACCAGACAAAAATAAAACAAAAAAATCGAATCAAATCTTCCTATACTCAACCTCTGCATCCTTCTAACCTTCCCATCCTCTTACATACCTCCTTTTCACTCCCTTCATACTCCTGTTTCTCTCCCTCCCTCACCCTCCACCTCCTCCCAGTGAGACAAAAGACCCTCCCTCCCTTCCCTCCCTTCTTCTCTCCCTCCCTTCCCGTCCCTTAGCGCTCAGCAGCTCCATCAAGGGATATAATCGAATACAGATGAAGATATAATTGCCTGATAACCCTCCTTCCTGTGTGTGTGTGTGTGTGTGTGTGTGTGTGTGTGTGTAAGGGTGTGTATGTGTGCGCTGACAGTCCCTCACACACACTCACACAGACACACAGACATTCAGACACACAGACAGACAGACAGACAGACAAAGAACGAACACGCATTAACGAGAAAATTCAATAAGGGAGAGAAGGGAAGGAGGAAAACAGGGAGAGAATAAGCAAGCGGATGTGAGGGAAAAAGAGGGAGAGAGAGGGAAGCACAGAGCGAGGGAGGGAGAGAGGGAGAGAGAAAAAGGGAGATGGAGAGTTAGTAGGGAGAGAGGGAGAGAGAAAGGGAGAGAAACACCTCCATTATAGCTCAAATCTTTCACTGTAAACAAAGTAATTTTCTCTTTAGAGGCACCGCCGGAAGAAGGGGGAGAGAGAGAGAGAGAGAGAGAGAGAGAGAGTAATATATGTATACTCCATAGATTGAAGAGTAAACCACCTCACCTACGTATACATGGAAAAATTAATTGGTGTTCAGCGCGGGAAAATTGAATGATTGGTCCGTAATTTTGCTTTAGCGGGTTCGGGTTCGTGTCTCCAAAATATTTCGACGCCAAAAAAATGACAAAATAAAAAGGTGAAAGAAATGAAACTGCGACGCTGATTGGAGGGAAATTATAAATGTTTGTGTTACGAAAGAAAGCCTTAGGGAAATACTGAATGAAAACGGTATTACGTGTTTTACAATGAAAATACACACTACTACTACTACTACTACTACTACTATTACTATTACTACGAAGACTACTGTTGCTTAAGCTGACAGAATAAGAACATCATAAAGAATTACAATCACCACCACCACCACCACCACCACCACTACTACTACTACTACTACTACAAATACTACTTCTACTACTAATGTTGCAACCACTACTAATGCTGTTGAAACGAAAGATAATAAAAAACAACAACAATTACTACTACTACTACTACTACTACTACTACTACTACTACTACTACTACTACTATCTCCTCTCCTGCGCACCATTACACAGCTGACTAGTCACAACAACACGACTCCCAACCATCTGATCAAAGCCAGGTGACTCGATCCCCTCTACCCCCCTCTCTGGCCCTCCTCCCCCTCCCCACCCCGTCTTGGTCATGCCCCTGGGAGATTCAGCATTAAATGGGGCAGTGGAGGAGGAGGAGGAGGAGGAGGAGAAGGGAGTGTCCAGTATATATATTTTTAGGATCATCTTTTCTTCCCCACCAATAGAGAAGGAAAAAAAAGACGAAGAAGAGAAAGAAGAAGAAGAAGAAGAAGAAGAAGAAGAAGAAGAAGAAAGTAGATAGGAGGAAGAAAAAAAATACAGCATAAAAAAAATAATATAGTAAAATAAAACAGACATCTCGCAATACATAAAAAGTAATGCCTTCCTCTCTCTCTCTCTCTCTCTCTCTCTCTCTCTCTCTCTCTCTCTCTCTCTCTCTCTCTCTCTCTCTCTCTCTCGACGCAGCTGCTCATAAAACACTTAATAAAACTAACCATTAAGATTTTGCGCGGAGCTAAAATGCAATCGGTCCCCCTGACACACACACACACACACACACACACACACACACACACACACACACACACACACACACACACACACACTGACATAAATACTGTAGGGAAATTTTCTATAAATATCGGTTGATCTTAATTAGGAAAAGGGGAGGGGGAAGAGAGGAAGAAGAAGAAGAGGAGGAGGAGGAGGAGGAGGAGGAGGAGGAGACATCTCTTGCGTGAATCTTGGTAAAATGTCACGCGAACCGGAAGTGGCTCTCCCCTCCATGTTGAGAAAGAGAGAGAGAGAGAGAGAGAGAGAGAGAGGATGTATGGCGCTATCTGTATGTGTGTGTGTGTGTGTGTGTGTGTGTGTGTGTGTGTGTGTGTGTGTGTGTGTGTGTGTGTGTCTTAATGGCCGCATGTGTGTGGGGGAAACGAGGAAGTACGTACACACATGATTACACACATGTGCGAAATTGGAACTCTTTAGCTCATGTTGCCCCGCGCCACACACACACACACACACACACACACACACACACACACACACACACACACACACACACACACACACACACACAGAAAATATAGGAAAAAATTAATAAAAGGAAGAATGCAATAAAAAATAATAAGTTACCAAAGAAAAAAAAACTGTATTGGGTCTTTTATAATAAGTCATTGTATTCTTTTTTTTTTACATAATAATATCGACTTTTTTTTTCTCAGTCAATCACATTATTATTTTTTTTGGTCCTTTCTCATTCACTTTGTTTCTTTCCACTTGTCAAAAAGATGAAAAAAAGAAGAAAAAAAATAGTAGAGAGGTTAATGAAACGCATATTCAGCTTTAATATTGAGTTCTCTCTCTCTCTCTCTCTCTCTCTCTCTCTCTCTCTCTCTCTCTCTCTCTCTCTCTCTCTCTCTCTCTCTCTCTCTCTCTCTCGCCGGACCAGACATGATACAGAGGCAATAAAAGAGGGAGAAAAAATGGACCTTCATATAAGTCACAAAAGGACCCAATGGCGTGTGACCTTCCAGAGTGACCTGACCACCCCCACCCCGCGTCCCCTCCTCCCCCCCCATCCTCCTCTTCTCCCCTCTCACCACAAAACGTCGACAATCACTCCGTCTCGTTGAAATAAAGAGAGCTAGTCTCTCTCTCTCTCTCTCTCTCTCTCTCTCTCTCTCTCTCTCTCTCTCTCTCTCTCTCTCTCTCTGATCAACGCAACGAGAGGGCATTTGTCAACCCTCGACAGTGAATGATTAATTAGCCCGCCTGCCATTGTACGGGCGTGATCCCCCCCCCTCTCTCTCTCTCTCTCTCTCTCTCTCTCTCTCTCTCTCTCTCTCTCTCTCTCTCTCTCCCCTTCTCTCTCAATGACCCGCCACGGAATGGCTAATTGAAATATGGTCCACAAAAATGTATTGTTTTCGAGAGAGAGAGAGAGAGAGAGAGAGAGAGAGATGAACGGGTACTAATGACACAGTTGGAAGCATGAAAAGCGAGTCGAAAGGAAAAAAAATAAAAGAAAAAAAAGCGGATCAGCGGTAGACAAGAGAGAGAGATAGAGAGAGAGAGAGAGAGAGAGAGAGAGAGATTCATAATTTTACAATAACCGAAGCCATCACTGTAGGTCTATTTTGAACAAGCAGTGACCTCAAAGATAAAAAAAGAAGTGTAGTGAAGATTAGAGAAGTGATTATAGGGAGGAGGAGATGGAGGAGGAGGAGGAGGAGGAGGAGGAGGAGGAGGAGGAGGAGGAGGCATCTTATGTATCATTCTTCACAAAACTAAACCCTCTTTCCCTTTTCTTAGGCGATCCAATGTTCCTTCAGTCTATTGGTTCGCTTTATTCCTCCCCTCTTCCTTTCTCTCTCCCTCCCTACTCGTCTCTTACACCCTCCATCCCTCCCTGCCTCCTTGCCCTTCCTTCTTCCCTCTCCGTCCAACCCTCCCTCCCTCCTTCTCTTTCTCCCTCTTCCTCCTCCTTCTATCCCTCTTTTTCCCCAAGCATCCCTATCTCCTCTTCCCTTCGTCCTTTCTTCTCTCCAAGCCTCCAACTCTCCCTTCCATCTCTCTCCTTCTTTCTCCTCCTTTCCTTCTTCCCTTTCTCTCCCTCCCTCTCCTAAAGCATAAGCTACTAATATCTCTCGCTCCATTTGATTCTATAGGGAACACAGTGAGCCATGTTCTCTCTCTCTCTCTCTCTCTCTCTCTCTCTCTCTCTCTCTCTCTCGGATGGTCACTCTCCCGCCGGAAACAATCGTCGGTCGTCTTTCCTCCATAAAAAAGCTGTTTGGACCTGTTTTATTCGGCTAAGTGAGGGACGGAGGGAGGGAGGGAGGGAGAGAGAGAGAGGGAAAGAGGGAGGGAACAATAGAGGGGGAAGTAGTGATGAATAAACGCATAACATAAAAGGACAACAACAGCTCGCTCAGGCAGTGGACCAGACTACAACAACAACAACAACAACGACAACAACAACATCAAGAGCAATAAAACCAACATCAACATGAATAAAAACTAACATCAACAACAACAAAAACAATCTTATGGTGGATTGTTTGCATCGTTATTATATAGTATTATCGTTATTATTAATCACTATCATTATCTGAATTATTAACTTCTCTATCATTATCGTCATTACAAGCATCGTGACTATCATTTTAACAACCATCATCAAAATCACAAGAAAAAAAATAGATGTCGTTTAATAGACGTCATGAGTTTGAGATTATTCAAGGCATAAATTTGTCTTGTACACGTATAAGTTTCCCCTTCGTAAAAGCTTGTCCTGGGTTTCATTTCGTCCTGGGTATAAGACTGTCCTGGGTATAAGACTGTCCTGGGTGTATGATTGTCCTGGGTTTAAATTTGTCCTGTGATTAAGTTCTGGGATTAAGTTTGTCCTGGGTTTAAATTTTCCTGTGTTTAAGTTTGTCCTGGGTTTAAATTTTCCTGTGTTTAAGTTTGTCCTGGGCTTAACTTTTCCTGTGTTTAAATTTGTCCTGGGTTTAAGTTTTTTTCCCCGGGTTTAAATTTTCCTGTGTTTAAGATTGTCCTGGGTTTAAATTTTCCTGGGTTCAAGTTTATCCTGGGTTTAAATTTTCCTGGGTTCAAGTTTATCCTGGGTTTAAATTTTCCTGGTTTTAAGTTGTCCTCTGTATAAGTTTGTCCTCGGAAAAGACATCACAGAAAGGGGGGAAAAAGAAGCAGCGTTTTCCTTCCCCTCCAGCAAGACACATAACCTTACCGGGGATCGTGGGCGGCAGAACACCTCCATTTGCCTTTATCTGCGTGATCGAGAGGCTGCTAATAACCTTATGTAAGGCCGGCACCACCACCACCACCACCATCAAAGACCCTCCCCCTCTCTCCTTCTTTTCCCTCCCTTCAGCCTTCTTTCTCTCCCTTCTTTCCTTTCCTCTTTACACAATCCTTTCCACCTTTTCGTCCTTCCTCCTTCTCTTCTTCCACCTCCTTCATCTCTCCACTACCCTTCCCTTTCCTCCTTCACTGTCCTTGCCTACTTCTCTCCTTCTTTTCTCTCGCTTCTTTCTTTTCCTCTATCAACAATCTTCTCCACCCTTCCTCTATTCCTCCCTGTCTTCTTCCACCTCCTTCATATCTCCATTACCCTTTCCTTCCTTCCTTCACTGTCCTTCCCTACTTCTCTCCTTCCATCCCTTCCTCCTTGTCCTTCAGCTATCTGTTCTCTCCTTTCTCTGCTATCCTTTTCCTCCTCCCTCCATTATCCTTTCCTCCCTTTCTCCACTGTCTCCCATCCTCTACTATCCTTGCCTCTCTTTCTCCACTGTCCCTGCCCCCCCCCCCCCCCTTTCCTCCCTTCCTCCCCTTCCCCCCCCTCCCCCCGCCTTTTAATGGCTCTTCCCGTCCATATTGACTCTGCTAAATAGAGAGGATTCTTCCCGCTGAGTGAGGTGGCGAGGTGCCGCTCTCTCTCTCTCTCTCTCTCTCTCTCTCTCTCTCTCTCTCTCTCTCTCTCTCTCTCTCTCTCTCTCTCACACACACACAAATAATAGCCAACCATTTTTTTTTCCTTTTCTCTTCCTGGAGAATGGAAGAAGGTGGGGAAGGGGAACGAAGAAGGGAGACGAAGAATACAGGAGGAGGAGGAGGGGGAGGAGGAGGAGGAGGAGGAGGACTGACAAAGGAGCAGACGGTGAGGAAGAGGTCTTTATCATTTTGCTTTTCATGGGCGCCAGAATGAGGGAAATAGAGAGAGAGAGAGAGAGAGAGAGAGAGAGAGAGAGAGAGACGGAGAGGGAGGGAGAGGAAAAGAGAAAAGTTAGAGACGAAGGAGGAGGTAAAAGAAAATGCTCTTGAACTGACTCCTCTGCCGTAAAAAAAAAAAAAAGAAAAAAAAAAGGAAGAGAAGAAACCGAGGAAATCTTATTAACAGGACGTATATACAGACTGACATGAGGTAGGAAAAGAAACGAATGAATGAAAGCAAAGAAAATGATGATGATGGTGAAGATGGAAGAAAAGGAGGAGGAAGAGGAGGAGGAGGAAAAGAGGAAAATACTAAAAGGCAATAAAAGGAAGTGTACATAAAACTACCACAGGGGCAAGGTCATAACACACACACACACACACACACACACACACACACACACACACACACACACACACACACACACACACACACACACATGTTTTATTCACCGTCTCCCAAGGCACAAGGTTCGGATGTTCTTCTCTCCCCTCCTCCTCCTCCTCCCCTTCCCTCCCCCATCTTCTCTTCTCTTCTCTTCTCTTCCTCCCCCTTCTCTGTTTTCCTCCCCTTCTTCTCTCCTTTCCTTCCTTCCACACTTAATTTTCCTCCCATCTCCTTCCCATTTCATCTAATCTACCATTCTCTTTTCTTTTCCCTTTCCCTTCACTTTCCTATCTCCCCTTCATCCTTCCTTTCCCTTTCTCCCACCCCCTCATCTATTCCCTTCCTTTCACTTCTTTTCTTTTCTTTTTCCTACCTTATATCCCCTCCTCTTTTCCTCTCCTTTCCCTCTTACTTTTCCTTCCCATCTCCCCTTCCCTTCGTATCTCCTCTTCCAATTTCCTTTCTTTCACTCCTTCCCTACCGTACTTTCCCTTTCCTTCCCCTTCCCTTCCCTTCTCCTTCTCCTTCCCACCTTCCCTTCCCTTTCACGACTGATGTCCCTTTGTGGCGAGAATTTCCATACCAGACCCACCTGTGTGTTTTAAGCGATGCCACACACACACACACACACACACACACACTAATACTGAGCCTCCATATATTTCTTAACGTGTGTGGAGGTTATATGTTGTTGTTTTTGTTGTTGTTATCATTATTGTTTTTACCCCTTCCCCCTGTCACACCCCAACCACACCCTGTAACACCCCTTCACCCCCCTGCCACACCCTCCCACTCCCCCCAACAGCCACACCTTCCCCAACGTTACTCCAGCTAATGGACTTTGAATGTGTGATTTGCTAATGCTTTGTGGCTTCCGACCCGCTGTTTTGTGGGACTCGAACCCATGTTTATGTGATCGGGGACTCGGTGTTTTATTGGCCGAGTGAGGGAGAAGAGCCTTGTCTCCCTCCCTCTCCCTCCCTCGTCCCTCTCCCCCTCCTCCTCTCCTTTCCGATAGTTTATGACTGTATTATTCCCGGGGCGGCGCGGGAGAGAAGGGCGGCGGAGAGAATGAAGGGAAAGACGGTATTATATGCTTCGGTTATTGGGGGGAATCGAACCAGCGCCACCGTGGTATTGAGGGGGGTGGGGGTGAAGGGGGGGAGGGGAGGGTTATGGATGCTCTTCGTGTGATTGGTTGTGTGTGTGTGTGTGTGTGTGTGTGTGTGTGTGTGTGTGTGTGTGTGTGTGTGTGTGTGTGTGTGTGTGTGTGTGTGTGTATTTGTCGTTGTTTTCTGTTCTGCTCCACATTTTTTTTTACCGTCAACTTAAGTCCGTCTGTCTCACACACACACACACACACATACACACACAAGACGCCCCAGTTATCACCCTCATTTCTTTCCCTCCCTCCTCTAATCTCTCCTTCCCTCCTTTCCTTCCTTCCTTCCTTTCTTACTCCAACACCTTCCTTCCCTCCTTCCCACCCCCCCTCCTCCCCCCTCCCCTCCTCCTGGGCCTAAGCGAGGTTCTCAGATGTCTAATATTACTTCCCTTTATGCAGACGAGTGACAGATGGATTTCCTGTCTTATTCTTTTTTTCTTTCTTAATTCCTCACTTCTTTCTTTCTCTCTCGCTCTCTTTCTCTCTCTCTTTTTTTTTTTTTGTGTGTGTGTGTGAGTTCGTTCTTCTCCTCCGTTTTGGCGTGGTGGCAGTTGTTGTTGTTGTTGTTTTTGGTGTTCTTGTTGTTTTCTTGGGGTTGAGGGCGTGGGAATGTGTGTGTGTGTGTGTGTGTGTGTGTGTGTGTGTGTGTGTGTGTGTGTGTGTGTGTGTCTCTCTCTCTCTCTCTCTCTCTCTCTCTCTCTCTCTCTCTCTCTCTCTCTCTCTCTCTCTCTCTCTCTCTCTCTCTCTCTCTCTCTCTCAAGGTTCTTTTCTTGATTTATTGTGTGTTCATTCTAAACGCTGTTGTTGTTGTTGTTTTGCTTATGTTATTGTAATCGCACTTGTTGTTGTTCTTGTTAATTATTTGTGCAACTTGAGAGTGTGGAGATGAACATAAGGAGGAGGAGGAGGAGGAGGAGGAGGAGGAGGAGGAGAATGTTCTCGGCGTGTATAAGTGACAAGGTACTTAAAATTTTTGAAGTCTGTTTGTCTGTCTGTCTGTCTGTAACGATAAGTCTCTCTCTCTCTCTCTCTCTCTCTCTCTCTCTCTCTCTCTCTCTCTCTCTCTCTCTCTCTCTCTCTTTGTACCTTAGTTTAGCTTCTTAACTCCTCCTCCTCCTCCTGCTCCTCTTCCTCCTCCCTTCCTTCCTTCTCTCCATATCTCACACACTTCCCTCCACTCTGTTGGCCACATTTCCTCCCATTTCCTCTGCTCCCAAGACAGAGGGGAGGACATGGGAGGAGAGGGGAGCGAAGGGGAGGAAAGGGGGGGAGGGGGGGAAGGAAATGAGGCCTTATATGGAGAGTTTTTATTGTCCCTCTTTTCCCCTCTTCCGAATTTGCATATTTTCCCACGCTGTTCCGGAGGTCTTGTCTCTCTCTCTCTCTCTCTCTCTCTCTCTCTCTCTCTCTCTCTCTCTCTCTCTCTCTCTCTCTCTCTCTCCCAATTATACTTACTTAATTTCAATATTATTTTCGTATTTCTTGTTCGTATTATATTTTTTTTTAATTTCCTTTCAAATATTACTGGTTTTGTTTTTATTAAATTTTCCTATCATGTATTTCACTCTCTCTCTCTCTCTCTCTCTCTCTCTCTCTCTCTCTCTCTCTCTCTCTCTCTCTCTCTCTCTCTCTCTCTCTCTCTCTCTCTCTCTCTCTCTCTCTCTAATTTAAAGTAAAGTCTATATACGTTTCATTATTTTATTTCCCTTAGCAAGGTAAAGTTAGATATATATTTCTTTTTTTTCTTTCTTTTTTTACTCTCTCTCTCTCTCTCTCTCTCTCTCTCTCTCTCTCTCTCTCTCTCTCTCTCTCTCTCTCTCTCTCTCTCTCTCTCTCGTTAATAATAAATGCCTCGGATGTGTTGATCTGCTTACATTTTTGGTCATTAGCTCGGAATTTACAGCGGCGAAAAAAAATATATATATAAATAATGCGGACCCAAAAAATGCATATAATGTTTAACTTCATCTTCCAAACGAGAGGAGAAAGGTGTGTGTGTGTGTGTGTGTGTGTGTGTGTGTGTGTGTGTGTGTGTGTGTGTAAGGGGAGAGAGAAGGTGGTGTGGATGAGTGCAAAGTTAGAGGGGAGGGGAAGGAGGGGAGAGGAGAGGGGGAGGAGGTGGGGAGAGGGGAGGTAAAGGGGGTGAGGAGGGGAGAGTGAATGGTGCCGGAAATGCTATATAGAGAGAGATGATATATTGGAGGACACACATGAGAGAATAAATTTAATACTTTTACCTCTCTCTCTCTCTCTCTCTCTCTCTCTCTCTCTCTCTCTCTCTCTCTCTCTCTCTCTCTCTCTCTCTCTCTCTCTCTCTCTCTCTCTCTCTCTCATCGTTTACCTTTCTGCAAATGCACTCACTCTCTCTTCTAAACACACACACACACACACACACACACACACACACACACACACAGAGAACCGTCACCCCTCTCCCTCCCTCCTACACCTTATTCCTTCCTCTCTCCGTCTTAACCTTTCACTCGCCTCCTTCCTTCCTACCTTCCCTCCCTCCTTCTCTCCCTTACCTTCTTCCCTCCCTCCCACTCCTTTCCTTTCCCATATCCAGCATCTGCACAAGTAAATATTTAAACCTGTGTGTTCCCAAGGCTCTCATGTGTCCCTATTGTCGAGAATAAGGGAGGGAGGGAAGGAAGGGAAGGAGGGAGGGAAGAAAGGGAGGGAGGGAGGGAAGGTATTCTTAAAGACCTGGGATCGTTCTTAAGGTATTCTCTCCTCCTTCTGTGTCTCACTCCAGGTATTCTCCTCCTCCTCTTCTTCTTCTTCCTTCTCTTCTTCTTTCTTCTCCTCCTCCTCCTCCTCCCCCCTCTACTGTCTTCCTTCTTCCCCTTCGTTGTGGGAGTGTGTTTTGTGGGATGGTGTGTGTGTGTGTGTGTGTGTGTGTGTGTGTGTGTGTGTGTGTGTGTGTGTGTGTGTGTGTGTGTGTGTGTTGCGGCATTAAATTTTGTGAGGTTATATTTTTTATATATAATTATTTAAAGAATTTATAACCATCATCGTCATTACCACCATTACGAAAACAACAACAACAACAATAACTGGGTCAAGATCAACCCGTAAATATTCAATTAAAAGTGATCAAAACAAACAAGAAAAGCGCATTACGGCACACACACACACACACACACACACACACACACACACACACACACACACACACACACACACACACACACACACACACACAGACACACACACACACGCAACAGCCTGAACACACATAAATAGATGGATAAAATGATTAACTTGCTAGTAAATAAATAAATAAATAAACACAGATGGAAATACAGATAGATAAAGATAAATAGAAGGATAGATATTCATGAATTAAGACACATAAACACATAATCAATAAACACACGCACACACACACACACACACACACACACTCTCTTCCCCCTTCGCCCACGCACTCCCCTACCCCCCCCCCCATCACACCCCACAACTCAGCACCTTCGCAGAGGGTGAGACAAGAGGGGAAAGAGTCACCCATTACGAGGACAAGAGGAATGCGAAGCGACACAACAATACGAGGGGAACAGAGGGAAGAAGAGGAGGAGGAGGAGGAGGAGGTGAGGGAAAGAATGGGTGTATGCGTGTTTGGAATGTCTGTCGAGGGGAGAGGAAACAAGTGGGTGGAGGAAACAGGTGGAGGGAAGTAAGGAAGGTGGGAGGAAAGAAGGAGGAATTGGAGATGAGAGAGAGAGGGAGGGAGAGGGAGGGAGGGAGGAAAAAAAGTATGTCAGATATGGAGAGAGAGAGAGAGAGAGAGAGAGAGAGAGAGAGAGACCTTTCTTAATGTTATGCTTCCATTATATCGCATCAAAACAAAATTAGAATGTATTACAAACTTATATTCAAACTATCAAAGGAAGGTAGACTAAACAAAACACTAAAAGGAGTTCTCTCTCTCTCTCTCTCTCTCTCTCTCTCTCTCTCTCTCTCTCTCTCTCTCTCTCTCTCTCTCTCTCTCTCTCTCTCCGCCACACACAGGGCTCTTGTTTACCCCGGGGTGTGAGCGTCCCTCTGATTGGCTGCCGCTCTGTCCTCGGCGGGGGGTCACCACAGGGTCAGGGTCACGTGATAGGGGTCAGCGGGTCACCTCGGGTTACACCAAGTCTTTGTGACCCGCCGGTATGTGTGTGTGGGGAGGGGGTTATGGGGGGAATATGTGTGTGAGGGGGGGTGGGGGAGTAGGAATGTGTGTGGGGGGGAGGAGTATGTGTATGTATGTATGTGTGTGTGTGTGTGTGTGTGTGTGTGTACCAGTGACAGTTTTCAGGTGTATGTGGCGTGAATAGAACACACCTTTACCTGCCCCTTTATCCCCCTATAACACACACACACACACACACACACACACACACAACAAACACCACCACCCACTACAACTACTACTACTACTACTACTTCAACCACCACAACCACTACACTACCCCTCCCCTCTTTCCCTCTCTCTCTCTCCTCCCTTCCTTCCCTCCAGCACCGGGCCCTGTAGCAACAAACACACCCCTCACACCTCCTCCCCTGACCCCCCTTCCCTCCCTCCCTCTCTACTACAACCACAACTCAACACTCGAGAGCTTTAACAACAGTGTCCCGCTCAGTAAGTCGGCTGGTTATAAATAGTAAGGGATGCTCTATGGAGGGAAGGAGGAGGAGGAGGAGGAGGAGGCGGAAGGGAGGGAGGGGAGAGAGAGAGAGGAAGAGTTGGTAAGGTATGAGGAGGGAGTGTGAGATGGAGAGATGTAAGGAAAGATAGAGAGGGGGAAAGGAAGGAGGAAGGGAAGGAAAGAGAGGCGCAGTGTTTAGCAGGAAGAGGGGAGGAGAGGGCGGATAATGCATGAATGTGTGACAAGGGGTGCGAGAGAGAGAGAGAGAGAGAGAGAGAGAGAGAGAGAGAGAGAGAGAGAGAGAGAGAGAGAGAGAGAGAGAGAGAGAGAGAGAGAGAGAGAGAGAGATTGTGTATTTGATTCCATTTATTCCGTCTAATTTTTCCACTTTTTTTTCTTTCCTTTCTCTTTTCATCCTTTCCACCTCGCACCTCCTCCCCCTTCCCCCTCCACCCCTCATGGACAGGTAAACACATAGGTAATATTTCCCAATCAGCGTCGACACAGGTGAGCGGGAGACAAAGACACACCTGTGAGGCCCCTCTGACTCCAGGCCGACCAATGGCAAGCGATGAGCACCGTCTATCAGCCAATCAGCGACCATTATGTGGGCGGCGCCTGTGTGACGTCAGCAGCACAGGTGACAACCAGGTAGACAATAGAGCCAGTCGCCCACGCCGCCGCTGCCACGCGATCTTGGCCTCTCGCGCCCCTCCACCCACCGCCCATCACCGCCGCCGCCGCCACCTGCACCACCGCCGCCGCCGCCTCACCCTCCCGCCATCTGAAACCCAGCCAAACGCCCCCCGCCCGAAGGAATAATTACACGGGGCTGCCGCAGGTAAATAAGGCGGTAATGTTCCCTAACGAAGTGTAGTGTGCCGGGGACCAGGGGGAAGGGGGAGGGGGAAGGGGACAGGTGTGGGGGTTACGGGGGGGGGGGGGGGTGGCATGGGGGAGGTCAGGTGGGTCTTACTTATTCCTGGGTTTGATTAATGTTTTTTTTTTTCAAGTTAAGGGTTTTGTACTGCGATGTGTGTGTGTGTGTGTGTGTGTGTGTGTGTGTGTCACGTGCCGCAGCTGCCGTGCCTCCCAGGAAACACTTGCATCGGTACTTCACGTCTTTTGGGGCCACGTCAACCACCTTCACGTACACACCTGGGCCGAGCCACCACCACCACCACCACTACAATCATCAACATCATTACTGGACACCTCACCCTTCTCACTACTCATTATCGTCACCACCACTAAGCTGCTTCAATCCAATCTACCCTCACCATCAGCACCATCACCATCACCTTTCCTGGACACCTTCTCACCTCTGATCAACACTACCACGAAACCCAATCATCACCATCACCACCACACGACACCACCTCCACCACCATTGCAACTCCTGATCCCCACTTCACTATCACCATCACGACCACTAAGCTTCCTCAGTCTAATCTACCCATGTAAAGGAAGGGAAGGGAATGGGAGGGATTGACAGGTAATGGAAAGGTGAGAAAGAGGAAAATAAAGAAAAAGAATGAGAATCTAAAGTGAAATAATTAAGGGAATGGAATGACTGGCAGGCAATAAAATGAAAAAGTAATGAAGGAATGGAAAATAAAATCAAGTAAAAACAAGGAAAGATAATTTAAAAGGAAGGAACTAGAGCGGAAAAGCAATGAAGTGAAAGGAAGGAAAGGGATGCTAATGGAAGGGAAGGGAGGGGGAAGAAGGACAGCCTGAAGCGTGACCCTAACGATGCCTCCTCAGCCTCCCTCCCAAGTCGTCCCTACCGAGGCTTGTGACGTCACTCGTTAATCCTGACACAAACACTTCTGAGGTGAGCTTGATTAGCCTCCCTCGGCGCGGCAGGTACAGGTGGAGCGGCTCAGGTGGGCTAATTAGAAGCGGCATTGTAGTGTACCTGTGTGGCGGCGAAGGTGTTATGCTCTCCCTGGAAAGCCTCAGATACACACCTCCTCCTCCTCCTCCTCTTCTTCGTCATCCTGCTCCTCCTCTTCGGCCTCCTCAAACTTGTTATCGTTTCTCCTTGTAGTCCTCATTCACTACCTCCTTCTTGCTCTCCCTATCCTCCTCCCACTCCTCCTTCCTCCTCTCCTTCTCCTTCTCTTCCTCTTCTTCGTCGTTCTCCTCTTACTCCTCATTCACCATCTTCTTGTCCTCCTCTTCCTCATTCTCATTCTCCGTTTCTTCATACACTACCTCCTCCTCCTCTTCTTCATCTTCTTTTTCTTCTTCTTCCTCCTCCTCTTCTTCATCTTCTTTTTCTTCTTCCTCCTCCTCTTCCTCAAGCTGTATATCCATTTTTTTCTCTTCCTTCCTTTATTCTCCCTCTCCTTTGCTTCCTTCCTTTCCTCTGTGAATCCTTATCTCTACGTTTTCTCTCTTCTCTCCCTCTGAAGCACGCCTCCCTCCCTTCCTCCCTCCTTCCTCCTCTCCCTTCCTCCCTCCCTCCCTCCTCTCTCATCCTTCTCCCTTCTCCATTTCTTTCCGCACGATAGACTATGCTATTTAACTCCCTTTGTTGATAGATTCAGCGATAAAGCCATAACCACTCCTCTCTCTCTCTCTCTCTCTCTCTCTCTCTCTCTCATTATAAGAAGTAATACCGTGGGACTTTCGGCAATTAATCATCCTTCCTTAATGAGAGAGAGAGAGAGAGAGAATAAGAGAGGAGGTAAATCACACAATGGTTCAACTCTGAGTAAATCGTTCCTTTGATGGTGATTGTTTGCGGTCGAAGGGGTGAAAATGGGAGGAGGAGGAGGAGGAGGAGGAGGAGGAGGAGGAGGGAAGAGGAGAGTATAATGTTTGTCCTCGTCTTCCGTGCATTGTAGATCCGATGGTCCCCTTGCGCTCTCTCTCTCTCTCTCTCTCTCTCTCTCTCTCTCTCTCTCTCTCTCTCTCTCTCTCTCTCTCTCTCTCTCTCTCTCTCTCTCTCTGTTTAATTATATTCACTTGCGTTTCCTGCGTGTGTCTTGTTTTTGTCCCTTTCTATCTTGGTCCGCGTGTGTGTGTGTGTGTGTGTGTGTGTGTGTTACCGATAAAAGAGAGTACCATGTTTTGCTACCTCTATTTCCACTACTACTACTACTACTACTACTACTACTACTACTTATTTAATCACCAGGTTACGAACGGGGTACATAACCTTACCACTTGCATAAAACGTGACCGTCGATACAAATTATCTCATTATCGCTAATTACGTTCTACACCTGTATGTCACCTGTCAATGCCCTCTGCCACCTCATCTCCTTCACATATGTTTAATCGACTACCGGACCTAAATCAACATTGCCTATTACTATTACTACCACTACAATTACCAACACCCAAAACCACGGCACTCGCAACCCTATCGCTATATCACTACTATCACCAACTCCACCACCATTTCTACCCACTAACAACCACCAAACCACCACACTCGTAACTACCACTATCATCACTAACCACACCACAAAACCACTCATAACCACTACTATCACTACCATAGCCAACCATACCACACAACCACCACAACTATGTACCACCACAACCCAAACGCCTCACACTCGTAGCTACCACCACCACCAACCACTACCACCTCCGCCACAGCTGTCACTCCATCCACCATCCACCACCACAACCATCACTGTCACCCGGAACACCTCAAAACATTCGTGGGACCCAAAACCAACACGGTAACTCTATTCATCATACCTTCTGAGGGAGAGAAGTGAGAGAGAGGGAGAGGAGGTTGAGGAGGAGAAGGAGGGGTAGGAGGTTGAGTGGGTAGGTGTGAGGGTGGGCCGGTGCTGTTCCTATATTCAAATAAGCTCTGAAGATGACAAATTATGGGCGGCGGGTGTGTTAATGTGTTTGTTCAGTCGTGTTCCCCGCCGCCTAATGTTCGCCGGAAGTTGAGAAGAAACACGGAAAGACTTAGAAGGGTCGTGTACCGAAGGAAAAAAATAACAGGTGTAAAAAAAAGACAGGTGAGGGGAAAAAAGTGAAAGTAACATTGATAGGTACAGGAAATTATAAAGATGCAGAACTGTTATTGTTTGTTGTTGTTTTAGAGGGAGTTGTGAAGTGTGTTGGTGGGGGGAGGGAGAGAGGAGGGTTGTATGCGTGCGTGTGATGATGGTGATGGTGATGATGATGATGATAGTGATGGAAGTAGTAAAAGGAAAAAAAAGTATGATGAGGAAAATCTTTTAAGGAAATAAGGATTGATCAAATGCGTGTGTAATCTTCCCCTCCCTTCCCGGCGGTCACATTCACCACCACCATCATCATCATCATCATCATCATAAGTACGTCAAGTTCAATGGCTCTACAAACCTATTTTTATCTACTTACAGGAAGGAGTAATTAGACTCTCTCTCTCTCTCTCTCTCTCTCTCTCTCTCTCTCTCTCTCTCTCTCTCTCTCTCTCTTTCCTTCATTCATGCTTCCTCCCTTCCCATTCACTCCTTCCCTTCATTCATGAGCAACATTAGTGTAACCGTATTTAAGATCTCTTCCCTCTTCCTTCTTCCCCTTCCGCCCCCCCCCCTCCTACCTCCTCCTCCTCCTCCACCTCCTCCTCCTCACCACAACTCGACCACAACACAATATATCCCCGACGAGGGGAGAGAGAGAGAGAGAGAGAGAGAGAGAGAGAGCGGGGGAGGAAGGAGAGGAAAAAGTTACCGCATACTCTCTCCCTCACTCACGTCTCTCTCTCTCTCTCTCTCTCTCTCTCTCTTTACTACACTTCCGACTTTGTGGTTAGTATTTACACTCTCCTCCTCCTCCTCCTCTTCTTCTTCTTCCTCCTCCTCGGCTTCCCTTTCCTTCTCCTCCTCCTCCTCCTCTTCCTCTTCTTCCCCCTTCTTACTGCAACCATCTTTCCTTTTCCCCTCTTCGTTTATTTTCTTTGTTCTCTTAATTGTTTCTTTATCAGTGACGCATTTCTTCTTTTTCCCTCTTTCTCTTTTTTGTTCTACAGTTTTTCTCTCCTTCATTCTTTCTGTTGGACTTTCCTTCCTCCTTTTTCTCTGCAATCTTACTTTTTTTCCTTCTTTCATTCTTACTTTCTTTCCTGTTTCTCCCCCCCTCCCCTCTCTCTCTCTCTCTCTCTCTCTCTCTCTCTCTCTCTCTCTCTCTCTCTCTCTCTCTAGTTACGGGAGACGCATTGCCCACTTTTTTTTTCCTTCCTAATGACACCCTTTCGCACCTCTGCCCATGTGTGTGTGTGTGTGTGTGTGTGTGTGTGTGTGTGTGTGTGTGTGTGTGTGTGTGTGTGTGTGTGTGTGTGTGTGTGTGTGTGTGTGTGTAGGTGTTGGTTACAGCGGCCGGAGGGAGCGGGACTGAAAAAAAAAGGGATGAAAAATATTTATGTTAGTGGGTGGAAAAAAGTGGAAAAAGTGGGAACGTGGCTACTGACACAGATGTTAACTAGCCGCTGTTGTTGTTGTTGTCGTTGTTGTTGTTGTTGGTGGTGGTGATGATGATAATAACGGGGATGGTGATGGTGGTGGTGGTGGTGATGATGATGGTGATGATGATGATAATGGTGATGTTATTGTTTATTTTTGGTTTATTTTACTTGCTCATTATTATTTTTTTTACTATACGTCTCTCTCTCTCTCTCTCTCTCTCTCTCTCTCTCTCTCTCCTACATATTATATTTCCTCCATTTTAAAGCATTTTAGATTTACTCACGTCTGAACACACACACACACACACACACACACACACACACACACACACACGCATGCAGGAAATGAGCGCCTGAAGGGGGGTGAGAGAGAGAGAGATAGAGAGAGAGAGAGAGAGAGAGAGAGAGAGAGAGAGAGCAGGTGAGGCTTTGAATCTGCCTCTGTGTGCCCACCTGAGCCGAGAAGACCTGTGTCCACGCCAGGTAAGACGCCCCCCTCTCTCTCTCTCTCTCTCTCTCTCTCTCTCTCCCGCCTCCTTGCATCAACCGTTCCTCATCTGCTCGCTGCTACACAAACAACATCTCAATCTCCCTTGTATATAATCTCTCTCTCTCTCTCTCTCTCTCTCTCTCTCTCTCTCTCTCTCTCTCTCTCTCTCTCTCCGTTAATCGTCCTATTTTTCTCTTTTCTTCCCTTTCTCAATCATTTCCCTCACCTTTTCTCTCCCTTTTCTCCCTTTCCTTCTCTCCCTTCTTCTTCCTCTCTCCTCCACACTCATTCCACTCCTTAACCTCTTCATCCTCCTCATTCCCCATCTTTACTCTTCCTTAATTCCTCTCCTTTCCTCCACCTTCTAACCTCGTCCTTCCCTTGATCCACTTCCATCCTTTCCCTTCTTCCCCTTCCCTTCCCTTCTCGTCCCAATCCTCTTCCTTCTGCCCCTTTCCGTCACTTCACTGCTCCTCTACACCCCTCTTCCCTTCCCTTCCCTTCCCCTCCACAAAAGTCGCGCGGAAGGTATTAATATTTTTAGAGGAAGCCCATTTAGTGAGAGGGGAAATTTCCACTTGAGAACAACTCGTCAGGACAATATCCGTCGGCGGGAAATCGTCTTGAATTGCCACTCAGAACGGCGGCAGAAAGGTAGGCAGGGAGGGAGGTAGGGAGGGAGAGGGAGGTAGGTAGGGAGGGAAAGGTGATGTCTGCAAGAGATGTTGACTAGAAGAAGGGAGGATGGGAGAGGAAGAAGGAGGAGGCGATGCGGTAAGGAAAGGGAAAGGAAAGAAGGAAGGGAAGAAGCAGGTATGGATAAGTGAAGTTAGGAAGGGAGGAAGAGAAAGATGAAAGGGACTGCAAATGATGACTAGATGGGAGAGGAAGGAGGAAAGGAAAGAAGGAAGGGAGGAGAGGAAGGGAAAGTGCGGTGATAGAAAAAAGGAAGATAGAAAAGAATGGAGGATTTGATGATGGAAAATATAATAAAAATGGTGAAGAGAAGGAAATAAAAAAAATAACGAGAAAAGATAAAGATTTGAGAGAGAGAGAGAGAGAGAGAGAGAGAGAGAGAGAGAGAGAGAGAGAGAGAGAGAGAGAGAGAGAGAGAGAGAGAGAGAGAGAGAGAGAGAGAAAGGCACAAAGAAATATATACACATAAACACACACACACACACACACACACACACACACACACACACACACACACACACACACACACACTTGCTTCCCCCCTTACCCCCCACCCTCATCGCGCGCACACACACACACACACACACACACACATACACACACAAACAGAAATACAAACAAGCAAACACACAACAGAGAACCAAAAACAAACAAAAAAAAAAAAAAGCAAAACCAGAAAGAGAAAAATAAAGGCGATGTTGAAAAAAAATAGAACCCGACGGAAACAAGAGTGATTGAGTGCGTGAGTGCGTGCGTGCGTGAGTGTGTGCGCGCTAGTCTGTCAGTTCCCCGAAGAAGACAGAGCAAGCGAGGCAGCCAATAGGGATCGAGGAAACGCAGACAGGCCAATGAAGGCGCGACTAGGAGGCAAAGAGAATGGCCAATCAAGAGCCAGCAAAGCCAAACAGGAAAAAAAGAATAGCCAATCACACAGCGAGGCACAGACAGGCTTGAAAGAGAGCTCGTCACTGTGTCAATCTCTCTCTCTCTCTCTCTCTCTCTGGCATCATAAAAGTGGAAGCGAGTAATTATCCTTTTGCTCTCTTTTCTTACTTATGTGGAGGAGGAGGAGGAGGAGGCCGACGAGAAAGAAAAAAATAGAGAAAATGAGAAAAGAAAAACACGAAAACAAGAGCATGAATGAAAACAAGAACAAGAAGAGTGGAACATGACGGGAATAAAACTAAATCAAAACGAAAATGAATAACCAAAAAAAATAGTAAATAAGAGAAAATAAAGGGCAAGGATTTAAGCAACGGCCGGGCAAGTGGACAGGTGGATTACTAAGTCTTCAGGTGGGCGGCAAGTAGCAACAAACAACAATAACAATCATATATACAGGTGTAAGGAGATTGCAAGATGTATACAGGTAGAAACAAACAGTCCTGGTTGTGATGGTGGTGATGATGCTAAGTGAGAGAGAGTTACTGGTGATAGGTGATGGTGGTGATACGAGTAATTGTAGTGATTGAGACTATAGGAAAGAGCACAAGTATATAATAAAGTATGGATGCTGTGAGTGTCTGTGTGGGTGGGTGGAGATGATGATGGTGATGCCGTGTATTGAGATAGGAAGAGGGAGTGTGGGTGTGGATGGGTAATGTAAGAGTGATGGGGAGGTAGATGGGGAGTGGGGAGGAGTTGTGGAATGGGGGAGTGGGGAGTGATGACGTAAACTGGGGAAGGAGGAAATGATAGAAGGATTACGAAATGAATTAATGGTGAGAGAGAGAGAGAGAGAGAGAGAGAGAGAGAGAGAGAGAGAGAGAGAGAGAGAGAGAGAGAGAGAGAGAGAGAGAGAGAGAGAGAGAGAGAGAGAGAGAGAGAGAAGGGGGAAGGGGTGTTCAATGACCGACTTGTCTGTCTGTCTCTCTGAGGATGAATATATATAGAGAGAGAAGAAGAACGGGAGGGAGGGATAAGGGAGGGAGGGAGAGAGAGAGAGGGAGAGAGAGGGAGGGTGGGGGCGGCACTTTGGTTGTGTGTGTGTGTGTGTGTGTGTGTGTGTGTGTGTGTGTGTGTGTGTGTGTACATTGTGTCCGACACCCGTGAATTTTCCCCTTGAATTGATATCACTTAATGGATTCTTGTGTTGACGGTGGAAGAGGAGGTGAAGAGGAGGAGGACAAGAAGAGGAGGAGGAAGACGTGGAGGAGGAGTAGGAGGAGGTGGAAGACGTGGAGGAGGAGGACGAGGAGAAGGAGGAGGAGGAGGAAGACGTGGAGGAGGAGGAGGAGGAGGAGGAGGAGGAGGAGGAGGAGGAGGAGGACGAGGAGGCTTGCATTTCCTCACGTTGCCCTTCTAGACAAACACCGTCTGTTCGCCGCTCCCTCCACCCGTCCCACGCTAACCTAACCTCATCTTGACTCATTCTTCTCTCTCTCTCTCTCTCTCTCTCTCTCTCTCTCTCTCTCTCTCTCTCTCTCTCTCTCTCTCTCTCTCTCACGTCCTCCTCCTATAAGTTAGCTCGAAACACTTGATTATGCTGTTTCCTCTTCCTCTTTCGATAATGGTGAGGCGCATGAATGGAAGAGGAGGAGGAGGAGGAGGAGGAGTTGGAGTTGGAGGAGAAAGAGGGAGGAGGAAGATAAGAAAATGAGGACGAAGAAGAAATAAGTAGAAACGGAGGAGTTAAAAAAATACAAGAAAAACAACTACAAGAAAAACAAGAACAAAGACAAGATAAATAAAAATTACCATAAAATTGAATATGATAATGACAATATTGAGGAAAAGAAGGAGGAAGAAAGACGGAAATATGGGTCAAAGGAGGAGAGAAAGAAGTGAGGAGGAGGATAATGAAGGGAAGAGGGAAGAGGAGATAATGTAGAGACAAATAAAAATGGAAATAGATGGAGAAGGAGAAGAAGGACAAGAGGATCAGAAAATATGAATAAGAGAACAGAGAAAGAGATGCTGAAGAAGTAGGAAGAGAGGACGGAGTTGGAAGAAAATAAAGAAAA
>NC_066525.1:6400658-6423158 GCF_024679095.1 Eriocheir sinensis
TCGTTGGTAATACGTTAAATATATACTTCACTGCATGTTACCTATCTTTATTCCACTAGTTATTGATGAGGATATAATCGTGCGGATACTAAACATACACTTTATCACAAAAAAAAAAAAAATATCGATGAATTGATTGATAGGGTAAATATACAGCGCTACTAATACCTTAAATATATACTTCAACGCATGTTACCTATCTTACTGCGTTAGTTAGTGAGAAGGAGAATCTTACGTCCGCACTAAATATACGCTCATCACGTGTATATTGATGGAGGTTATGATTGAGGGTAATTTATGATCGACCGTGAAAACAAAAATAAACGCTTCCAGGAATAGCAATGAGCAACGTGAAGCACAAACACACGCACAAACGCACTCACAAGCACACCTGAACGTACCTGTGTGTGTGTGTGGGAGGGGAGTTGGGTTACGTTGAGACAGAATGATGCACAAAAAAAAGTGATTGGCGGTAAGTCGCTGTGTGTCTCGAGTCTTTGGTTCTCTTAGGTCGGCATATTAAGACACTTTCTCTTCTCACGTCAGCTATTCCTAATGGTCAAAGAGGGGGTCAGTCGGGTACTAACGAGTGTTTCTTCAGTTTCGTAGTACAGAAGAAGGGTCACACTACCACCAGGGTCATAATACTACTCATGGAAATGCCCACAACTCCTACGAAAGCCTTGTCAAATATGTGGTCTTGGGCGGCGAATTGTCTTATAATGCGATAATTAGTCTCGTCAAAGCATGTCACGCTGCGATACGCCCCACGTCACCGTCAGGAAAGGGGGTTGGGGGGGCGGGTAATGACTGTCCACCACCATTTCCATCACCACTACCACCGAGTATCACCAGTACCTCCAGTCTCATCACCACTGTTATTTCTAGCATAACCACCTCACCACCAACCTCATCACCTCCACCACGACAATCTCCTCTTGCATTACCACCACCTCCACTGCTACGGCAACAACCACCAGTACCACCACCTCTCCATCACCACGACAACTAATCCCTCCACCACCTCCAGCATCACCACTTCCAACATAACCCCCTCCGTCACCATCACCAACAATAACAATCGCACTACCTCCAGCAGCACCACCAAAAGCCTAACACCTTACCTCACCACCACCACCACCATCACCACCAACAATATCTCCACCTCCAAAACCACTACCAACCTTATACTCTTAACCTCACCAACACATTCAGCGCCACCACGCCGTACAAACACAGGCAGGCGACACAAACAAACAAACAACGAAGCACCCCCTCCAAGCCTTCCCCTTCACCTCAACAATAATCATCTGTGTCCATTTTCTTTTCAGGGCATCAGGGAGGAAGCGGGGCGGCGGCGGCGGTGGCGACGTAGGGAAGAGCAAGCAAACACGGTGCCCGACGGAGGGTGGAGCAGAGGTAAACAAACAGACGCTGACAACCACGACGGGAGGAAAACAGGAGTGAAACAGGCACGAGCTAGGGGAGGAGGAGAAAGAAGGAGGAGAAAGCGGGGAAGGAGGAAGAGAAAGAGGAAAGGTAAGAGAAGGAGCTGTCACCCCGTAAGAAGAAGCTCTCCAAATATTCCCAATTTTCATACCTTTCCTTTTTTTTTTCTCTCCTCCTCCTCCTCCTCCTCCTCCTTCGCCCTGCTTCTCCGTTTAATTCTTTGTTTCTTTCCGCCTCTCGCCAAAGGAGTTTTTAGGCCCATTTTTTACCGGCGTCTAGGGTGAATTTGAGCCAGAAAGAGAGCGAGAGCGAGAGAGAGAGAGAGAGAGAGAGAGAGAGAGAGAGAGAGAGAGAGAGAGAGAGAGAGAGAGAGAGAGAGAGAGAGAGAGAGAGAGAGAGAGAGAGAGAGAGAGAGAGAGAGAGAGAGAGAGAGAGAGAGAGAGAGAGAGAGAGAGAGAGAGAGAGAGAGAGAGAGAGAGAGAGAGAGAGAGAGAGAGAGAGAGAGAGAGAGAGAGAGAGAGAGAGAGAGAGAGAGAGAGAGAGAGAGAGAGAGAGAGAGAGAGAGAGAGAGAGAGAGAGAGAGAGAGAGAGAGAGAGAGAGAGTCGGAGGGGGCTTCTGGGGCGTATCAAGAAGACAGCAGGCCAAGCACAGCGAGAGAAGAAGAGCATAAGGAGGAGGAGGAGGAAGAGGAGGAGGAGGAGGAGGAGGAGGAGGAGGAGGAGGACGATGCGAGCCTCCTCCTCCTCCTCCTCCTCCAGTAAGATAATTGACCCCCTACAAGGATAGCCACACACACACACACACACACACACACACACACACACACACACACACACACACACATACACACACACACCGCTCATCACGTGACTACCTAACCGGAAAATAGAGTTCGCTTAAATAAATAAATAGACACTGCTGCAGCCAACCAGCGGACTGAAACAAATATATACACGCAGGAAAAAAAGGAAATAAATGAGCAGGTGAGTCAATATGATTACGCGTATGGCAGTGAAAAAGATTTAATGTGCGCCGCGGTATTGATGGGCGGCCGGGATTTTAAACTGATACAAATGGTGATGTGTATATGTTATTTTTTCCTTCTTACCGTATATGGATTGAAGATAACATGTGCGAGCGATTAATTAAAGGTTATAGTAGAAATGGTAAATAATAATAATAACAATGGTACTTCTACTACTACTACTACTACTAGCTAATAACATAAAAAAATGAAAATAATGATTGTAATAATGCACAAAATATCAAACTTCATCAATGAGGAAGATAACGAAGAGAAATACAGAACAAATGAGAAAAAAAATGAAAGCAAAAAAAAAAAGAAAGAAAATAGAGAAAATGATCAGAAAAAGAAGAAAAAGCAATTAGATGTAGATTTCGAGAACAAACAAACAAACAAAAAGATCATGAAAGGAAAACGATGCAGATAAGACAGGGAACGATTTTTAACGAATAGAAAAAACAAAACAAAAGGTGAAAAAAATTAATAGATAGAAAAGGAGATACACAAACGGACATTGATAATAATAAACTAAAACAACAGTCGTATTAAGCCCTTTTTTCTGGTTGACCAATGAGAGGCGTCGTTCTTAATCCTTTACTTTAATCAGCCAATCAAAACAAGAGAGAGAGAGAGAGAGAGAGAGAGAGAGAGAGAGAGAGAGAGAGAGAGAGAGAGAGAGAACCCTACCAACAGTTACTATACTCGTTCTCACATATTTTTTTCTTCTCTCTCGTTGAAGCAAATCCAGTAAAGTGAGAGGAATCCACATGCCTTTCCCCTCTTTCCTCCTCCTCTTCTTCCTCCTCCTCCCCCCCACAAGCCTCCCTTCCGGCTCCTCCAAATAGAAGAACAGATTTTTTTCGTGTCACTCTAAAGCTTCGTTATAATTTATGTGCCTCACTTGACTATAGACACTCTCTCTCTCTCTCTCTCTCTCTCTCTCTCTCTCTCTCTCTCTCTCTCTCTCTCTCTCTCTCTCTCTTAGAGAGAGAGAGAGAGAGAGAGAGAGAGAGAGAGAGAGAGAGAGAGAGAGAGAGAGAGAGAGAGAGAGAGAGAGAGAGAGAGAGAGAGAGAGAGAGAGAGAGAGAGAGAGAGAGAGAGAGAGAGAGAGAGAGAAACTGTTACCATACTTATATAACCAAAATGCCACTTATAAACACCTACAACCACACCCTCACCCACGCACGCACTCGCATCCTTTCCTCTGTTACTTCCTGGTCATCCTTCCTTATACGGAGGGCGCCCATGCCAGCCATCACATACAGGAGGTGCGTATGGAGTGCCACCCTACTGTATTATGTATTACCCCGCCTCCTTCTTGTATTTTTTTTTTATCGTTGATGTTCTTGTTTTTGTTCTTCGTATTTTTTTATGTTCTTCTTCCTCCTCGTTCTTTTTATATATTTGCTGTTTTTGTTGTTGTTGTGGTTTTGTTCTTTGATTTCTTTTCTTTCTTGTGTTGTAGTTTTCCTTCGTTTTTGCTCTTTTTCTATAGTTTCTTCTTCTTGCTTTTTCTTTCTATAGTTGTATGAGTATTTCCTGTTCTTCGTCTTCTTTGTACAATTTCTTCTGATTTTCTTTCTATCTGTTGTTGTTCTTATTCTTCATTTTCTTCTTTTCTTGTTGTTATTGTAGTTGTGTGTTATTGTTCTTCTTCTTCGCCTTCTCCCTTTCTTGTTGTAGAGTTGTGTGTTATTGATGTTGTTCTTCGTTTCTTTACTCCAGCTCCTCTTTCTCCTCCAGCGGCGGGTCTCCAGGCTGAGCGACAACGACACCTGCAGGCGACTTGTCACCCTCGGCAGCGCTATGTCACCGTTACTGACTCGGGCGGCGCTCCCCTGTATTCCTCTTCCTCCTTCCTTCTCCTCCTCCTCATCCTCCTCCTTCCTTTTCCTCCTCCTTCTTGTCTCGTTATCCGGTTTTCTTTTTCCCTCACGCATCATTCGTTTTCTGTGTGTTTTTAATTTATTTTTCGCTCTTTTATTGGCGTTCTTTTCGTCCGCGTTAAGTGTTTTCTTTCATGTCGCGTCTCCTCCTCCTCCTCCTCCTCTTCTTCCGTTCCCGTGTTAGCGGCGGCGAGGCGAGGGCGACGTGCCGATAATAAAGCGATAAAGAGACATAAAACACACCGACAGACACATATAGAGGGGGATACATGTGTACATTCGCAAATACCTACACACACACACACACACACACCTTCATAAATCATATATCCGCGTATACACACAAACAGACACAAACAGGGAGGTAAATAGACAGACACACCACGAAAAATGTATAAATATGAGAGAAAAACGACGTCTAATTGCTATACACAGACAGACGTGCGGAACAGAAAGACAGAAAAATTGAACGGCGATGCATTTACTGAGGAGGAGGGGGGAGAGGGGGGGAAAGAGGAGAAGAAAGAAGGGGAGATGGAAGAAGAGGGAGATGCTGGATGCTGCTCCCTTCTTTTCCCTTCCCTTCTCCTACTCCTCTTTCTCCTCCTCTTCCACCACCACCACCACCCTTGTATAAGTCACCCCACACCACACACCCCTATTTTTTTAGACCTCCACGCCGCCCCCAGACCCCTCAGCCCCCCTCCATCGCCCCCTTTAGCTTTAGTATACAATCCGAAACAATCCTATTCACCCAATCCGTCATCCCGGACACCACTTCTTGCCTCCATCCTTCCCTCCCTCTCCCTCTCTCTCCTTCCCTCCCGCCAGTCTTCTCATATCAAACCAGTTCCCTCGTCAACCATGGCAGTCAACCAGTCACTCACTCACTCAGCCACCCACCATGCCAACCACCCAGTCAGCCAGTCAGGTAATCAGCCAGTCAGCCACCTAATCAGTCAATCAGTGCTATCGGTAAATCAAGCAAGCCTATCACCCAGTTCGAATCCCTCTATAGATAATCTGCCTGAGAAATGGCCGCGGCAGGAGGTGAAGGTGTCCTGTGTCATAAGGGAGTTTAGGAGGAGGAGGAGGAGCAGAAGGCAGGGAGCGGCAGGGGGAGGCAGGGAGAGAAGTGTCAGAATGCATTGTGACGTGTGTGTGAGATCTCAATGGAAGGAAGAAGGGTCAGGGGGGGTAGGGGGAGGCGGAGGAAAAGGGTAAGAGAAGAAGTGGGGGGGGGGAGGGGAAGAGGGAGGGAGAGGGCGAAGAAGAGAAGGAATGGAAGAAGGAAATTTATGTGGGAAAATATTAAGAAGATGGATTGAATTGAAATGGTGTGAGGGGGGAGGGGGAGAAAGGGGGAAAGAAGAAGGGGGAGAAGGGGAGGGGGTTAAAATGCTTCTCTCTCTCTCTCTCTCTCTCTCTCTCTCTCTCTCTGCCACACATTATTGACGCTTCACTCGCTAAATGACCACCAACTTTGCGTTAAATATTTGCGAACAAACCACCGAATATTCGCAAACTTTCCGCTAATTATCGATACAACCACTCTCTCTCTCTCTCTCTCTCTCTCTCTCTCTCTCTCTCTCTCTCATTACCATACACCCATACACACGGCTCCAGTATTTCCTAAAACGTTGCAACACAAATGGTTTTACAGGTTAAGTGCTTCTGTTGTGTTTCTCTCCTCTGTGTTCCGAGTGAGTGTGTGTTTCGTCCGTCCTGAGTTGCGTGGTGTGTTTGGTGTTTAGCGGTGTTTGTGTTCTGTTTGTGTGTGTTACTGTATGTGTGTTGAATGTACGGATGGAGAGATAATAGTAGATGAGTATGATAACAAGAGGAATGATAATAGGAATGAGTAAATTAAAATAAGGAATAAGTGCGCGTGTGTGTATGTGTGTGTGTGTGTGTGTGTGTGTGTGTGTGTGTGTGTTTCGCAATCTTGTACGTATGTGTGTGTGCGTGTGTGCGTTATATTGCTTGGTAGCGCGACTGCTTACGAGAAAATTCAGTATCGTTCTTTATTTGGCTTATTGCAGGAAAAGTTTTGTGTAAGCGAATTAGTTTATCAATTCATCATCAACATCATTATCATCATCACCGTCAGGCATTATAATAGTCTGTTGTATGATAAAGCTCTTTCCCAACGTACTCCACATTTCTCTCATTGATGTTAGTGTACGAATCCTGCTCCGGCAAATGCTATATACTTTAACTCTTTGACAGCGAATTTCCTACAAGAAGACATCACCAAGCTAAAGGAATGAAACAAAAAGAGGCTGCTACAATTCAGTGAAAAAAAAATATAGTCATGCACCTCATGAGGGGATATCCAGCATACCAATACCACATGAGAAAACTCCACTACCCACCACAGAGGCAGAGAAAGACATTGGCGTATGTTACCAGGCTACCAGTGAAGGCCAAATCCGTGCCAATCGCAGCAGACGGGTTAACCTCTCCACGTGGTTTTCTGTTCAGGTTGACTTCTAACATACCCGGGTAGCCGCCCTGTAACTGTGGCTGTCTATCTGTTATTAGTTCTACGCATGAGATTGTCTGAACGTATCCATTTCTGGTTCTTGATCGTCATTCGGATATATATTTAACCTTTGTCTGTTCCCCAGTTCACGGAAAAAGAGACAAATGTTGCTATGGTATTATATTTTCCTCGTATTTTTACCTGCATATCAGTCTGTATTTTTGGCGGGAAAGGGTCTCTCTCTCTCTCTCTCTCTCTCTCTCTCTCTCTCTCTCTCTCTCTCTCTCTCTCTCTCTCTCCAAACTTCCCCTTCCGCATATTATCAGCCATGAAATACAGACATAAAATAGAATAAAAAAATCCCTGCGTCAAAGCTAAAAAAGTCCGAGCTGCGTTTTGTACAAATGCACAAAAAAATATGTTCACGGCCCGCAATAGAAAGAGAGACAATAGAGATAAAACAGAGAGATAGAGGAGAAAAAGCGAGGGACTGTATTAACTAACTCTTGATAACGCGTAGAGTATTATATTCCAACCAAACGCACACACACACACACACACACACACACACACACACACATACTCTCTCTTTCTCTCTCTCTGATTTTGTTTCATCACTTTTTTTTTCTTTTTAATCCCCGGAAGTAACATACATACATGCATACATACATATACATACAAATATACATATATACATAACTCGTCCATGTCTTTCTATGAGTCGTAGTATCGGTGTATCGGCTAACTGCGGCCATCGGTTTGTTGACCCGATCGACGACGCAAAGGAGAAGAGAAGATATGATAAAGGAGAGAGGGAGAAAAATGAGGGGATAATATGAGAAAAAATAAATAAGAAAAGGTTAAAGGAGATAAAATAGAGAGAAAAAACGCTAAAGAAGAAAAGGGAAAATGATAAAATGAAAAAAAAAATGAAGGAGAAATTATAAAGGGAAGTAAGGATTTCAACTCCCTCTGATATATGTAAACCGGCTAATGAATGTAATCAAACCCCTTAATTAAGCCACAGGTATTGGTAATTACCGAGCGAAGTGAAGAAGAGAAAAAAAAATATGAACGAAAACAATAAATCGAAATACAGAACGAAATATTAACAAAACGACGATCATCTAAGTATACAATTAACAAATAACAATAACAATAATTCGAGTAACAATAACAAACAATAAACGCCAAAAAACACCACCAACACAGCACTGAAGCGGCTCGGGATCTCATCGGGCCAGTCACTGTATGCACGGAGGCGAGAGAAAAATCGGGCGATATCGCAGCCGCTAAATCGATCGATCTCCGCGAAACACCGACAGCGAGGCAAGAGCAGACTGGGAATTGGTCATAAAATCGGAAGCATATCGGGAACAGGGCGGCATAGACAACGGTGAGGAGATAACCAAACCCCGTGCCTGTGGAAGAGAGATGCAAGATGAAGAGATGCTGGGAAGAGATGCGGAGAGACCGGGAATCGACTATCTCTCTTTTTGGCTTCCCGTTTTATTTTCTTTACAGGAGTAGCGGCTATAGCGGGGCGGTTGTATTTTCTTTTATTTTTGGCCTTGAGTTCCTTTCTTTGCGGTAAAACAAACCCGGTAACTATGAAGAAAGAAAGACGACGATAGCGATGTGTAGGAGAGGATGTGATGACGACGATGAGGAGAGAAACCAGAGACGACGACGAAATGAAGGCGACAAAACCATAAGAAGTGCACGTAGGAAAGAATACGACGATGACGATGAGGAAAGAGACCAATGACGATGACTACTTAAGAGAGACAAACCTATACGAAGTGCGTGTATGAAAAGAAGTGACGATTAACTATGAGCAACTTTTATTTCGACGACTATATGAAAAAAGACAAACCCATACCCCAGTGCGTGTATAGGAAAAGAAGTAACACCGCCTAAGAGGAATCGAGCCCGTGCCCGCTGGTAAGAGGTGCAAAGGGATCCCGCCACCACGTAGATTATCGGTTATCGGGGCGTCAGGTGTGGTATCGGCTAACGCAGGTGTCGGCGTGCGTGGGTATCGGGATGAGGAAGTACCGGTATAGCGTGGTTAATCTGTCTACTGGTGCCGTGTGTGTGTGTGTGTGTGTGTGTTACTTATTCGATGTGTGTGAAGCTTCTCAGGCCTATTACTATCACTACTACTACTACTACTGATATAACAATAGCAATAACAACAACTACTACTACAATTACCAATAGTATACTACTCTTCAACATCAGCAACAAGGAAAATAGCAACAAAAGCAACAATTGATACTACTGTTACTATTACGGCAACTATTACCTCTACTACTACTACTACTATCGCTTCTACCACTATTACTGATACTAACACCATAGCCATCATAATCTAAGCGAAAAACACGGAGCTATAATCATGATGTGCCGCAAAAACACTGCCATCCTCGCTTCTTCATCTTCGTCTTTCCTCACTCACGCATGCACCTCCTCTTCCTAATCCCCCTGCATGCTCCTCCCTTCTTCTTTACTTCATCATAACTAAAACATGAAGGAACAAATACGACCCACGGAGGAGAGTTATGAGTCCCGCCGTAACGAATAAAACACGAAGAACAACACCAAAAGAAAACAAAGGAAAGATTAATATCGAATGAAGTTAATCCATGCAATACAAACAGGCTAAGTAATCACGAATAAAACAGGCCGCTATCACCACCACCATCATCACCACTACCGCCGCTATCATCACCATCGTCTCCGTCGCCACCAGGACAATTACCCTCACCATCACCAGCAACACCTACACCACCGCACCGCCGCCGCCATCACCATCACGGACGATTCAAAAAGAGGAAGTGAGGAAAATTGAAATAAAAGGAACATTCAGCTTTTATTCAGAGTTCGTCGCCGCCGCAAGCACAGAATAAAGGGTAAAGGAAGAGAAAGAGAGTGAGAAAGCGAGGAAAAAAAAGTCGGAACACGTGCACGAACACACACACACACACGAAAAACAAGAAAAACAAAAGTAACCGAGAGTTCAAACAAAAATCAAGCACTTCGGAGGGAGGAAAGCGACTTCATAAACAAGACAAGCCGTTCTTTTAAGTCTTAGCGATGCCGACGACGACGAGGAGGAGGAGGAGGAAGAAGATGAAGAAGAGAAGAACAGAGGAGGCAACAACGACGGAGAAGACGGAGAAGGCCACAGAGAAAAATAGAGTAATAAGTTATATCAAACATAAGAGTGGCGGTGTGCAGGGCGAAGCAGGCAGGCAGGGAGGCATGTGTTGAGGGGGAGGGGAGAGAAGGAGGCGGGGCTGGGGGAGGGGAGGGGGCACGACACAACACTTCCTACCTGGCATAAATAAACGAGGAGAGAGACAATAGCGACCAAACGATAGACCATTTTCTTTGCGACGTCGCCCACAAAGTAAAGCAGACCAGGAACGCGGAAGACTTCACTAATAAGAACAACCCCATCAATAATAATAATAATAATAATAATAATAATAATAATAATAATAATAATAATAATAACAATAATAATGATGATGATAATACTACTACCAAGTTTCCGAGGTTTAAGGGAGAAACTCGCACACAAACACATAGAGTAGTTTGATTTGCGGTAGTGCGTGCGTGCGTGCGTGCCGGTGCGTCTTGCGGCTTCAAGGGGGGGAGGGAAGGGTAGGAGGGAGAAGGGTATGGCAGTGTGTGCGTGCGTGTGTCCGTGTGCTTGGGACAGGGAGGGGCGACGGGGAGTGAGGAACCTAAGAAGTGAATGTCTGTCTGTACAGGATGCTGGACTTCGTTATAATTACCGTAGAAGACAAAAAAGAACGAGAAAAAACGGATAATAACCACACACACACACACACACACACATATTCATTCCTCGTAAAATCTGAATGCGAAGGAGAGAGAAGAGAAAGAGAGGAAGAAGAGGAAAAGAGAGACGGGGTTAGAAGTGGAGAGAAGGAAGTAGAAGGAAGGGGGAAGGAAGTGAGGAAGGAAAGGGAGAGAGTAATAAGAGTTGAGCGGGAAGTGAGGAGAAGGAGAGGGAGGAGGAGGAGGAGGAGGAGGAGGAAAGGAAGGGAGGGAGGGGAGGAAAGAAAGCAGGAGGAGGGAGGAAGAAGGTGGTAAGGTAATACTCAAGTGGAGACGAAATACACACAACAAAAACACCGCCAAGCACACACACACACACACACACACACACACACACACACACACACACACACACACACACACACGCACACACACACGCACACACACATGCCTTCACCGTCAGTACATAAGTGCCCGTATAGTTTTCCTCCCTCTCTCTCCTCCTCCTCCTCTTCCTCCTCTTTCTCCTCCCCCAGGCCGCCAAGGGACACTCGATCCGTCATTAGAACACTGTGAGGTATCGATCCAAAGTCATTACCACCCCAAAGAGAGAGAGAGAGAGAGAGAGAGAGAGAGAGAGAGAGAGAGAGAGAGAGAGAGAGAGAGAGAGAGAGAGGGGGCTAAGTCTGGTTTAAAAAGACGTAACGTATATACATGCACGTGTGTGTGTGTGTGTGTGTGTTCGGTTGCATGTGTAGGCGTAAGCGCGTGTGATCTTTTACTGCTTTATTTTTTCACTGCTCATCCACGCGCCCGTTTTTAATGCTTACATATTTACCTGCCTCTCGTTCTTGGCTCCTTTCTCCTTCCTCTTCCTCTTTAGTTCAACGGTTTATTTCACTTATTACGCTTCCAAGATCAACTTCTACTCTTCCTATTCCTCCTCACTTCACATTTATACTTGTAGCGTTTCCTATATCAACTTTTACACTTATCTCTCTTTTCTTCACGTTCTTACTTTCCTTAATGCTTTCTCTCCTTTACTACAGAAACATAGATTGAGAGAGTGAGAGCGAGAGCGAGAGAGCGAGAGAGAGAGAGGAAATGTGTGTCATAGAGGAAGTGTACAGAACCCTTGATTTCCCTCCAAGACCTTCCCTATACCCAAAAATATCTGTGTACCTGAGCGGGAAGAGGCGGCGGGATGCACACCTCGCTCAGAGCCAATTAACTACACCCACGGCAGGTAATAAGGGGGAGTAAGTATGCCTGAGTATGCCCCTTCTCTCTCTCTCTCTCTCTCTCTCTCTCTCTCTCTCTCTCTCTCTCCACCTGTCCCAATTTTCCTGGTATGTATATATAAGTATTTTTTTGGGGGTGGTTCCTGTGTTATCATCGTGCTTTCAACAGGTAACTTAGACCAGGTACTAAACAAACACAGGTCGAGACTCTGATGGGTACTACTGCCTGTCACTCCATTACTACGTCAACCTCCTTCTCTGACACCACCGCCGCCGCCACTACCCAGCATCCGCCTCCCCCTCACACACACACACCTCTGTTTTTTACTTTCTCTCGCAGGTACACTCACATCACACACTTCAGTCCCTTTAAAGATGACCTCCCGGAAACACTTCACATCCTGAGAGAGAGAGAGAGAGAGAGAGAGAGAGAGAGAGAGAGAGAGAGAGAGAGAGAGAGAGAGAGAGAGAGAGAGAGAGAGAGAGAGAGAGAGAGAGAGAGAGAGAGAGAGAGAGAGAGAGAGAACATTAGAGATAGAAAATATGCGTGTAAAAAGAGGAAGAGTCAAGCAGTGAGGTGAGCCGCGTCACACCTGGGGCTAATGAGCGGCCCGTCGCCCCTGGCCGGGACGCGTCGTGGCCTACCTGCTGATGCAAATATTTATAACTAATCGCAGCTTTTTGCGCCCCGACTTGCTTATTTTCGCTGCTCGGAGGGGAGAGCCTCAAACGGTCGCCGCGAAAGCAGACCGAGTTGAACCGTCGTGTTGTTGTGCTTCTCGCGGCGGCAGGAGTGGTTTCGCCGCCCCGTCGGGCCCCGCTGCCCCACACACACGCACACACACGCTCCGCCGCGGGGCGCTGGTGCCCCGCGGCGGCACGCCCGCCCGCACGTCACATCACTTATAACAAACTCAGAATTATTATGTACGAGCGTTTTTAGTGTTGAATTGCTGGCCGCGAGGGCGTGAAGGCGGCACCTGCTCGGGGGTCAGCGCCCCACGCCCACCACCACCACCACCACAACCACCACCACCACCACCACTGCCACCACCACATCGGCCAACGCTAAGACACGCTATTTCCGGTGCCGCTTCCTCGACATCCTGGAGACTCACCGCAATTTATGGTCACATTAATCGGTCTCGGCCGATGGGAAGTCGGAGGAAACTTGGTAGAGGGGCGGCGGGGCGGCGGCGTCGAGCGGCGGCAGCGGCGCCTTCCGCCCGCGCTCACCTTCCTCCGAACACTTGGCAGGCTACCCGCGGCGCCCACCACGCCAGAAGGTTAGCAGGAGCCCCTGGGCATCGTGCTGGGTGTGCAGGAACGGCTAGCGGGCAAGCCGAAGCAGCAGGAGGCCCGGGCGGCGGCGGACATGATGGGGCGGCTCGCGGCACTGCTGCCCACCTCCGCCCCATCGCCAAGGTGCCAAACTTAGCCGATGCCGAGTATGTTTGATAGGCGCGTGCCACGACCAGGGCGAGTGCCAAGAGGCAGCAGTGGCCCTGGTGTTGGTGTGGGGTCGGGCTGTGCCTGCAAGTCCGGCCGCTGGTCAGCCCAGGTGAGCACCTTACCTGTGACACTCCGCCTCCGTCGGCCCCGCGCCGTCCGGGCTGTGCGTCGTCGCTCCGCTGTAAACAATGTGTGGTCCTGCTGGTGATGCAGCACAGAGCGCCGGTGTAGCACGTCAACACATAGTGTGTCGTCGGGCGTGTCGCGGCACAGAGTGAGCTCCGTGTGTGAGTGTGCAGCCCGCGAACAATGCGCGCAGCCGCCCCCGTGTTGTTCCACAGCCAATGCCGGCCACACTGAGTATTCTTACGGATTCCCGTCAGTGGCGGGCGCCGCTGCGCGTGACGTCACCGCACTGTTCCCCCATAACAAAACGTGGCGGCGCGCAGCCAATCAGCGCGCGCGGGGCCACAATGGCCGACCAATAGGGAGACGCCTCCCCCCGCGGCGACCAACCATTGTCCGGATAACAATGGAGCCCACAACAACGGGGGCCGGACCACAATGCCGACACCCACAATTGGTCCGCCGGAGCAGGTACAGCAGCCAACGAAAATTGCCGGCCGTCCCCCTCACTCCCCGCCAAGAAAAAGCCGCGCATCGTGGAATTTTGTGGTCGCGAATTGGCAAGGCGGGGCGCCGCCGGGTTTTAAGCCCCCACCTAACTAATGTGTATTTTTCCGTAGAAATGGCAGTGGTGAGGCGGCGGCGAGCGGCGCCCCAGCCTCCCGCGCCGCCATTGGTCCCCCTCACTGCTGTTCCTCCCCCTCCTCCTCCTCCTCCTTCTCTTCATCCTCCTTCAGCCGTGCTCTTCCTCCTCCCGTCCTCACCATCTCCCTCGCCGAGTACTTGCCGCCTCCCGCGCCTCGCCTCCCGGGCCTCCTCCTCACGGCCGGACGCTGTGTGAGGCGGGATGAAACTTTAAATTTGTGTATTGATTTTCTTGCCCAGTGGGAGGCGAGGGCGGGAGGACGTCTTCTGCGGGAGGGAGGGAGGGAGGGAGGGAAGGCCGCGGGCATTGTCTTAGCGAGGCTCGGACGCAACAGGTTTACGAGGAACAGATTAACGTTGAAAAGAAGGACGATCTTATGCAGAACGTAACACCAACGTCCCTCTCAGACCCACGCCCCTTCAAAACAACACGGCACACCACCGACAACACCTCCCTAACACCATCTTAAGCCCTTAACAATGCTTCCATCCCGACTCCTTGCCCTGTACCGACACCCACACCTACCCCGGGGAACACTGACCAAGGGGCGCAGTCATAGTTCCTCAGGCAAGTGTTTTTAATTATCTTTAGAATGGTAAAAACGTTGTGGATGTTAGCAAACACACACACACAAATACAAACACATAAAACGAATATACTTAGGGTTTGATAAATACGGAGAGAACGAGAGAGAGAGAGAGAGAGAGAGAGAGAGAGAGAGAGAGAGAGAGAGAGAGAGAGAGAGAGAGAGAGAGAGAGAGAGAGAGAGAGAGAGAGAGAGAGAGAGAGAGTACAATTGCTAGCGTAGGACATCACCCCTTTAGTTTCCTCTGCTTAAAGGGAGGTAGAGAATAGGAATTACACACACACACGCACACACACACACACACACACACACACACACACACACACACACACACACACACACACACACACAGAAAGAGAGAGAGAGAGAGAGAGAGAGAGAGAGAGAGAGAGAGAGAGAGAGAGAGAGAGAGAGAGAGAGAGAGAGAGAGAGAGAGAGAGAGAAACACACCTGAACCCTTCGAAGGATGCGGTCTAGCCAGGTATAGGTCCATCGGTCTAACTGGTCACAATAAACAACAACGACCCCTCAAAAAAAAGAACCATCAAAACACCGCTACTTTTTCTTTTCATATTCTTTTTTTTTTTTTTTGTACCTGGTGCCTCGTGTTACCATGCATGCGTCCACTTTAAAGCTCATTCCACCTCTACGATTTCCTGGAAGTTTAATTGTCCTTTACCTGTCGCTTACTTTACCTGTCCCCACCGCCGCCGCCGCCGCCTCAAGTGCATTCCTTCACCTCACGTTCGCAAGATGAAGAATGAAAAGAAAAAAAAACTGAAATAATTAACCGCGTAAAGAACCCAGTCAGAGTTTTTGAGACTTTGCGGGATTGGATCATCGTACCAGCGGAGGCGTAAGTGCGTCAGGAAAGTGGAAGAGAGAAAGAGAGAGAGGAAGAGGAAGAGCAGGTATAAGTGAGAGGTTTGTTGCGCGCTAGGGGGGGTGAGGGGCAAGGGAGGGAAGTATTGATGCGTTGACCAGCCCGAGCGAGGAAGGCGAGGAGGCGACGAGGGGGAGTGATGAAGGTTACGGAAGGGATCGGGGACACGCACGTCGAAGGGATGTTATACCGCTTAGTAAAAGAAATATCTGTGGGTAAAGAAAGTACATGTGGTCATTATAAAAGGCTACGAGAAGTGACATACGCCTGAGGGATGTCACAGCGCCTAGTAAAAATAAATAGGACATCATATACGGCTGAAGGAGGTAAAGTATAACATGCGTGGCTGAGAGAGTGTGGTCATTAGGAAACCCCAAGATTGAATACTCGTACGTCTAAAGGACATCACAGAGCTTGACAACGAGGAACATGTGTGGGTGAGGAAGTGTGGTCATTATCAATGCTCACAAAAATGGGAGTGACATCTTATACGGCTGAAGAATCTCATAGCGCTTGGTACTATAAAGAGGAGCATGTATCTGTATACGGGAAGTGTGGTCATTATATATATTGAAAGGGAGGAACATCTTATACGGCAGAAGGATGTCACGGAGCCTAATAAAAATAAATATATGTGGTTAAGTTATTGTGCATATTAGAGAACGAAACGAGTGGTGGAAGGGACATCTTGTACCGCTGAAGAATGTCACAGCCCTGGTAAAGAGGAACATCCGTGGCTGAGGAAGTCCACATGTGGTCATTAGAAAACGTGGTGTGAAGTTGAGTGTAAGGACGAGGAGCATCTCACACCTGACGAAGAAAACATTTGTGTGTCCGCCGAAGTGTTGTGTTCATAGTGCCCGGCGACCTGACCGTGTGTGTGTGTGTATGTATGTATGGAGGAGCGGTGGCAGTGCGAGTGGCGAGGCAGGTGTGCCGGGCAGGTGTGTGGCGACCTGCAGATGTGTGTACACGACTAATAACACGGACGCTCTCTTTTCTCTCTCTCTCTCTCTCTCTCTCTCTCTCTCTCTCTCTCTCTCTCTCTCACACACACACACACGCACACACATATACACATGCTTTCGGAAAAGAAAAATACAAAACAAGTAATGAAGAAAAAAATAATAAAAGAGAAAATGCGAAACCACGAAGTATACATATTTTGCGTACCTGCGGACAAGGTAAAAAGCAAAAACAAAAAAAATCTCGGAACAGAAATAAAATCGCAAAATAAAGAGCACACAAACTTTTATGAATCAGAAAAAAAAAGATCGTAAATACATAAAGACATTTTTGATATTAGCACGAGGAGGAAAAGAGTGGAAAGTTTATAGTTACAATTTTAATGGAAAGAAAAAACGAGAAAAAAAACCAAAAAAAAACCGGTGCCTTTGAAGCAGTGAAGAAAAAAAAAAAGGAAAAAAAAGTACATTTTACGCAAGTCTTCCGCACGTAAGTCACGATTATTATTATTATTATTATTATTATTATTATTATTATTATTATTATTATTATTATTATTATCATTATTATTATTGTTACTCTCATTCTATAAAACTAATTACAACACATCAATCGTCAAAGGCAAGGAGATAATATAGTTTTTAGTTGGTTGATGGTAGTGATGATGGTGGTGATGATGATGGTGTTAGAATGGTGGTTGGTGGTGATGATGGTGATGATGGTGTTAGAATGGTGGTTGGTGGTGATGATGGTGGTGACAGTGCTGGTAATGACGAGAGGAAGCTTAAAGTGTGACGGAGTGATGGAGATGATGGTTATAAGGATGCTGGTATCTTCACGCACTTCCTCCCCCCCATCTCCCCCCCCCACACAGACAAACAAACACATACGCACACACCAACCACTGACTTCTCTTCTGGTCTCTCGTTATGATTTATTTTGTTGGGGCAGCGTCTAGCGGGCTTTTTGTTGTTGTTGTAGATTTTGTTTATTGCCCTGCCTCCTCTGCTGTAAGAAAAAAACACATAACAATTCCTCCGTCTTAATTAATTCGTCCTATCGTCTCTCGTAATAGCGGTAGTAATAGCAGTCATCAAGGTGAGCGTGGCCAGGTGCGGCGGAGAGGAGAGGAGGAAGCACCGCCGCGCCAGTCACATTATTGTATCTCATCACGTCAAAATAAAAGACAAATCAATACAACACCGCCTCGCCACCACCACCACCACCAACACCACCACCGCCGCCACCTCCAGCACCATCGCCGCCGCCGCTACCACCGCCGCTGCTGCTGGCCTCACCGCTTCGTTGTGCCTGCCTCTTCCTTTCTCTTTGGCCGATCACCGCTAAAAGGTTCACGTGTCCGTACTTAACCAGTTCTCTCAGCAGTAGCAAGACAAATCTACTGCAATGGTAAGCTGATATCAAGTAAATTTATCCAAGAACTATATAGTAAGCGTACATCGAGGAACTGGAGCGAAAAACTATGGTGAGCTTATATCAAGTAAATTTATCCAAGAACTATAATAAGCGTATATCGATAAACTGTAGCGAAAAACTATGGTAAGCTGATATCAAGTAAATAAACTCTAGACCTATAGTAAGATGATATCGAGTAAATGAACGCAAGATCTATAGTAAGAGATTAGAGATTAGAGATTAGTAAGAGATTAGAGATTAGCGGCCTTTTTTTTACACCTTTTTTGTTGCCCTTGAGCTGTTTCTTTAGATGTAAAAACAAAAAAAATCTTATATCAAGTAAAGTAAAGGTAAAGTTGGGAGCATAGGCTGATGTAACGGGGAGGAGCATCGACGCCACGCGCAAGTAAATATATCTACTCTAGAATAACAGTAAGCTTATAGTAAGTTAGCAACAAACTACAGTAAGCTTCTATCAAGTAAAATAATGTACCCAAGAAGCCGCAGTATTACCATAACCGCACGAAAATTACCCAACCCACAACCCAAAACACTATAATTATTTGCTAAGTTCCGTTATGGGTCAAGAACCTTATCAGCAATACCTATTAAACTGATCACGTAATTAAAAAGAGTCTAAATCATTAAACCACGCATCATCAAAAAGCGTTTAAGTATCGTTTGTCAATATATATTTGCCATTCATTCTGAGGGTGGTGATAACTGTGGTACAACGAGCGTGGCGCCATCTGTTGCCCCCCAAGGCTGTGTGGTTGACTCCATAGGGCCGAATTGCTAAACATTTCGTTGCCCAAGTTCACATATTTGACAAGACTTTCGTAGGAGTTTGGGGCATATCCAGGATTAGTTTTATGGCCCTGGTGGTAGTTTGATCCTTTTTCTGTACCGTGAACCTAAAGAAACACATATTAGAATCTGATTGACTCCCCTATTTGACCTTTAGAAATAGCTGATGTGAAAAGCGAAAATGTCTTAAAATACCAACCTAAATGTATGAATGTTGAGAGTGATAAGACGAGGCGAGGGAAGTGACGAGGTTAATTTTAGGAGGGAGAAGCAGTGGAAGGGGGAGAGGGAGGAGGAGGAAGAGGAGGAAAAAAAGATGAGAGTGGAAGCACTTGAGGAGGAAGGGAAGAAAGAAGAGGGAGAAAAAAATAAAAATAAGAGGTGGAGGAAGATGAGGAGGGAAAGAAGATGATGAAAGCACTGTGAGAAAGAGGGGAAGTAAGAAGAGAAGAAAATGAAGAGGAAGAAAAATAAGAAATAAGAAGTAAACAACAAAATAAACATAAACAACAAGATGATAAAGACATTATCAAAGAAATGGAGACAGTATTGGAGATGCAAAAGATTAATTAATTTCAAAGTCATTATCACCATCATTATCGTTGTCTTATTTCTGTTTTTTCATCTTCAACTTTAATATCCTTTCCTCCTCCTCCTCCTCCTCCTCCTCCTCCTCCTCCTCCTCCTCCTCCTCCAGATTAGGTCATGTGTGGACGAAGCAGTGTCACAACTCCTTATTTATTTTATGTGTGTGTGTGTGTGTGTGTGTGTGTGTGTGTGTGTGTGTGTGTGTGTGTGTGTGTGTGTACGTATATGCTTGACGAGACGAAAAATCACTTCCATCTGCGATATTTTCTTATCAACCAGACACATGCTAAGTACCGTCGTTGCAACACACACACACACACACACACACACACACACACATGTTTATGAGATTTATGGGAATGTGAAGGAGCACTAAGAGTCACTAAGCAGAGTAGTAATAATAGTAGTAGTAGTAGTAGTAGTAGTAGTAGTAGTAGTAGTAGTAGTAGTAGTAGTAATTGCTGTTGTTGATGATAATGGTGGTGGTGATGGTGTTGTGGAGGAAGATACAGTGGAAGAATGATAACAAATAGTGGACGATATGGTGATGGTGGTGGTGGTGGTGGTAATGGTGGTGGTGGTGGTAATGGTGGTGATGATGGGAACGAACGGCATGATAAGTGGTGAAGGTGGTGATGACTGGGAAGGTGGGTGGGATAGTGGTGATAGTAATAGTGGTGACGGTGGCAGTGGTGGTGAGATGATGGTGGTGATGGTGGCGGTAGTAATGTACGTTCAGCATCACTTGTCTCAACATTTAAAAACATTGATGACCGATCGTGCAAACCCTCACTGGTCTGATTACCACTTTACGATACAACAAGATGAGAACGACGTCTCTCTCTCTCTCTCTCTCTCTCTCTCTCTCTCTCTCTCTCTCTCTCTCTCTCTCTCTCTCTCTCTCTCTCTCTCTCTCTCTCTCTCTCATTCCCTCCCCCCTCCCCCACACACCATATGCTACCACATACAGTAAAAAGGGAAGCATGAAGGGAAGAAAATGAGAAAAAGGAGAAGGAGGAGAGGAAGAGGAGGAGGAGGATAAAAAGGAGAAGGAGTAGTACGAGAATGAGGATGAAGATGAGGAAAAGGAAGAGAAAACAAGGAAAAGAAGGAAAATCAAGAAAACAGTAAGCCCCCCCCCAAAAAAAGAAAAAAAGGCCAGACTCACGCCCTTGATCGCATTAGCAGAGCCACAACACACTTCTGCAGGTGGGGTGGTCAGGCTTCAGTTAGGCAAGGCTTGAGGGGGCGTTTTCTGCGTTCCTGTGGCGTACCGGACTGCGCATGAGGCGTGAGGGAAGGGTGAGGGAAGAGGGTGTTGAGGACGACGAAGCGGGGAGAAGGGAGGGAGTTGAGGAGGAGAAGGGTGAAGGAAGGGTGGGGGAGGAGGGTGCATCTGAAGGACGACGACGCGGGGAGAAGGAAGGGAGTCGAGGAGAAGGGTGAGGTAGAGGGTGAAGAGAACGATAACGGGGGATAAGGAGGGTGAGTTGAGGAGAAGGGTGAAGGAAAGGTGCAGGGAAAAGGGTGTAGAGGACGACGACGCGGGGAGAAGGAAGGGAGTTGAAAAGGGTGAGGAAGGGTGAGAGGACGGGGTGAGGAGGACGATAATGGAGCGAATGAGGAGGGGAGTTGAGAAGAAGGGTGATGGAGAGGGTGAAGAGGACAGCAACAGGGGGATGAGGGGCGTTAAGGAGGAAAAGGGTGAAGGGTGTGGAGAGAAGGTGAGGAGGGTGACGACGGGTGGATGAGAAGGAGAAGGAGAAGGAGGAGGATGAATGATGAAGATGAGCAGAAAGGATGTGCTACTAGGATGAAAGAGTGAAAGGTAGGGAAGGAAGAAAAGGAGAAATATGAAGGAGTAGGAAATGCAGGAGGATGAAAAAAAAGGAGTAGGAGAAGGAAAAGCAGGATGAAGTAGGTGAAGGAGAAGTAAGGAAAACTGAGAGAAAAAATATGGAAATGAAAAGAAAATATGGAGAACTAATGGTGAAAGTGTAAATATTTTAAATAAACACACACACACACACACACACACACACACACACACACACACACACACACACACACTGATGCCGTTAGGTTTGGTTCACGCACGTCACTGTACTTTCTCGAGCCAGGCAATGTCCTCCTGCTTATGAAAGAGTGTCAGAACTGCACTGCGTATTAAAGGTGAGGTCTTGCCAGCGAGTTGTACAAGGAGAACATTACCCCTTGCGTCTTGCACTTAAACGTTCTTCGCAGCGACCCTGAGCATCGTCTTAGGTTTCGCTCAGCAAGATCTGCAATGTTTCGAATGTTTCAGGTCAAGGATAAGAGTAATATAGATCCGTGTTTTTTATTTTTAACATTCTTGAAGAGGTTTCCCACGCGTTATATGATGTGTGGTTGCTATATTTTTGCCCCCCTCCCAACCCCCCCCCCAAAAAAAATAGTGTGTTAGTTTACTATTGTGCATTGGTACTGTGCTTCTTGTATTGTTCCAGTTACGGTAGAAAGGAAGAAAGAGACGAAAAGGGTGAAGGAAGGGTGTGGAGAGAAGGTGAAGAGGGTGACAACGGGGGGATGAGGAGAAGAAGGGGGTGGAGGATTAATGATGAAGATGGGCAGAAGGGATGTGCTACTATAGAAGTAGTCTGTTGTGAGGGTTTTACTTATGTACATACACACAAACACACACACACACACACACAGTTTACACCCGCCTATAATGACGACCCCCATGTGTGTGTGTGTGTGTGTGTGTGTGTGTGTGTGTGTGTGTGTGTGTGTGTGTGTGTCGGGGCGTCCTCACACACTATAGTTCACCCAAGTCCCCGGCGGCCAATCAGCGCTGCGCCGCGATGACTCACCAATTAAGAGGCGCCTTGCTGAACCGCTTGACCAATGGGCGGCCCGGATCACACACACCAGCAGGCACCCGTCACTCCTCCACCCCCTCCTTTACCCTTACCTCCACCTCCACTCTCTATCTTTCCTCCACATCAACTTATACTTGCTCCTGATTCCTCACTCCTTCAATCCCCTTCCACCTCCTCCTCCACATCTATTCTCCTCCACTTCCACCTTATCTCTCCCATTTTTTTTCCTTTACTACTTCTTCCTTGTCATTCTCCTTAATCGACTCTTCT
>NC_066525.1:6428158-6473158 GCF_024679095.1 Eriocheir sinensis
ATACTCTGAACAAGCTGTGTTGGCATTCCTTGACCCACCCACTCAAGCATATCGTGGCTAACCCTCGCATTTGATAAGGCTTTCGTAGAGGTTGCTGGGGGTGTGGGTAGTTTTATAAGGCTTGTGATAGTTAAATGAGTTCTTTGGACCATGAATGTGAAGAACTCTCATGAGCAATCCGATTAATCTCCGTTGTGGCCTTGGGAAATATTGTTTTGAGAGGCGAAAGCATCAAAGAAAACAGGCCTTACAGCGAACAACAAAAGCAAATCAACAAAATGAGACAACTTGAGAAGAAAATCACTTATCTTCATTTCTATAACATTATTCTGAGGTTAGGTTAGGTTAAATAAGTACCATTGAACCTTCGTCGACACACCAATACTAATCCTTCCTCCACACCAGAAGTAAAACAAGAGGGAAGCTTTAACATGTGGCTGCGTGGGCTTGGTTTTCCCAGACTTGACAGATGAGACTACGTAATGCGTTAGGCGAGTATTAGCAAAACTACATGCGAAATAATTAAGAAGAGCGGAGGGAGAGTGAGGTAGTATATGAAACCTCTGCATATAAAGTCTGAAACACGTTAAAGAAAGCGAAGTGAATATATACAGAGATTTCGTTAAAAAAGTAAGACCTCTTTAATAATGAGGAAGATATGAAGAATGTTTATTTTTCTAAAACAAATGGATAGTGGATAGATAGAATAGATAGATAAATAGATAGATAGATAGATGGATAGAGAGATAGATAGAGCTGCTGGAAAGCTAAAAAATATGAAAATAAAAATAGGAAATGAATGATGATAATGAAGGAAGAGAAGGGTAAAGAGGTAAAAGTTTGTGGAGGAGGAGTTGGTGGAAGAGGAGGAGGAGGTGAAGGAGGAGGAGGAGGAGGAGGAGGAGCAGGAGGAGAAGGAGGGGGAGGAGGAGGAGGACGATACTGTGAGAATGTGGGGTTGGCGTGTCTTTTTCTTTTTCTTCTCTGCATCATCATAATCATCATCATCATCATCATCATTATTATCTTCGCCCACCGTCACCATGGACACATTCTGACATGAGTTTAACTTCTTAGACTTGGGACTTAGGCGAGTGACCATTCACAGCCCGGGTGGTGGAAACAGAAGGGAATGATTGGCAAAGTCACCCGGTGTCTGCAAGAGTGTTTTGTATCCTAACCTTTTATCTGCTAATTGGCGGCGAGTTGAGGAACTTTGCCGCATAAAGAAACAAAAACAGAAATATTGATGAAGAAAGAAACTGACGAGGAGTGCAAGCAAAAAACAATAGCAATAAAAACTAGCGCAACAAAAATAAGAACTATGATTGTGGTAACTTGACAACCAAAACAAAAACAAAACGTCACACATTCTATCAGTAATTACAAACACTGATGATATTGAGGATAAAATAAAGAGAAAGAGGAGGAAAAAGATAATTACTGTGCTGAAAATATAAATTACTAGTAGACATTAAGCAAATTAGACCTTACATAAATAAAGGCACACACACACACACACACACACCACACACACACACACACACACAAACACACACTAACACTCCACCCCCACTCCCACCCTCATACAGACGCCGCCCCCCTCCCTCCCCCCTCACCCCCCTCCACCACATCAATAACGCACAAAACCCCGCCAGAGAGGCCGAAAAGAATGATCATATGCAAAGTCGCTTACCGAGATAAAGCCGCGGACACAAAATGGCGACAAAAATCCTGCAGAATAATTCGCCTCGGCCCCGGTCGTGACACGCGCCCGCCGCCGCCGCCCCCGACTCAACACACATTTTTTATCGTTACCATTTCTCTAGTTTCTCTTCTTTTCACGGCAGGCATCGCGCGGGCTTTCAGCGGAGCCCTCGCCTGTCACGTACCGAAGAGAGAGGAGGAGGGGGTCACGAGGGATTGGGGGGGGGGGGGGGGGCTGGTGCGATGATGGAATGGGGGTGAATGGGGGAGGGAGGTAGGGTGATATATAGGAAGGATTCAGAGGTGGAGGAGGAAGGGGACAGTCACCATAACCCATTCACCATCAACCTTTCAGTGCTTTTCCCCTCTCATCCGCTTGTCCATATTACATACCTTCTTAACTTTATGCTTGGTAATGCAAGAGCGACAACAAAAACAATGATAACAACAACGATGACTTGCCTAGACCATCAGTAATAAAAACCCAAAGCCACCAAATTCTAACTCACTCAACGCCGCTAATCTCTAACTTACTGAGGGATGTTTTTTTTATTTTTTATTACAGCAAAGGAGACAGCACAAGGGGACAAAAAAAGGAAACAATAAAAAAGCCCGCTATTCGCTGCTCCTGTAGAGAATCCGAAGAGGTGGCCGAAAGAGGGGTCAATTACAAGTCGAATCCAAGAAGTTTCGGGTCCCTACAAAGGTCGGTTTAAGGGCCGTAATACAAGTCCAATCAGAGAAGTTTTGGGTCCCTACAGAGTTTTTCATCCAGAATTCTGTAAGGACCCGAAACTTCTCGAATTGAACTTGTAATACAGCCCCTAAACCGACCTATGTAATTCGTCTCTTATACTCGAAACTGCTAAAATCTAACTGACTCTAAGCTGCTGAGCTCTTGAATGACTAGACGGGTATAGGCTGACTACTACCGCAGGATAGTGTGTGCAGGTCTTGTGTGCCCTCCCCCAGTGTTTTTCTGTCTTTCTGTCAACCTCCATTTATGCAATTATGTATTCTTTATTCTTACCATCATTATTATCATCTTTTTCCTTCTCTTTCTCATTCGTTTTATCTTCATCATTATCGTCAGTGTTTGTAGTTGCTGGTTAGGTGACAAGGGCGCGAGCGAAGACGTAATTGGGAAGGTCGTCAGAGAGGCAGTCAGTTAGGAGGCTGTAATTGAAGAGACAGCCCGTAACAATACCGAGTTAAGAGAGAAAAACAAACCTACATGTCATCAGAAACCAAAACTACAAAACTCCATTCCCCCACCTTAGGATAACAAAACAATGGAGCAAAAACCTCACCCGGGGAGCATAATTCTAATCTCTCTACGGGTATGTGGTCCCAGTGATGACGCTCAGCTCCGTAGCTCCAAAACTAATCTTAGGGTGTTCAGGAAAATAGTCTCATTGTTATTCCCACTCAAAAATACCCTCAAGGAGCTCAGCCAAAGCTTACCTATCCTTACCTAACCTAATTTAACTCAGCCTCTTCCTCCTTTCCTTGCTCCCTTTTCTTCCCCTCTTCCTAAACATTGCTCCTTTTTCTTCCCCTCTTCCTAAATAGTCTTCCTAACCTTTCTTCCTCACCTTCCTCCCTTCCTCTAAGCTAACCTAACGTAACCTAATCTAACCTCTTCCTATTTCCCTTGCTCCCTTTTCTTCCCCCTTTTTCTAAACAATCTTCCTCACCTTCCTTCCTTCTATTCTTCTTTCTTTCATTCCATTTAACCTAACCAATCCAAACTTAATCTAACCTAACCTTTTTCTTTCCCTTGCTCTCTTTTCTTCTCTTCCTAAACAATCCTCCTCACCTTAATTCCTTCTTTTCTTCTTTCCTTTCTTCCTTCCTTCCCCAAACTTAATCTAACCTCTGTCTTCTTTTCTTATGTTTTCTTCCCCCTTTTCTAAACAGTTTAATCTTCCTCACCTTCTCTCCTCACCTTCCTTCCTTCCTTACTCTAACCTAACCTAACCAGCCCTGTTCAAGACTGGGCCACACATACCAGTAGGGATATCAAGATTACGCCCCCTAGAACTCCCATGCAAGCCTCGCACTCCTTCCCCGGGACCTCCCAGAGACCCCACGGCCGGGTTTACTCACGACCTCTGCTCGGCGCCAGTCGCCACTCATCCAACAAATCCCCGACAGCCTCCAAGGATCATATCAGCACACCGCCCACGCCCCCTGCAGCCCCTACCACCCCCTGACCCCCCGTGGATCACTATCACGAGCCGGGCGTGGCGCGGCAGCACAGTCCCTGATTAAGCTTAAAGTTATGGCAGTAGAACACTCTCAAAAGGGAGAAAAAAGTGGCTACGGGAGACACAGGACTAGAAGCTCACTGATGGCGGACGTCACCTCGCCTGTTTACGACTGCTACGTGATGGTGGAAAAGTAGCGAGAAGACTGAATATTTATCAACTACTACGATGATGATGATGATGAGGGTGGTGATAATGATGATGAGAGAGGTAGTTATGATTATGGTGAGGATGAAGATGATGGGCATAGTAGAGAAAAAAAAACCCATGAATGAGGATAATGATAAGAAAAAGTAATGTAATTAATAATGAAATCATTTTAATAATAACAATAAAAATGACATTGATGATTTGATGCATAATAATTTCCTTCACTCTCGGCGCCAGGCAGCGACACTTGCAGCACATTTTCTTCAAGAGGTAAACGACCTCCTGCGTGGCCAGTGCCTTGAGCGACGTGGGTGAGGGCGGGCGCGTCATGCCGGCCCGTCACCTGCATCGCCCACACACCCTGACCGGCCAGTGGAGAGCATAATAAACAAAGGAAGGCGGCCCGGTTAGGACGCCATGCACGAGGACTGATGCCTCAAAGGGGTTTTGTCGCTGCTTGCTAATACTATTGCTTCAGCGTTCCTTTCCAATAGTCACTGGCGCATGAACGTAAAGAGTAAAGGTATAAAGTTGGGGCATACGGTATACCTGTGCATGGCCGCGGTGCACATCTCCGTCTCATGAACGCAGCCTTTTTTTTTTTTTTTTTACAGCAAAGGAGACATCACAAAGCCTGCACTAAAACTTTTAAGACATCAAGGGCCATCTTAAAACATTTCGGCGCCCAAGCTCACGTATATGAAAATGATTCCGTATGAGGTTAGGTCCCTTTCATGAGTAGTTCTGTGTCCCTGGTGGTGGTAGTTTGACCCTTTTTTCTGAACCATGAACCTAAAAAACACTCATTAGAACCCGACTGATCTCCTTTTAAGACATCAGGGAGCATCTTCTTAAACATTTCGGCGCCCAAACTCACGCATATGAAAAGGATGTCGTATGAGGTTTGGTCACTTTCATGAGTAGTTCTGTGTCCCTGGTAGTGGTAGTTTGACCCTTTTTCTGAGCCATGAACCTAAAAACACTCATTAGAACCCGATTGATCTCATTTTTGGACTGTGGAAGTAGTTGATGTGATAGATAGGTGGAGGCGTCTGAGAATACGAGCCTAATAGTAATGTAACGAACACGCAAATAGGGGATTGCAGTGTATTCTTTGGTCTCTGTTCTGTATACTCATGGCGTGACCTCACACTCCTCTGTTGCTGACCCTTTCTTTCCTCACTTCCCCTCCTCGGCTGCACAAACAATCAGCCACGTTCATCCTCTCACATCGCCACTGTACTCCGGGTTAGACTCTCGCAGATTCTTTCACCTTATCAGCTATATGCCACGTTTATTTTCACCCATTGTTTGTTTTTCCTCACAGTCTTATATTCTGCAGTAGATTTATCCAACTTTTCTCCATTTTCGTTGCCTTTCTCCTGCTCTTCCTACTCCACCTCCAGCCCCCTCTTTCTCCTCCTCCTCCTCCTCCTCCTCCTCACACTCCATCTCTTAATTTTTCTCTTTCTTCACGAGTGGAGGGAGAGATTTTGTCTAAATAGAGGAAATGAGTTTTTCTTTACTTCTCTCTCTTACTTTCCCACCTTGCACTTCCTCCTCCTCCTCCTCCTCCTCCTCCTGCTTCTCCTCTTTGACCTACTACTATAGAAGCTGAATGCGTTTATACTACTACTACTACTACTACTACTACTACTACTACTACTACTACTACCACTACTACTACTGCTACTACCACTGCTAATGTACATTATCGCACCCTGTTGCTAGTGCATTTCTCTCTCTCTCTCTCTCTCTCTCTCTCTCTCTCTCTCTCTCTCTCTCTCTCTCTCTCTCTCTCTCCTATAGTTTATTTTGATCTACTTAATCATCTCTCCTTTCCTCCTTTCCTACCTAATCCCCCTTTCCCTCCTTCCCTCCCTTCTTTTCTCCTTACGGATCCCTCCCTCACTCTTCTCTCCCTCCCTCACCTTCTCTCCCTCCCTCCACGGACTGCAACAGGAGGTAAAAGAGTTAGGGAGGGAAAGAGAGCGAGAACGAGAGCGAGAACGAGAGCGAGAGCGAGAGAGAGAGAGAGAGAGAGAGAGAGAGAGAGAGAGAGAGAGAGTGGGGAGGGAGGGAGGGAGGGACTTTTCTCCAACTCGTGCCAGCCAGCGAAAATAGACGAAGGGAGAATCTTCATCAGTTTGCCAACCCTCTCCTGGTGGTGGTGGTGGTGGTGGTGGTGGTGGTGGTGGTGGTGGCGGTGGTGGTGGTGGCGGTGGCGGTGGTGACTTGGTAATAAATGACAATGACAGCAATAATGATGTTAATTGTAAATGTGATAATTATGATGATGCTGATGATGATTGTGATGATGATGATGGTGCTAGTGATAGAAATTGTGATGTAAAAAATATAATGAATGTAATAATAATAATAATAATAATAATAATAATAATAATAATAATAATAATAATAATAATAATAATAGTAACTAATAATTAAAGATGACAATAAAAAGTAAGGAATAAAGTTGATAATAAGAATGACAAAAACAAACAAACAAACAAAAAATCCATAATAACAACAACGCCTTGACGAACTACAACGATCTAGCAACACCATGACAGACAAGTGAAACCATGCTATAAAACCCTATCAGTAGTAACCAATCGGCGGCTGCTTCCCCACAACACGACACCATAAGCCAGCCATGTGAAGGACTGTCTGTCTCGCTCCCAGGAATTTTTTTTTGTACATCAGAGGACACGGCTCAAGGGCAATAAAAAAGAGTACAAAACAAAGCCCGCTACTCGCCGCTCCTATAAAAGATAAAAGTAAAGAGTAGCCATAAGAGAGGTCAATTTCGGGTGGATGACAAGAAATCTCAACTGCAAGAGGAGGTAAAAGAGATAGGGAGGGAAAGAGAGAGAGAGAGAGAGAGAGAGAGAGAGAGAGAGAGAGAGAGAGAGAGAGAGAGAGAGAGAGAGAGAGAGAGAGAAGGGTATCCTGGTATCCGGTAACGGCCCCCATAGTATCCGGCAGCGAAGGAGTGCCTGGTTATGGTGCCGATCCGGAGAAAGGGGTGTGAGGAATATCCAAAGCAATGGATTAGGCCACCACTGGGTACTGAACCTTTGCACTTACAAGACACTGACTCTGAGAACGGTAGCTGATTGGTTAGCACTCACGAAGGAGCTGTCGAGTATATCAGATGTGGTGTTGAGCTTAATGAGGTTAGGATTCTTAGCGAGGAACAAAAAGTGCTTACGAGAGGGTGTGCATTTAATGAAGAGGTAAGTCCGCTAGTAGAGGGGAACTGGCATTTAACCTTTTCTTATAGATGTTATGTAGAGTTTTCTGAAGCCTTTCCTAATGCAATACTGTTTTAAAAATCTTCTCCATACATGCTGAAATGAGACCATGGTAAGAATGCCTAGTCGGGAGAAAGGTCCGATAAATGCCAATGTAGGGAAAATAAAAGAATATTCGGTTATAAGACTCCCTGCTTGGTGGACTTATTGTGGCCATTATCGGAGTGACCTAACCTGCGGACTGTGCTGCGGGAGAATACAAGTCTGTGACACGTCCCTCACTGCCTCCCCCCCTCCCTCCCTCCTGACACATGCGCATTAACGCCCTACAAAATCAACACTGAGATGGACACAAGAAATCAAAAACAACCAAATTCGACCAGTCACAATATATATAACAATTCAAACTCGACCAGTCACAAAATATTAAACAACCAAATTCGACCAGTCACAAAATATCTAATAGTTCCAACTCGACCGGTCACATAATACTGAACAACCAAATTCGACCAGTCACAAAATATCTAACAGTTCAAACTCGACCAGTCACAAAATATTGAACAGTCAAATTCGACCAGTCACAAGATAAATCAGTTCAAATTCGACCAGTCACAAAATATTAAACAACCAAATTCGACCAGTCACAAAATATCTAATAGTTCAAACTCGACCGTCACAAAATATTGAACAACCAAATTCGACCAGTCACAAAATATCTAATAGTTCAAACTCGACCAGTCACAAAATATTGAACAACCATATTCGACCAGTCACAAAATACATCAGTTCAAATTCGACCAGTCACAAAACATCTAACAGTTCAAACTCGACCAATCACAAAATATCTAACAATTCAAACTCGACCAGTCACAAAACATCTAACAGTTCAAACTCGACCGTCACAAAATATTGAACAACCAAATTCGCCCAGTCACAAGATAAATCAGTTCAAATTCGACCAGTCACAAAATACTGAACCAAATTCGAGCAGTCACAAAATATCGAATAGTTCAAACTCGACCAGTCACAAGATATTGAACAACCAAATTCGCCCAGTCACAAAATCCCACAGTTCAAATTTGACCAGTCACAAAATCCAACAGTTCGACTCAACAAAACAAAACAAAGGACGAGGAAACTAACACAAAGGAACAACGCATGACGAGGAAGCAAAGGAAAAGGAAAGGAATCTCACGGTCCTTTCCCTTTCATCATCACGGCTCCAACATTTTCAGTCAATAGTTTACAGGACGCGTTGTTACTGAGAAGTCCGCCGTGATAACCCCCCCCACCTCTCTCTCTCTCTCTCTCTCTCTCTCTCTCTCTCTCTCTCTCTCTCTCTCTCTCTCTTAAAGGTGATAGTGACAGTCAGTGTGCATGTTTATAAAGTCCCCCGTTGTCTTGTAACCTTCACGTGCTCGGAAGGTTGCCCGCGAGCGTGTCTTCCCGTTGTTCATCATCGCTTATTGAGCTCCTTAGTATAATTGGGAGCGTTTAAGATTAGGTTCGCGGGTGTTTAAGATAAGGGTCCGTGGGTGTTTCTGATAAGGGTCACGGGATCATCAGTATGTTGAAGCTATATCAGATGTCTGCAAATCGTTTGATCAGGGTCTTATTAGAAATGTGTGTGCATTATCGTCATTAGCATGCAGACTGCGCTCCACCTTTTCTCCTCTCCTCGCTCCAACGTGTACCGAAAGCCGAGGATTCTGTTCTCAGGCAATGCTGCAGCAGTTGTCGATGTTATCATTAGTCCCGTGTTTCAATAGGATTCGTAATGTAAATGAGTAATGTACAGGTGTGTTAAGGTGCGCCAGTACAGACGTGCTTCTGCTGGGAGGCCACGCTTGTGTTTGTTTTGTCTTCATAAATAAGGCAAAAAAGGGATGGACAAGAAGGATGCCACTAAAATGGTTTCTACGATGAGCCCAAGGTGAATGCAACTCATTAATACAAGGCAGAATCTAATAACACTTACAATACTTTTAAACCGAACTCAATACTTCCAGAAAATGTAAACAATTTATTTTCATTTAAATAAGCCCGCTGTTACCATGGAGAGTTTCTTGATGAAAGCGGAGGTAAAATGCACGAGTTTCTTGAAGAGCTAAGAGAGCGAATGCAATGCTAAATTTTCCCAGTAAGCAAAAATGGTTATGGTGGGTAAAATAATGTTTAGTGACCCGCCCAGCTGCTATACTTGTGTCTTGCTTCATTTATAATACATTTGGGGGTTGTCTTCCTTGTCATTATATGTAATTACTAGTACAATTATTATTTTTAACGTTTTTTTGTTAGTGCTGCTGCTAGTACTCTTTCTATCGTTTTTATTATTATTATTATTATTATTATTATTATTATTATTATTATTATTATTATTATTATTATTGCTATTATTATTATCAATATTACTTTTAGTAGTAGTAGTAGTAGTAGTAGTAGTAGTAGTAGTAGTAGTAGTAGCAGTAGTAGTAGTAGTATCATTATTTTCCTTTATTATTAATATTTGTGTTCATACTTTTTTTTCACGAACTATTGTTGTAAATTAACTCGTAAAGTTAAGGAAAGCTATTCTGTTACATTTTTTTTTGTGAAAAATTTCAAATTATTCGACGAGTAAACATAAAAGTGTAAAGGTTACGAGAAGGATTATTAAAACCATGACCCACGGATGTAATAACCGAAACGTGTGTGTGTGTGTGTGTGTGTGTGTGTGTGTGTGTGTGTGTGTGTGTGTGTGTGTGTGTGTGTGTGTGTGTTAAGGGTGCCCTTCTCCGCGCATTTTTTTTTTACACCCCCAATACGTTGATCCGTTTTCTCTTTCTTATTTTTATTTACTTTTTTTTTTTTTAGCTACATCAACTATGACGCGCAGATCTACAGAGCGAGGCGGGAACAATTAGCGTTTTATCTATATCATTTTCTCTCTATCACCATGAGTTATTCGTTTATTCACGACTAGATTAATTATTGTCTGGGGTACAGTAGAGATCATTATACGAAACTAAAACTAAGGAAGTATAAACAAAACAAGTGAATAGCTCTTGAAGTAGTGACGGCATGACAGCACTGACAAAACTCTTCGATAAACTCTGTTCCTCCAATCAATCATTCCTTGGGTCTCCTCTGGTTGTGCTCGGTGTTCATTTCGTCTGTTTCTGTTGCGTCTTGCTTGTGAAGTTGGCGGCAAGAACACCACCACCACCACCACAACTACCACCACCACCACCACCACTACCACCACCACCACCAACAACACCACCACCACCACCACCACCACCACGAGCGATTGTCATCAGTGTCTTTGAAGCCGCGAGGAATGTTTAGGCGGTGGAACTGATGACCAGGCAGATGAAACATTATCGTAAACTCATCATCTTAAAAGAGAGGAAAACGAAAAAAAGATGAGTTCGTATTTGGATAAACAGAACTGACCAAGGCAATGCTCAAGTGGTATGCTATGACCATAATTTTTTTGTAATTAATAATCACACGTTATTACCAGGATTTTTTCAATTACCAGGTTATATATCACCGTTTGGGGGCATTATATGTTCGAGTACGGTAATTTTTTTTCGCTTCAGTTAATGAGACTGGAGATGCAGACTGGAGAAAGGGCACAGCCGCACCGCAGGTACAGTGGATACACCACCGCCGCTGGGCTTGATATAAGGCTGAAAGTATCATAGAAAATGGGAATGAAATCAAAACCTTTATGTCAGTGAAACGGAAACCTAAGATTCACAGGTATTACTGATTCAATCACATGCCTTTGAGAGCAGCAATACATTACTTGTTTACTATACACTACATGTGACGTTCAAAAGAAAAACACACCTAGCTGTCTTGGCAAAAAAGTTACCAAAAGTACTGAATAGCACTCACCGCAATTGCAACAGAATTGAAGTTATCATCATCATCATCATCAGCAGCAGCAGCAGCAAATGTGACCGCATCGGAAATGAATATTCATGTCTTCCATATAATCGGTGAGATCACGAGCGGACTAACGAAAACAACGCGTGAATTTACCGAGAGGACCTTTGAGTGTGTGCTGTTGTCGGGACACACACATAAATGCACACGAGATGCATAAAGAGACCCTGATATCGGCGGCGGCTGTCCTGGTGGCTCCGCAAACACGACAAAGGCCGAGTCGCGTCTCCGTACACAAACACTCTATACCCGAGGCCGCAGGAACTATTCATCATCACAGGACAGCGAGCGAAATACTGACGTGACGTTAAATTCAAGGAAAGTAAATAAAGAGCATCAGCACCAACGGCCAGAAAAAAAGTGCTGCATTGTTTGGAGACTAGAAGACATTAAAAAAAGAGTTCAACAATTCACTAGACACGGGAACAAAATCTTAACTGAGGCTGTGAGCATATGCAAAGGTTAACAACGAGGGCATCACTGAACACTCACCACGTGGAAGGCCGCCGTTCAGCGCCGTTGCCTGCCACTGCGGCGAGCGGGGGGCGTCCGTCCGCAGCGTCCCCCAGAGATACTGAAACCCAAGAATGTAAAAGAATGTAAAAATGCCTAAATATAAACACTGTGTAGCCAAACCGTGCACGGGGACCAATGCAGCATGTATGACTATGAAATTCAAAATAATAAAAGGAGAGGAAAGAAAAGGAAAGGAGAGGAAACGAATGTGCTAAATCATATCGGTTCTGTATAGGCACCATTTGGACGGTGTCAGTAACATGGTGTGTGTCAGCCACTCAGTTCGGTCTGCAAACGTTCACACATCACAAACATCTTCTGACGCTTTCGAAATATCGGTCATATCGGCAAAAACGCGTGTAGACTCCAGCGCCGGAAGTGAGTGGGCGGTGGAAAACTGTTGGTGGAAGAGTTAGGTTGGATTCTCATGCAGACGCTTCCGCCTCCCACATCAACTGTTTCTAAAGGTCAAAAAGGAGTTCTGCCGGGTTCTTATGAGTACTGTTTTAGGTTCATGGTACAGAGGAAGGGTCAGGCTACCATCAGGGTCTTCAAACCAGCTCTGGAAATGTTCAAAACTCTTCCGAAAGCCTTCTCAAATATGTGAACTTGGGCGCCGCAATGTATAAGAAAATGACCGTTGTTCGCCAGTCGCTTTTGTGTCCGTCCTGCCCAGCGCCATGTGTCTATCTAGACTTATTGAATTTTTACCCCAATACACACACACAGATAAAACAACAACAACAACAACAACAACAACAACAACAACAACAACCAGTAATGAAGACAACGACAATAAAAAAATATATAAAAAAACCGTATCCAGCTGAATAAACCATTTTTTTTTTTTTTTAGTTCCTGTCGCCCTGATGTGATTTTCGGCTTATTTCTTATCCTTAAATTATCATACACACACACACACACACACACACACACACACACACACACAGCTTGCATCTCAATCTCACCTCACCTCAACACCTGACCCTCACCCCCACCCACCCCACGCACACACACACCTAGCAGGCTGTTGCGATGCTATCTGCTCGACCGCACATCTCACTTAGCACACCTGATACCTCATCCTCGCGCTATCAGTGACAGCCTGATTGCCACGGAAGCGTTATGAGAGGGTTTTAGAGGTTCGGATCCTTATCGGTTTTGCCTCTGATGCCGCTACTGTTCCGCCGCAGCTGTGTTCCAGGCTTATCGGATCCTCGCGGTGTGTGTGTGTGTGTGTGTGTGTGTGTGGGAGGGGGGTATGTGTATGTGTGGGTAGGGGGGTGGAGTGATGTTGTGTGTGTGTGGGTGGGGTGGGGGGGCTGTGTGTGTGTGTGTGTAGAGGGAGTTGTATGTGTGTGTGTGTGTGTGTGTGTGTGTGTGTGTGTGTGTGTGTGTGTGTGTATTGGGCTAACAACACAACGCCAACACTTGCTTAACAACAGTGTAGGGAGGAATAAAGAAGAATGTGTTAATGGTATTGATTTTGCTTTTTTTTTTATCGTTGTTGTTCTTGTTGTTGCTTCTCCTCGTTGTGCTGTTGTTGTTGTTAATTACTGTTTTCCGTTGTTATTTTTGAAGCTGTTTTTGTTGCTGTAGATTTTTTTTCTGTCGTTACTGTTGTTGAATTTATGGATGTTTTTGTTGTTCTTGTTGTTGTTGCTATTGACATTTTTTTTTTTTACAGTAAAGGAGATAATTTAAGGGGAAGAAATAAGCCGAAAATCACATCAGGGCGACAGGGACTAAAAAAATATGGTTAATTCAGCAGGATACGTTTTTTTTTTGTTATTGTTGTCGTTGTCTTCATTACTGTTCTTGTTGTTGTTCTTGTTATTGTTTTTTTATCTTTGCTGTTGTCGTTTCCGTTGTTGTTGTTGTTGTTGCCATTGTTGTCGTCATTACTGTTGCTGTTCTTGTTCTTGCTGCTATTTTTCTTCCTCCTGTTGTCGTTGCTGGTGTTGGTCATATTGTTGTCGTCGTTGTCGTCGTTGCCCCGTGCCCCCAGTGGTCGTGGAGTCGTAAAGTCAATCGCCTCAGGTTCCCGGGGTCGCGGCGGCTCAGGTGGGCGAGTTTCACCGCCACCACCCGCACGTTCATTGGGATCGCAGGTGTCACTGTCGCCAACAAATGCTCTGCTGATAAATGGATGTCGAACTCCTTCCACCTTCCTCCTTCCTTTCACTAGATTTGCCTCTCCTCTTACTCCGCTCCTCCTTTTCCTTTTTCCACTCTCACTTTTCTTTTTTTTCTTCTCCTGCTTCTTCTTCCACTTAGATAGCTTTCTTCTCCTCTTTCTTCCACACGAAACGACTTTCCTCTGATCTTTTTTTCAATCAGTCTTTTTTCTGCCTTTTCTTCCCTCCACACAGCACTCTTCTTATTTTTCTTTCACTTTGACAATTTTCTTTTTCTCTTTCTTCCACTAACTCAACTTTCCTCTGCCTTTTCGCTTACTCATTCAACTTTCCTCTCCTCTTCCTTCTCCTCCTCAGTCTCATCGTCCACTTTGATTACGTCTTTTTAAACCATCGACTTTCTCTTCTTCGGGGCATCGTTTTGCGGCATTTTCGTTCCCTCTTGTAAAAAAATATCACACAAAAAAACACTTTATATATAACAATCAAAATCACCATCATCATCATCACCACAATCCTTACTAACACCACCAGCATCACCAGCACTGTCTTCATCATCACCTCATCACCGCCATCACCACAAATAATCACCCCTAAAAATATAATCGCCACATACCTGATAGAATGATTTGCATAATGAAGTTTAATGCAGTTCAGATAAATGGATGAAAATGGAACTGGATGACTCACTTACACTCTCTCTCTCTCTCTCTCTCTCTCTCTCTCTCTCTCTCTCTCTCTCTCTCTCTCTCTCTCTCTCTCTCTCTCGAGAGAGAGAGAGAGAGAGAGAGAGAGAGAGGAACAAATCCTACGAAGAAAGACTTTCTACCCTTAATATATAACATGTTCTCTCTTGAGAAACGTCGCCTCCGAGGAAAACTGATCGAATGTTTTAAAATACTTAATGGTTTCACGAATGTAGACAGATCAACATTGTTTATGATCGATGACACTTTGCGCACGAGGAACAATGGCGTAAAACTCAGATGTAGACAAGTAAACTCAGACTGCACCAAATTTTTCTTCACCAACGTTGTAGTGCGAGAATGGAATAAGCTTCCACCGTCAGTGGTCCAGTGTAACACGATTGGCTCCTTCAAAAATAAGCTCGACCGTCACTTCCTTCAACTTAATATCAACTAGAGTAGAAATGCAACGTTTTGGAGTCTTCTGATTAATGTAAAATCACTTAGGTTTAAGGACAGACCACCAAGTCTGGACCATGGGGTCTGTGTGGTCTGATTTCTATGTAAATCTATGTAAATCTCTCTCTCTCTAATGTGAACTAAATGGCACTAATTTTAAAGCAATACAAGGCAGTTAGAAAAATCACCCACAAGCAAGATATCGATTTTATTTATAACATACGAATAAAAATATATACCCTTGGCACCATAAGACGAGACCCTGAAACAAAAATAAATGAATGAATAAATAAGTAAAGAAAATACAAAGAACGGGAGATTGGTTACCTGTCTGCAAGCACTGCGCCATAAGGAACAGTAACGCGCGTGGTGACCGTTACCTGTCGTTATATCTGTTAGTCATCTGCCACCTGCGCGCGGGGCTGAAGGTCTGAAAATATCTGTCGACTAAACTTACTTATTTTCTATATTTCTATTTATCTATCTAACTTACTTCACTTTTTTTTTTACGTTTCATTCTTTCTAATTTCTGTCATTCTACAACTTACTTATTTTCTACATTTGTGTCTAAAACTTGCTTATTTTCTACAGTTTCACCTATCCAAATTCTGCTTATTTTCTACATTTTCACATATCCAAATTCTATCTATTACTTTCATCAACGGCTAGGAGGGTGTTTTAGGTGAATTTTGTCTGTCTGTTAGTAGTATCACCCACTAACTATTTACTATTCCTCTTCGTGAAACTTAGTGGAAAGGTGAAATATCGAATACAGAAGGGACCCATTGTTTTTTTTGGAGGAAAACGACCAACAAGAACAGATGATGAATGAACGAGTCTCCAGCATAACATTTGGTTCGAGTTGGCGGGTAATATATCTTCAATGTGGTATGCAGTTTGGTTGTGATTGTGTGCATGTTAATACTGCCTGATTTGTGAGATAAGAGTATTTGCAGATGCATCCACCTCCCACATCAACAATTTCCAAAGGCCAAAAACAAGATCAATCGGGTTCTGATGAGTGTTTTCTTTGGTCCACGGTACAGAGGAAAGGTCAAACCGCCACCAGGATCATTAAACTACCCCTGGATATGCTCATAACTCAAACAAAAGCCTTGTCAAATATGTGTATTTTGGCGCTGGTGATAAAAAAAAAATGACCCCAGTTCTTGTGCAGTACCTGGCGGAGGGCACTCTTGGAACACTCTTGTTTTTGTTGTTTTCCCGTTTGTCTGTCTGTCTGTCTGAATAGGCATCTGCGTGGTCCTAGAGGGAAGTGTCCACCCTGGGCCCATGAAGTCTCCGGGGCATGGGGGGGGGGGGGGGGGAGTTAAGGGGTAGTAGGGAGGGTTCGCGTGGGCGGCTTAACAGCTGTACACAGAATTGAGTGTACAATTACGTGGCACAGGTGTGGCTGGGGTTGTTACGTCTCTCTCTCTCTCTCTCTCTCTCTCTCTCTCTCTCTCTCTCTCTCTCTCTCTCTCTCTCTCTCTCTCTCTCTCTCTCTCTCTCTCTCTCTCTCTCTCTCATACACACACACACACACAAAAAAAAGAGAAAAAAAAACTGCTCAATTTTTGCAGTATTGCCCAAGTCAGCACACCTTTTTATTGCGCTACCTACAACCATTTATCCACTTCCCCCTTCATTTCCTACCTTCCTCCACTTCACCTTCCCTCTCCCTCTCTCCATTCCACTTCCCTTCTTCCTAAACTTCATCCTTTTCCTTCCTCCCTCTACTTCCCCCTCTTCCTCCCTCCCTCCACTTCCTTCCCTTTTCCTCCCTCCATTTCCCCCTCTCTTCCTCTCTCCACTCCACTTCACCCTCTTCCTCCCTCAACTCCCCCCTCTGCCCCCTTTCCTCCTTCCTTCCTCCACTTCCTCCCCCTTTCCTGTCCTAACCTCCTCCCTCCCTCTTAAATGAAAGCGTTTTCGTCATCAGCGCGGAGCAAACCGGCTTGGCTCTTTTCATTCTGTTTTCGTGGCACCAAGATTCAAACTAATTCTTGCCTCGGGAGTAAGAGCGACGACTGTGACTCTGGCCGGGCAATAACTTCAGGTCAGGTCACAGGTCATCACGCTACGGGGTCTTGTTCTTGATGGCTTGTGTTTTTGTGGGAATGAGAATCAGGAAGACGTGAACGTGAATTGTACGTGTTTTTTGGTCCCGGGCAGGACTGGCAACACGAGGAAGGGAGATGCTGAAGGTGTTGATTGCACTGACCTAATTAATCTTGTATTTATTTATATACTTATTCGTTTACATATAAGAACATAAGAACATAAGAACGCAGGAGTCTGCAAGAGGCCGGTAGGCCTGTACAAGGCAGCTCCTTTGAACCTAAGCTCTCGTGTATCTAACCCCACCTAATATCGCTGTCCATTAATTTATCTAATCTATTTTTGAATGTGACAATTGTATTGACACTCACCACATGACTGCCAAGCCTATTCCACTCATCCACCACACTGTTAGTTAACCAATTTTTGCCTATGTCCCTGTTGAATCTGAATTTATCCAGTTTAAACCCATTACTTCCTATCCTACCCGGTTCTCTTACCAACAAAATTGTTGGTTGAGGTAATTATGCACGGAATCATTTTCGCTTAATAATTTACTTGGGGAACTTGAGTCTTCGCATCTTTTTTATATATTATTCATTCGTTAACATACATATTTTATTTTTTACAACAAAGGAGACAGTTCAAGGGCACACACAAAAAAGGAAACAATAATAAAAAAAAAAAAGCCCGCTACTCGCTTTGAGGCAGTTATTCGTTGATTCATGTTCACTCAACTCGTTTGGGGTGACTTGGGATAACGGGTTTTTCTTACTGTCTTTTGTCCTTTCATTCATTAACTAATTCATTCGTTTATATATTGATTCACTGAGTTCGTTAGGTCGTTATTCATGCATTCATTTTCATTTAACCTGGTAGCAGCGACGGGCCAAATTTCTGAAATGATATGAACCCTCAAAAATAGATGATGCATAAACTGATCACAAATGCGTTGATATATATAATGAAATGGTTTGCGTGAGTGATGACTTTTTCTCATTAATTCGCTTAGGGGGGACTTTAAGAAACATGATCCCCGCAGCTACCGGGTTAACTAGGTGAGGATAACTTGTGGCTTGTGGTCGCGTATGGCTGCAAGGGAAAGTTTTCATTACCACTCAACCTTGAACCTAAACACTTGATTCGAGGGTGTTTGGCAGGCCGTGTGTTACCTTGTTGTATACTCGTCGGTCAAGCAGGGGTGTTTTAGCGAGTCAAACAGTCAAGCGTGCAGTCACACTCTCCCTGGGGTCAACGGCTGAGCTGCTCCACAAGTCTGCAATAATATTTTTAATGGCGTTTTTGTTTCGTCTTAAAAGGTGCTCGCCATCCATCACTTCACCCCAAGCAATAATTACCGGGAATAATTGTCCACTATTACCCACACTCCCCGGTGATGACGGCCTCGCACACTCCTTCTTTATATAACAATCACCCACACACTTGATGCTCATTACGTCTCATCAGAGGAAGAATGTGAGGGAGATAATGATGGAGGTTTAATGATGGCTTTTGTGCGCGGTTTTCTCACTCGCTTTTTTTGTTTATCGCCATTCGTATCGCCATCCACCTTATCTTCACTTAGTCATCACCTTCACTGTCACCATCACCACCAAGACCAATTCCATCATACACTATGTCATCACACTCATCATTGGTGTTACTCATAATCACCTCCATCGTCACCCCCATAACCATCATTCCCATAAACAGTAAGCAGTAAACTCGTCATTAGTGTTATCAGTGTTATCAGTAAACATCACTAGTGTTATCAGTAAACAGTAAACTCATCATTGGTGTTATCATAATCACCTCCATCGTCACCATCATAACCATCATCCCCATAAACATTAAGACCAGTTTCATCACCCGCATCACCAGCATCATCAGCACCACCTGAACACCCCAGCAATCAGCGCGACGGGAATCACTGCCGGCCGACACGAGATGCTAACCGGCTCACAGTGATACAAGTTCCTACAGTGGTCGTCGATCCTCCAAGCCCATGCAGTTGGTTGATGTCAGTGAAAGCAGGAAGAGATTGAGGGTTAGTGCGTGGTGGTGGTGGTGGTGAGGGTGGAAGGGAGGGAGGGGGGGACAAAGAGGAAGTTGAACAAGACAACGCAGATTAGCACCATGCAATCCGATACCATACAACGAAACCAGGAGGATAAAGCCAACACCAGCGGACTTGGAAAAAAAATAATCCAACTGTCTTCTCCCTTTCCGTCCAGCGAACTCATAACGTCAAGGGATATATTAAAAAAAAAAAGTAGAAAAACATGCAACACCAGCGATCAAATACCACACCAGGGAACGAATAAAAGAAATGATCCTTTCCCTCCCCGTTCAGTCAACTCTTTTTTATTTAATTGTTTTTATATTAACTTTTTATTTTGCCCTGGAACTGTCTCCTTTGCTGTAAAAAAAAAATAATAACACCAAGCGATAGAATGAAAAAAAGGGAATATAACTTTTTATTTTGCCCTTGAATCGTCTCCTTTGCTGGAAAAAAAAAAAAAAAAAACCCCGCCAAGGAATACAATGAAAAAAAAAGGGAAGATAAATTCAAAACCAACGTTCAAGCAGTGCACCATAGGACATCGTATTAAAAAAAAAAGATTCCAATAGTCTTTTCCCTATCGGCACTGCCAACAATTCATACCCTCAAGTAATATAACAAAACAAAGGAGGAGAAAACGAACACCATGCAGCGATCAAGTACCACACGAGAGGACTTAGTAAAGAAAAGATCCCAATAGTCTTAGCCATAACGTCAAGCTTTGTGTGTTCTCATTCAGCCTCAGGAAGGAGATCATTACTGCGGCTTAGAAAGAACAAGTGTGCAGAGAATACATGTGTGCGTCGGTGTGTGAGGCAATAAAGCGAGTATATGAGGTACGCAGGTGTGGGCTTTCAAACTCTCTCTCTCTCTCTCTCTCTCTCTCTCTCTCTCTCTCTTTTAATCTTTACATATTTCATTTCAGTATCTTATTTTCGCATTTCTTCTGCAATTTATGTTTTTACATTTCGCATATTTTACTCGCCTCGTTTTTTTATGATTTTTTTCTTATTCATTCGTTTTTGCTCTCTCTCTCTCTCTCTCTCTCTCTCTCTCTCTCTCTCTCTCTCTCTCTCTCTCTCTCTCTCTCTGATTAATCAATTTGCAATTTGTATAGTTATTACAAATTCAAACGAGCATAAAAAAGCAATTATGAACCACATCGTTAAGTATGCTTCTACAAGTTTAAAATGTGCTGTGTTGTTGTTGCTGTTGTTGTTGTTGTTGTTGTTGTTGTTGTGTTGTATTATGGTGAGAGGTAGACACCATGCACCCAGGAGGCAGGGCAGCAAAACAACACAACAAGTCTCATGCCAAGGTTTGTGTGGTGAAAAGCACATATACTCTCTCATCACTCAGTTCATTGGCCTCAACACGCCAATGAATTTTAATAGTTACAATATATCTTCAACCTGTGTGTGTTTCCAAATTCTCGCATGCAGCATTTTTTCTCTTCATCCCTATTCGCACTCTTCTTGCCTTCATACCCAGACTGGTGTACGCTATGGGGCCAGTTCTTGTACGTTTCTTAGCTTTATGCCTAGATGGGTCAGCAAGGTTAACAAGAAGTAATAACAATGATATTATGTCCACGTGGCAATGTTTTGATTTGATTTGTATGGTTTGCCTGTTACTGTGAGGATGGAGGATGGGAGACGGAGAAGAAGGAAAAAAGATGACTACGGAGGATTGAGAGAAGAGAGAAGTGCAACGAGGAAAATGGAGAGAGGAGGAAAAGGGAGACAATAGGAGAAAATTGAGCAGAGGGAGGGAAAAAACAAAAAAAATAAGAGGAAAAGGAAAAAAAAAGAGAAATGATAACTGGAAAGGACAAAAAAGGAGAATAAAAGTAGAAAAGAGGAAAAGCAAAAAAATAAAGACTGGAAAGATAAAAAAAAAAGGAGAAAGGAGAAAATATGACAGGGGAAAGGAGATAAGAGAAGAAAATAAAAAGAAATGAGAAATGAAGAAGAGGAGGCGTCAAAGGCTGGTGCAGGTGTGAGGGCAGCCACGCTCACAGGTACAGGTGTGCGCCAGTGTTGTTGCGAGGGGGACACACTTCCTCTTTGTCCCCCCCCCCCCACTCCCTTCCACCCTCACCACCACCACCACCACGCGCTATCCCTCAATCTCTTCCTGCCTTCACTGACATCAACCAACGCCACCGGTCATCTGTTCCCCCTCCCACCTCCCCCCACTCTACCCCCTCCCCCCTCACTCCTGTTCTTCTGCCACCCCACCTGTGTCCCTCCTCCTCCTCCTCCTCCTCCTCTTCCTCGCCACGCGTTTCCACATCTGTCTTAGATCAATAACAGGAAACAGTGATGCATGCGTAAGAGGCGGCCGACACACACACACACACACACACACACACACACACACACACACACGAAAAAAAAAAAAAAGAACCAACATACACTCGAACCAGACTCATCATACTCATAAATCATAAAAAAAAGAAGAAGAAAAACACGCATTCACTTTACATTTTTTCACCGTTTAGTGGAGCCACGAAAAAAAGAAAAAAAGAAAAAAAAACCTTACCACGGAACTTACTTTGGCCTTTGAAAATACATAAGCAGTTATGTTTAAAATTTACCTGTACCCCCCCACCCCCCCAACCCCCAATCACTCCAACCCCCCACCCCCCTCACACACCCAACAACGCACAAATACACTACCCCCCTTTCTCACCCTTATCCCTCCCCCTCCCCCTCACCTCCCCCCATTACACGTAGACTTATTCAGAACGAAGCACAGAAACACTACCCTCTCTCTCCCCTTCCCTTCCCACCTCCACCCCCCCCCTATCCAACCCTCCCATACCCTACCCCCTCATTCACGTAGTCCCTTTCAGAAAGATGCACAGATAATCGCCACAGATGCACAGATAGCGGCCCCTCACCTGGCCCCCACCTGCCTATTGACCGCCCGGGAACACCTGAGGAAATTGATGTCATTTTCACCTGTACTGTTCTGAAAAGGGGTGCAAAAAAACGGCTTGTGTGTGGAGTATTCAAATGAGGCCACGTGACCCCCACTCCCCCTTCTCTCTCTCTCTCTTTATCTATCTATCTGTTTATCTATCTACCTATCTATCTGTGTGTGTGTGTGTGTGTGTGTGTGTGTGTGTGTGTGTGTGTGTGTGTGTGTGTGTGTGTGTGTGTATTGAATAGGATGTGTATTAATCTTTATATGAAAAGAAGTCCATTAAAACACACACACACACACACACACACACACACACACACACACACACACACACACACACTTGTTGAAAAAAAAATGAGAGAGAGAGAGAGAGAGAGAGAGAGAGAGAGAGAGAGAGAGAGAGAATCAATATACACAAATGAACTCTGAACACTTGTTTCGAGAAGGTAATAAAGGCTGTGATTATGCCATGGGGGGGAGGGGGGGAGGTGGCAGCAGCTGTAGTAGTAGTAGAAGTAGTAGTAGTAGTAGTAGTAGTAGTAGCAGTAATAGTAGTAGTAGTAGTAGTAGTAGCAGTAGTAGTAGTGGTAGTAGTAGTGGTAGTAGTAGTAGTAGTAGTAGTAGTAGTAGTTCTTGACGCTTTAGGCTCCCACAATAAAGATTTTCAAAGACCATAAAGGAGATTAATCAGGTTCTAATAAGTGTTTTTCCCACGTTCATGGTGAGGAGGCCTTGTCAAACTATCACTAGGTTCATAAGACTACCCATGGAAATATTCACAACCTCTGCGAAAGCCTTATCAAATGTGGTTGTAGGCCGCGAAATATTTAAGAATGCGGGAATTAGAGTCACTTAAGAGTTGATCGTAAGAGTATTGGGACCGAGAAGACCTCTTAAAAAAAACATTACCTGGGATCATCGTCAGCAGGGTCAATTGCACTGCCTTCATGCCTCACCTGTTCTTATCTCGCTACACGTATCTCACATGTATGCGTGGCTCACCAGTCGAGTTACTTCACGGAGATCTTTTGTTGCATATACGGTTAGCATTTTTTTTACTATTAATTATGGTAAGTTATATTTTTCTATCGTGTTTCCTTCACATTCATCCTCTCCCTGAATGTTTTTTTTTTTTTCATACATCATCCTATGTTTTTTTTTCTTCGTTAGTACAACTTTCTCCGATATTAACACACATTATTTTTTACAGCAAAGGAGTCAGTTCAAGGGCATAAAAATAGGAAACAAATATGAAAAAAAAGCCCGCTAGGCACTGCTCCTAAAAAGAGTCAGAGGAGTGGCACACTAACACCTCCTCCGCCCCCTACACACACACACACACACTACCCGTCCCCCCACGCACACAAACACACACATATCAACAGGTGAGCGAGACGTGATTACATACCTGTGCACGACGAAGAGGCATCCCGCACAGGAGGTTCTGAGAGTCCAGGACCGCCCTTTCCTACACTCGTGTGGGTGGGGTGAAGGAGAGGGGGGGGGGGGGCTGCAGGGACGAGGCACGCTGCGGAGGGACAAAGGGCCGTATTTTTAAACATTTCGTCGCCTATGTTCACGTATTTGACAAGGCTTTCCTAGGGGTTTGGGGCCTTTCCATGGGTAGTTTTATGACCCTGGTGGTAATTTGACCCTTCTTCTGTACCATGAACCTAAAAACAAATCAAAAGAACCTGAATGATTTCCTTTTTTGGCCCTTGGAAATAGTTGACGTGGAGGAGGAAGCGTTCAACAATACCCCCTAAAGACAGGCACACTCAGGCACTGCACCGTGAACCTGTGTACCGCGTGAACATCCGAGCAGGACAAAGGGTTCACCGGTACAGCAGGATGTTTTAGCGGTCTTACTCTGCTTACTTTACCTGCTGAAAATAACTGATAACGAATAACAAAAGCAGATAACAAAACCAGATCACCAAAAAACAGAACAAAAACCACATAATAGAAATAGATAAGAAGACCAGATAGCAAAAAGAGACAACGAAGCCAGATAACAAACACCGCATAACAAAACTTGATAACAATAACCAAAAAAAAAACCCACACACACAGATAACGAATGACAAATAACAAAAATAGATCACAAAAAATACGTAACAGAAGCAGAAAACAAAACCAAATAGAAAACAATAAATAAAAAAAAGAAACATATAAAAGAGCAGGTTCCCTTTAACAATACTACTACTACTACTACTACTACTACTACTATTACTACTACTACTACTACTACTACTACTACTACCACCAATATGCGCATATCAAAATCCTATCCACCTCTATCCCACACGTGTCATATACCGCATCATCTAACCAAAACTTATACTGAGCAACTGGTGTGTGGATATATACGGTATATAACATCATTTTAATATGCACTCAAGTAGTCTTATTATGGTGGTGAGGAGTGTTGATGGTGGTAGTGATGGTGATGGTGGTGATGGTAGTGATGAGTTAGATAAAAATATACGAAGAAAAATAAATAGATAGATGGATGGATTGATGGAGATAGAGCGAGAGAGAGAGCGAGAGAGAGAGAATGATCCCCTCACGCATGGGAAACTCTACGGGCTTCTCACTCCCCATCGCGGAGGAAAGAGAGCGGCGGAGGGAAGGGGACGAGGAGGAGGGAAAGCGGACGAAGAAATAAGGAGGGAAAACATAGGAAGACGTCAATAAAGAGATAATTAGGAGGAGGGAAGAAAGGACTCGTCGGGAAGGATATGAGGATGACGAATGATGATGAAGAGGAGGAGGAGGAGGAGGAAGAGGAGGAAGAGGAGGAAGAGGAGGAGAGAAGAGAAGGCTACTGAAGACAAAGGGAAGGAAAATGAAGAGGGAGAGAATGACGAAAGACGAGAAACGAAGAAGAAAAGGAGACTGAAGACAAAGAGGAGGACAAGAAGGAGGAGGAAGAGGAGGAGGAGAAACAAGAAGAGAAGGATACTGACCCCAAAGAAAAAAAACAGGGACGAGGAGGAGGAAGAGGAAAAACGAAGAAAATGCTACTGGACGAAGAGAAAGACAAGGACGAGAAGGAAGAGGAGGAGGAAGAGGAGAGACGAGGAGAAGACTACTGAAGACAAAGAAGGAAAGATCAGTACGAGGACGAGGCGGAGGAGGAAGAAAGAAGAGAAAAGAAGAGTGAAGACAAAGAAGAAAAGACCACGAGATCACATAAAAAAGAATGAAGAAAAAAAACACTTGAAGACTGTCCGATACTGAAGGAACACAACGTAGAGGAGGAGGAAAAGGAGAGACGAAGTGGCGTGAAGACAAAGAGGAAAAAGAACAACATAAATAAAGTATAAAAAGAACGGGAAGAGTAAGTTAGGAAAAGTATATATAAACTATGGTGAAAATAACAAAAAAATGCACGGGAAAGTTAAGTTAGAAAAAAAACATAAACGGCTGTGAAAATGAAATAAAAAAGAACGAGAAGAATAAGTTAGGAAAAGTAAATATATAAACCAAGGTGAAAATAACACAAAATAACAAAAAAAAAAAGGCACTGGAAAGACAAGTTAGTAAAAAAAGTATAAGCGACAGTGAAAATAACATAACACACATAACACAAGGAAAGATAATAACCACTTGAAGAATAACTGATGATGAAGGAAAAGAACGAAGCGGAGAAAAAGGAGGTAAAAAGAAGAAAAAAAAGAAGAAAAAAGAAAAAAAAAATGATAACACATAAGAAGGAAAAGAATAACTGATGACGAAGGAAAAGGACGAAGCAGAGAAAAAGGAGGAAAAAGGAAAAATAAAGGAGAAAAGATAAAAAAATGATAACACATAAGAAGGAAAAGAATAACTGATGACGAAGGAAAAGGACGAAGCGGAGAAAAAGGAGGTAAAAGGAAGAATAAAGAAAAGATAAAAAAAATGATAACGTATAAGAAGGAAAAGAATAACTGATGACGAAGGAAAAGGACGAAGCGGAGAAAAAGGAGGTAAAAGGAAAAATAAAGAAAAGATAAAAAAAGTGAGAACACATAAGAAAGAAAAGAATAACCTGATAACTGATGATGACGGAAGATGGCAAAAATTCAGATAACAACATTTAAAAGGCAAATTCAACCTCATTTCATCCTGTTAACACTCGCTTAAGATTAATTAGCTATAAGTGTCGATAATTACTTTTGTACATATGTGTTTTTTTTGTAAAGGTGAAGCGCTTGATTACGTTCACGCTTTCGTACTTCAGTGATTGGAAGCGTATGTTATTTTCACCGTCGCTTCTATATACGTATGGTAGAGGAATGGTGAAGGTATAGGAGGGGAGGAGTATGATAAAGATAGAAGGGAAAGAGTATGAAGGGAAAAGAAAAGGGGAAGGCAAGAAGTAATGGGAAAAAGGAAGAGAGAATGGGTGAGTCTTATTTTTTTGTGTTTTTTTATTTATTTTTTATATATTTTTTTTTTTTAACTATTTCTTCTCTTTCTTTTTTTTTTTTTTTTTTTTTTTCGTTTCGTATTTTTTTTTCTAACTTAACTTTCCAGTGCATTTTTATTATTTTGTGTTATTTTCAGCTTGGTTTATATATTTGCTTTTCCTAACTTATTCTTCTCGTTCTTTTTTTATTTTGTTTTCATAGTCGTTTATATTTTTTTCGAACTTAACTTTCCAGAGCATTTTTTTTTTGTTATTTTGTGTTACTTTCATCTTGGTTTATATATTTGCTTCTCCCAACTTATTCTTCTCGTTCTTTTTTATTTTATTGTTTTCATAGTCGTTTATATTTTTTCTAACTTAACTTTCCAGAGCATTTTTTTTATTATTTTGTGTTACTTTCATCTTGGTTTATATATTTGCTTTTCCCAGCTTTTTCTTCTCGTTCTTTTTTATTTTGTTTTCATAGTCGTTTATACTTTTTCTAACTAGTCTTTCCAGAGCACTTTTTTGTTATTTTGTGTTATTTTTCACCGTGGTTTATATATTTGCTTTTCCTAACTTCTTCTTTTATTTTATTTTCACCGTCTTTTATAATTATTTTAACTTGTCTTTCCAGTGCATTTTTTTTATTTTGTGTTATTTTCATCTTGGTTTTTATATGTACTTCTCCTAACTTATTCTTCCCGTTCTCTTTTTTATTACATTTTCACCATCGTTTATCCATTCATTTCCTTTTCTTTTCCTGTTATTTTTCACCTTCATTTACTCTTTTATTAACCTTCTCTGCATATATACCAAACACAACCAGAGTCTTAAGTTAATATAAAAAAAGATTAAGCTCTTGTTACCTCTCCCGTGTTATTCCCATCCACATTAAAACGTATACAAATCTTTCCCCGTCACTTTAAACTCTGGTGTCTCCGGGCACAGTATACTAACCCTCCGCCCAACACAGGCTCCAGGACTAATGCGACGGAGATGAGCAGCGGGGCCACGCGCAGCTTTACTATATGCCCCCAGCTTGACTTTACATGCCTAAGAGACAATAAAGTTAGGACAAATGAACAAATAAGTAGACAAATAAAGAAAATATAGAAAACATAATTATATAGACAGGTAGATAGACAGATAACTACATAGCCCATTAAATACATGTCAGACACGTTCTACTTACTACTTACTACATTCTACTTACATTCTACTTACTACATTCCGTTTACCTATCTTGAGGCACAGAGCGACAAGGCGACAGGAGAATGCACGTCAGATCAAGCAAAGCATCCCCGGTGTGTGTGTGTGTGTGTGTGTGTGTGTGTGTGTGTGTGTGTGTGTGTGTGTGTGTGTGTGTGTGTGTGTGTGTGTGTGTGTGTTCGGCTCGCTTCGTCTCATGCTGAGGCCCGAATCAATACAAGAAGGCATTTGTCTTCTCTCTCGCTCTCCAGTGTGGATGAGGAGGGAAGCGAGGCAAGCAAGGTGGTGGTGGTGGTGGTGGTGTGTGTGTGTGCGTGTGTGTGTGTCGATATTGCTCTGAGGCGAGTAAAAGTAGTATAAAAATATTACCCTGAATTATTAACTATTCTCTTTTCGTGGTCACATTTTTTTCTTCTCTGGTTCTTCGACTACTACAATTGTTATTTTTTTCCTCATTATTTTCTTCTTTTACTAGTCCAACTTCTGTTTCTACTTCTTTTAAGGATAGACAAACCGCATGAGCCCCGAGTGTTCGTTGTGTTGGTGTCTTCCGCAGTCACCCTGGGTTAGTCACGTCGTGTGTTGGGCGGCGGCGGTGACAGGAACACATCAGTCAGTCCATGCCCACAGACCCCCAGACCAACGACACAAAGCTCTGTACTTATTTACCAGCTTTTGTGATCATATTCCAGTTCGTGTTTTAATTTTCCAGTCAGTATTTTCATTTTTCAGTTACTATTTTTCTCTTCCAGTCATCGGTTCCATTTCCCAGTTAGTATTTTCATAGTAGTTGCTTTTTTTTCATTGTCTTTTCATTCTCTTTCGATACAAAACGCTGTACTTATTTACCAGCTTTTGTGATCATGTTCCAGTTCGTGTTTTAATTTTCCAGTCAGTATTTTAATTTTTCAGGTAATATATCCTTTTCCAGTCACCGGTTCCATTTCCCAGTTAGTATTTTCATAGTCCAGTTAGTAATTTAATTTTTCATTTTTTTCCATTATCTTTTCATTCTCTTTCAATACAAATGTTATGTTTTAATCTATTTTCTTTCCTTGACATGTGATTTTTTTTTCCTTTTGCATTTTCTCGTAATTTGTATGTTTTCCAGCTTCTTCATTCTCTCATTTTCCTTTGCCTTCTCTTCCTTTGTCTCCTTCCCATTTTTCTTTTAGGATCTGTTTCGTTTCTTCTTTGTTTCTTCCGTTTATTCTTCCATTCTCTCTTTCTTTCTCCCATTACTCCTTGCCTTCTCTTTCTCTTTTACCTTCACACTCTTTCTCTTCTATCTTTATCATACTCCTCCCCTCCCATACCTTCACCATTCCTCTACCATAATCTTTACCATACTCTTCCTCTACTAACTTTACCATTTATTTACCATACTCTTTCCTTCCTACCTTTAAACCATTCCTCTACCATACTCTTCTTCTGCTAACTCTACCATTTCTTTACCATTCTCTTCCCTTCCTAGCTCTACCATTCCTTTACCATACTCTCCCTCCTTCCTTTACCATTCCTCCCCCTGGCCCTTTCTCCCTTCCCTTCCTTCCTTCCTTCCCTTGTCCTCCGCCAGGTGCCTTCAGGGTCGAGTCAGCGGCGGCCTTTGTCAAGACGGCAACAATATATTTCCTTTCCATCTCCCGAGGAACCCGTCATGTGTGTGTGTGTGTGTGTGTGTGTGTGTGTGTGTGTGTGTGTTCCTCGGCCCCTCCTTTGAAGTCCTACGCACATCGGGATACACACACACACACACACACACACACACACACACCATGGACGCCGGGACCTGCATGGCTGTGGGTGTGGCTGGTGGTGGTGGTGGTGATGAAGTGACTAACATAATAAAGAAAATATTACATGGAAGAGAATATTACACTTAGAAGAATACCAGTGAAGAATATTACACAGCGGGAAATATTACACGGGAGAGAATGTTACATGAAACTAATTTGCAATCACATAACAATCCACTCGACAGGTAACATCTTCAAAATACCTGGTGATGCTCCGTTAGTTTCCCGTGATTTCTTATATACTGAATCTTGTTGTTTTCGTGTACTTTCTATTATATTTCGATGTTTAGTTTGCTATTCTTTTGTTTCCGGTATTTCACTCAGATTAAATGGTACGTTTTAATTATTTTTCTCTCTTTCTTATAGCTTTACTTTCCTACTATTTCCTACATCTTCAGGTCTCTTGGAAACTCCTATATATTCATTTTTTTCCATCTGTCTCTCTCTCTCTCTCTCTCTCTCTCTCTCTCTCTCTCTCTCTCTCTCTCTCTCAGCCGACACCCCTTATCACAGAGGCTTATCTCGCCAGCAAACTTGATATGGGGGACGATCAGCGTTGATATGGAGGTTGAAAAGACTTGAAATGTGGGGCGGGGGGTGGGGGAGGGGGAGGCAGTCAGGGAGAAACGGGAGGAGGAGGAGGAGGAGGAGGAGGAGGAGGAGGAGGAGGAGGTGAAAGGGGGATTGGTCAAAGATGGGACCGCGAAATCCTCGAAGTAAAAGATATAGAAGTCTCTCTCTCTCTCTCTCTCTCTCTCTCTCTCTCTCTCTCTCTCTCTCTCTCTCTCTCTCTCTCTACACACACACACACACACACACACACACACACACACACACACAAGGAACCCCCCCTCCCACACACACACATACCCCCCCCCTCCCTCCCTCCCACACAGAAAAGGTGTATGATACGATTTGCAAGTGTCGAGTGGAATTTAGAGAGAGGGGAAAAAGGGGAAGGAGAAAGAGAAACGGGAGGGGAGAAGAGGGGAGAGGGAGGAGGGGCATACTGGGGTGAAAGAATGGGTGTTTGCGGGAGCGAGGGGAGAGGAGGGGACAATAATTCGGGTCCATGAGTAAGGGGGATGAGTGGCGGTTAAGAGGCGATGAGTGAGGGGCAGCGGCGAGAGGTGAATGAGTGTATTATGAGTGATGCGGATTTGGTGGTGATGATGATGCTTAGACTGGAGATGAAAAGATGGACGGAAGGAGTACGCAGTGAGATAAATATTGATGGTAAGAGATACACGGGAGAAGTATTGGGAGAGATAGATAGGCAGCGGGTGAAGCAGCTTGGGAGATATAAATGGATAGACACAAATAGACAGAGAAATTGATAACTAGATAGAAATGCATAGACTCGAAAATAGCAAGTAGATAGACAGTGAAGCAGATAGAAAAAAAATACAATGGCGGAAATAGAAACACATCGATAGATAGATGCATAGATGTTTATATAGACAGGCAAAGAGAAAGATAGACAGAAAAGGTACGTAATAGATTAAAAAAAGATTGATAGATAGGTATACATGTAGAGAGCGAATATAAATACAAACAAATACAAACAGACGCTTACATACATACATAAATACAGACACACGTGCAAAAAATCATAGTACACAGACATACGCAGAAAAATGATATAAACAAATGAAAATATATGAAGAGAGAAAAGCGATTCCTAGCTTCAAAATAATCTATGGAATAAAATAAAAGTCTCTCTCTCTCTCTCTCTCTCTCTCTCTCCTCATTCTTCCATTCCCTTATATTTCTTCTTCCTTTCACTCTCTCCTATTATTTTTCTTTATCTCTCCTTCTTCCTTTCACTCCCTTCTATTCTCTCTCTTTAATCAAGCAGCCCTTCTCTCTCTCTCTCTCTTTTTTGTAGTAATCCGTCGCTATGTCTTCTCCGGATCCCAAGTTTTCTCTCCCTTCCTACCTTTTATCCTCGCGCCATTCTGTTCCTTCTTTGTCTCCGCTTCGGCCTTTTTTCCTCCTCCTCCTCACACCCTTTTGCCTCCTTTGTTCACTGTATGTATTTTATTATCACGTAGCGCTGCAATCTCTTTCTACGTTCACCCTTAGTATGGATAACGAGGAAGCTATCGTACGCATATATATCGTACTTTTTTTTATTATTTAACGTCTAAGTGAGTGAGTGACAGTGGGAGAGAGTGGACGAGTCGTTAAGAAAAAAAAAAGGTGTGCTCCTGATCTGCTGACTCGACAACGGTAAACGGTAACCTTCAATTCATTCAACTGAGAAGATATACATTGATTTTGCTTTTCTTACTCCTCTGTATATTTACCATACTCCTAATTCACTGTCATTCTCTTAATACAACTTACTAATGATTTCCACTGCTTCATCTTCACTTGTCTTATTTTTTTTCTTTCTTCTTTCATATACGTTCTTCTTACATTCTCCTTCATTCTTTAGCTATGCAATTTTACACATACTCCGTCCTTTCCCTCCTTTCTCTTTCCCTCTCATTCTTTTCTGTAACTTTTTTGGTTTCCGTTGATCATCTTAAGTTTCCGGTATTAATTCGTCTTTCATATATTCGCTTCTTACATTCTCCTTCATTTTTGGGCCATGCAATTTTACATATGCTCCTTTCATTCCTTCCTTTCTCTTTCCCTCTCATTGTTTCCTATACTCTTATTAGGTTTCCGCTGCTTCATCTTAAGTTAACTGTATTCCTTCGTCTTTCAAATATTCACTTGCTACATTCTCCTTCAATCTTCGGCCATGCAATTTTACATACTCCTTCCTTCCCCTCCTTTCTCTTTCACTCTCATTCCTTTCTGTACTCTTATTAGGTTTCCGCTGCTTCATCTTATATTACCTGCAATCATTCTTTTTTTCATATCCATATCTGTTATATTCCCCTTCAGTCTTTGTCTATACACTTTTACATATACTCATTCCTTCCCTTCCTTTCTCTTTCCCTCTCATTCTTTTCTATAACGCTGCTTCATCTTATATTGTCTGCAGTCATTCTTTTTTTCATATCCGTACCTGCAATTTCTTCATTCTTTGGCCAAGCACTTTTACACACTCCTTCCTCCCCCTCTCATTCTTTTCTATACCGCTGCTTCATCTTATATTGTCTGCAGTCCTTTTTTTCTTCATATCCGTACCTGTAATTTCTTCATTCGTTGTTCATCCACTTTTATATACTCCTTCCTTACCCTCCTTCCTTTCCTTCCCCTCATTCCTCTTTTCCTGTTCCTGTATGGTCAAGTCTAGTTATACGAATACGAACTTCCTACATTCTTTCTTCATTATACGGCCATGCACTTCCATATACGTATCACTCACTCAGTCACTCGCTTACTAACTCACTTTCACTCACTCATTCACTCTCACCCACTCACTCACATAATCATTTACTCACATCTTTCTTCCTTAGTCCTTTCTTCCACTCCTAAATCTTCCTTCTTCTCACTCCTCTTTTCCTGTATGATCAAGTCTGGTTATACGTACAATCAGGCATCTAAATACGACCGCTTTATCGGATCCAAATGGCTGATATTCACCGTGTATTTAATATGCACATCTGTGATACTCCCTCGCTGGCTCGCTCTCCGGCTCCCTCGCCTCTTCAAAGTTGTACAGTTTCATTTCAGCTGCGGCCGGACAAAAGGAAAGAAGGCGTTATTGAGTCTTCTCTTTACCTCCTCCTCCTCCTCCTCCTCCTCCTCCTCCTACTTCTAATCCTTAATCTTTATCTTTTCTTTCGCTTCCATGCTTTCTTTTATCTCGTTTTCTTTCTCGTGTTTTTTCTTCTTCTTCTTCTTCATCTCTTTAGTCTTTATGCATTCCCCTGTCTTGACCTCTTGAACTTTATGACCTTGAGAGAGAGAGAGAGAGAGAGAGAGAGAGAGAGAGAGAGAGAGAGAGAGAGAGAGAGAGAGAGAGAGAGAGAGAGAGAGAGAGAGAGAGAGAGAGAGAGAGAGAGAGAGAGAGAGAGATTAACAAAAAAAGAAACACTTACCAAATATCAATATCTGTCAGGGGGACCTCAACAAGTCTCATATCACCACATAATCCCTCCAGATAACGCCTCCTCCTCCTCCTCCTCCTCCTCCTCCTCCTCCTCCTCCTCCTCCTCCTCCTTTTCCTATGCCTCTTCCTTCCAGCCCAGAGCACAAATACCTCCTCTCCCCCTCCCCTCCCCCTCTTCCCTTCCCTTCCTCCCATACAATAAGGCCAGAGGAAGAAGAAGAGGAGGTCGAACTTCAATATCCACAGATCGCAAATATCCCGCGAACCCTCTTGTGCCAAAAAAAAGTGAGAGAGAGAGAGAGAGAGTGAGAGAGAGAGAGAGAGAGAGAGAGAGAGAGAGAGAGAGAGAGAGAGAGAGAAATACTTGGAAATCATTCTCTTTTTTGTATCTCAACTCGTGATAATGTGATACACTTCCTTGCCCTCATCCTTCCTACCCTCACCTTTCCCTCTCCCCCTCCCTCTCCCTCTCCCCCACCCTCTCCCTCTCCCCCTCTTTCCCTATCTATCTCTTTCTGTCTTTCTGTCGGCGTGTGTCTCGTCTTTTCAGCACACAGAGACCTCCTGACTCCGCCTGACTGCTCTCGGCCAATCAGCGAGCAGGAGAGAGACACAGGTGCGCCAATCAGGGCCACGCGCGCTTGATTTACCTGCCCGGCGTCCTCTTAATGTTTCCCGTGTGTGTGTGTGTGTGTGTGTGTGTGTGTGTGTGTGTGTGTGTGTGTGTGTGTTTACAGCCTCAGTGCCTCTTCCTTCCACTCCGTCATCAGTACAAGCACAAACACACGCTAAGGGAAGACATCGCAGCCTCATCTCGCTAAATAATGGAAGGAAAGCCGCGAGATGACGTGACTTGGGACACTTTTTGCCGCGCCTCCCAAAACATGAACACACGCGTGGACGAGAATGCTTCCATAATTCATACTCCTTTTTTTTTTTTTACACACCCGTCACCGCTCACTCTCTACCACCCTCCCACTCTCTCTCTCTCTCTCTCTCTTTCTCTCTTGACCTTTTCTTTTCCTCGCTCGTCATCTTGCGCCAGACATAAACAAATGCGACGGTCTGTAAAAATGTCACGGGGAGGGAGACTTAAGGTGAGAGAGGAGGAAAAAAAGAAAAGGAAGATGCGTGTGTGTGTGTGTGTGTGTGTGTGTGTGTGTGTGTGTGTGTGTGTGTGTGTGTGTGTGTGTTAGTGCGTGCGTGTGTGGGTTGTTTGTTTAGTTGGCTGCGAGCGTTGTAAATCATGCGAAGTAAATCAGCCACTCGAATGTGATGATAATAAGACAAGAGTGTGAAGATGGAGGTGGCGGGGGAAATAATAATGGTCCAGGTGTGTGTGTGTGTGTGTGTGTGTGTGTGTGTGTGTGTGTGTGTGTGTGTGTGTGTGTGTGTGTGTGTGTGTGTGTGTGAAGGTGATGCAGAAGCTCAGGAGGTGGTGAAGATGGAGAAGAAAGATGTGTGGGAGGAGAAGGAGGAGAAGGAGGAGGAGGAGGAGGAAGGAGAACAGCGCTGATTTCACTCCAAATTTTCCTTCTCTTTCTTATAATAGACGATTCCGCTGCCAGTCACGGGACCTTTGTGTGTGTTTGTGTGTGTGTGTGTGTGTGTGTGTGTGTGTGTGTGTGTGTGTGTAAATACCCCACCCCCACCCCCCACCCCACACATACACGCACACATACACACACACACTACGCAGATAACCCTTCCTCCTAGACACCAAGATACAAGTGTTTGGTGTACTCCATTACCCCTTCTCCCCCCTCCCCATAACTCATCTGTCCCTTAACACACTAGGGACACACTGCTTGGACTGCACAGGCTCTGGTACACACGCAACATTAACGTGAACCAGAATAACAACACGAGTAATAGATGTGATGTATTTAGGTTTATAAGGATGGGCAGTATTTCGTTTTATCCTTTGAGGTATAAGACGCAGCATCCAGGAGTTCGTAGAGTTAGGCTGGTATCATAAGACGCGCGCTTCTTACATCAGCTATTTCTAAAGGTCAAAGAGAGGGTAAGTCGGGTTCTAATGAGTGTTTCTTCAGGTTCACGGTACAGAGGAAGAGTCACACTACCACCAGGGTCATAAAACTACCCCTGGAAATCCTCAGAACTCCTACGAAAGCCTTGTTAAATGTGTGTTCTTGGGCGGCGAAATGTCTGATAATACGAAGAGGAGATTAATTGGGTTCTAATGAGTGTTTCTTCAGGTTCACGGTACAGAGGAAGAGTCACACTACCACCAGGGTCATAAAACTACCCCTGGAAATCCTCACAACTCCTACGAAAGCCTTGTTAAATGTGTGTTCTTGGGGGTCGAAATGTCTGATAAAACGACCCTTAGTGTTGCCGTTATTCAGTTAGCTCCGCCCACTCAGCGTTACAGGCACACACTGTTGCCAGATCATCGTACTCAGAGCATAGTATTTACCGGTTTCTGACGCCTAACTATTGGGTCGGAAGTCGATAAATATAAGAGGCTGAGTACGACAATCTGGCATGTGCTATCACCGTTGCCAGATTGTCGTACTCAGCCTCTTGTATTTAATCAACTTCCGACCCCAAAACTGTCCCCCAAACCGAGATTCATTTATATTCATCGTTAAAAGTTAATTCCTGATGTTTCTTTGCAATAGTTAGGCGTCAGAAACAGGTAAATACCATGCTCTGAGTACGATGATCAGATTGTCGTACTCAGCCTCTCATATTTATCGATTTCCGACACAAAAACTATTCCCAAACCGAGATTCATTTATATTCATCGTTAAGAGTCAATTCCTGATGTTTCTTTGCAATAGTTAGGCGTCAGAAACAGGTAAATACCATGCTCTGAGTACGATGATCAGATTGTCGTACTCAGCCTCGCATATTTATCGATTTCCGACACAAAAACTATTCCCAAACCGAGATTCATTTATATTCATCGTTAAGAGTCAATTCCTGATGCTTCTTGGCAATAGATAGGCGTCAGAAACAGGTAAATACCATGCTCTGAGTACGATGATCAGATTGTCGTACTCAGCCTCTCATATTTATCGATTTCCGACACAAAAACTATTCCCAAACCGAGATACAATGCTCTGAGTGCGATGATCTGGCAACGGTGTGTGGTATAACTGTCTTCCACATGCGCGCGTCACAACACCTTCAACATTGCATAAGACTCAGGGGTTAACAGGGTTCCTAGTGAGGTGTCAGGGTTTGTCTGGGCCCGCCTGAACACTTGTGAGAATTAGTTTATTATTGAGTTACTGCCAAGACCTCTTTTCTTCGTTGTTCCACTCATTGTTGTTCAGAGATATCCATGGTTTATGAATTTTCACAAACCATATCTTTTTTTTCTTTTCCCTTTGTTTCTTCTAGTACCAATGACGTCTTCTCTTATCCATGCTGCAGATGTCAATAATGAATGCAAATGTCAATAATGAAGACAAAAAAACAAAAACAAAACTATGGAAAAAGTGAAAGGAAGGGAAATTAGAAAAAGGAAAGGTATACAACTAAAACAATAAAGAGGAAAGGAAATCAAAGGAGAAATAAGAACTGAGCAAGAAGGAAGGAAATAAAATGGAAATGGGCGAAAATAAATAAAAAGAAAAGAAAGAAAAGAAAAAGACCAGAAGCTCATACAGTTCCTAATTCCTTCAGAAAACCCTCCCTTTTTTCATGTACCTTTTTGTCCCTCTTCCATGACCTTTGACCCTTAGATATTCTTCCTCCGCCTCTTCCTTTCTTCCTCCTTTTCATCCTTATCTTCCTCCTCCCCCATAAGCACACGCTCCCTCTACCTCCTCCTCCTCCTCTTCCTCCTCCACCACCTTCACTACCACCACCACAATAGCGCCAATCTAGCCAGGAACAAACCCAGCCCGTCCATTCGTCTGTCAGTCCATCCGACCTTCCTTCCCTCCGTCTCCTTCACTCACCCTCCTCGTCTCTGTCTCTGTTCTCTCTCCTTCCTTCCTTCCCTCCCTCTCTACTCATCTACCTTTCTTCTGTTCGTCTTCTTCGCTCAGTTCTGTCCCTTCTCGTCTCTCCTTCTCTCCCTCCCTCTCGTCATCCTTTCCTCCTTCTCCATTTTCCTCCCTCACTTCTTCCCTTCCTCTCTATTCACTTCTTTCCTCCCATCCCTCCCTATTAATCTCCTTCCCTTCTTTCCTCAGTTACCATCCCTTCTCGTCTACAAATCTATCTCTCCTTCTCTTCATCTCTCCTTCCCTATCCACTTCCCTTCCTCTTTCCTATCTCCTTCCATCCTTCCTTCAGTTACCATCCCTTCTCGTCTATCTATCTCTCCTATCCTTCTCTCCTTCCCTATCAACTTCCCTTCCTCTTTCCTTTCTTCTTCTTCCCACAGTTTTGTCCCTTCTCGTCTACTTGTCCATATCTCTCCCTCCCTACCTCCCTCCCTCTCCATCTCTCTCCCTTTCTCCTCCCTCCCTTCCTCCCTCCCGTTACTCTGCCACTCGACGCTATCGCTGACACCATCGCCGCTGCTCCGCCCGCGCAAGACACCCGCGAAAAATACAATTGTTGTGACGCCTAATTTGAATGTTTTCTTGCCCCCTCTCTCTCTCGTCCCTTTTTTTCTTAGTTGTAATTTAATCCGTCACGCGCCGAGCTCTTGAGTGGCGCCACCAGTCACCCTTTATGAGCGGTTGAGTTTTTTATTTTTATTTTTTTCTTCGTTTTTTTTCATCCTTGTTAAGTTATGTCAGCAAATTATGTAATACTTGTTGGGCTGGGAGTAATGAGAGGGGGGGGGGGAGGTGGAAAAGAGAGAGAGAGAGAGAGAGAGAGAGAGAGAGAGAGAGAGAGAGAGAGAGAATTACTTTATGTGGAAGATAATAGCTGAAGAATGGAGATAATTAAAGTAGAGGAGGAGGAGGAGGAGGAGGAGGAGGAGGAAATATTATTCTCTATGCACGAATGATTTTACGAATTTGTCTGTTTTTATTTGTCTTGTCTGTCTGTTTGTTTGTCTGTTCTCTCTCTCTCTCTCTCTCTCTCTCTCTCTCTCTCTCTCTCTCTCTCTCTCTCTCTCTCTCTCTCTCTCTCTCTAATCATAGGCCCTTCTCACCCATCACCTCCCCTCCCCTCCCTTCCCCTTCCCTCCCCTCCCCCCTCACCCTATCTTTATCTCCGCTCACACCCTGCCATTGTTCATTTCTCCCTCCGCTATTCACTCCTCTCCTCTGTAGTCTGGATCTTCCTCTCTTCCCTGTTTTAATCTCTCCCTCCCTCTCCCTCTCTCTCCCTCTCTCTCTCTCTCTCCTTTCCTTTAGAACCTCTTAGCCTGGTTAGAGTCTTACAATATCTTTTTTACCCCATTGTAATTCTCTCTCTCTCTCTCTCTCTCTCTCTCTCTCTCTCTCTCTCTCTCTCTCTCTCTCTCTCACTTTCGTATTAACCCTTTTCCATGCACTCTTTTGTTCTCTCTCTCTCTCTCTCTCTCTCTCTCTCTCTCTCTCTCTCTCTCTCTCTCTCTCTCTCTCTCTCTCTTATCTCTATTTTTTCCTCTCCTCATTTTAAAGGATATGTTTAAGGGCTTCTCTCTCACTCTTTCTCTCTAATCTCCTTATTCTCTCTCTCTCTCTCTCTCTCTCTCTCTCTCTCTCTCTCTCTCTCTCTCTCTCTCTCTCTCTCTCTCTCTCTCTCTCTCTCTCTCTCTCTCTCTCTCTCTCTCTCTCTCTCTCTCTCTCTCTCTCTCTCTCTCTCTCTCTCTCTCTCTCTCTCTCAATAATAGGCAGTACCAATTACATGATTAATCCGCCCTGCACAAAATCCTTACCATCACTATCATCATCATCAGCCCCCCCTCCCCCCCTCTCACCCCCTCCCCCTAACATAGCTATTATTAACACCCTGGCTTACTATCCCCCCCCTCTCTCCCCTCACCTTTCTCCCCTCTCTCCTCCTCCTCATTTCCCTCTTTCCTTAACCCCCCCACGTCCCCTCACTCCTCCTCCTCCTCCTCCTCCTGTTCCTCCTGCTCCATTATCCTCCCTTTCTCTCTCTTTCTCTCCCTCCGCTGATCCTCCTCACCTCCTCTCTCCTCCCTCGGTTAAGCCATTGTCTCCCCTCTCCCAAGTGTAGTAATCCTCACTGATCAATCATTCTGTGGCGCCCGCTAAGAGAGAGAGAAAGGGAGAGAGAGAGAGAGAGAGAGAGAGAGAGAGAGAGAGAGAGAGAGAGAGAGAGAGAGAGTATATGTGTGTATCGTACAGAGAAATAAATATATAGTTAGTGGTACACAGACAGTATATACATGTAATAGTTCATAGTATTTCAGTTTATACAATGACCCTGCTTTCCACTTGTTACCAAAATCCCACTCTGCCTGACCCTGTACTCTTTCCCCTGTCGCTGGTGAGGTCGTGTTCCCCCTACCCCCTTGCCTCCTTTTCACCTGTCTCCTCCTTTCATTCCTTCTTCTCCCTCTCTTCCTCCAAGTCTATTGTCGGTTCATACTTTCTTTTTTCTATGTCATACTTTCATTTCTTGGAGTACAAAAAAAAATGTTTGTACACTCCCAAGCCTTTTCCTCCTCCTCCCATTCCTTTTTCCCCTTCTCCTCCTCCCCCTTCGTTCTTTCTTCCATTTCTTCCCTCTTTCTCTTCTTCTCTTCTTGGGGTAAAAAAAAAATTGCTTATACACTCCCTGCCTTTTCCTCCTCCTTCCATTCCTTCTTCCCCTTCTCTTCCTCCTAGTCTTCTGTCCCCCTCCTTCTATCCCTTTCTCCTTTCTTCCATTTATTCTCTCTTTCTATTCTTCGGTTAAAAAAAAATGCGTAGATACAGTCTCGGGTAAAAAAAAATGCGTATATACAGTCTCGGGTAAAAAAAAATGCGTATATACAATCTCGGGTAAAAAAAAATGCGTATATACAGTCTCGGGTAAAAAAAAAAGCGTATATACAGTCTCGGGTAAAAAAAAATGCGTATATACAGTAAAAAAAATGCGGATATACAGTCTCGGGTAAAAAAAAATGCGTATATACAGTCTCGGGTAAAAAAAAATGCGTATATACAGTCTCGGGTAAAAAAAAATGCGTATATACAGTCTCGGGTAAAAAAAAATGCGTATATACAGTCTCGGGTAAAAAAAAATGCGTATATACAGTCTCGGGTAAAAAAAAATGCGTATATACAGTCTCGGGTAAAAAAAATGCGTATATACAGTCTCGGGTAAAAAAATGCGTATATACAGTCTCGGGTAAAAAAATGCGTATATACAGTCTCGGGTAAAAAAAATGCGTATATACAGTCTCGGGTAAAAAAAAAATGCTTATATACAGTCTCGGGTAAAAAAAAAATGCTTATATACAATCTTTCAAGGTGGGAATGTGTTAATTACGAACGCTGTCTAGTTTGTCACTGTCTCGTTAAGTTAATATAATGTCCGTCAGCGGGCCAGCAAGAAGTAGTAATGGCGTATGGGAACAGCGCCACGGTACACACACACACACACACACACACACACACACACAGACATACACACTACCTCGTCACCAGTCACTCGCCTTCCTCTTTTGTTACATACCTACACTACGAACACTGAAGAAGAGAACTGTCCTGCCGTTCCTTCTCTCCTTCTCCCATCTCCATCTCCTACTTCTTCTCTGTTTGCCAGACTAATTTCTTTCCTTCTGTTCCTTCTCTTGCATAAAACATAAAAACTCACGGTACCGACTTACAGAGCCTATTTTTCCACTTATTTGTCCTCCTGTTCCTTCCTATCCTTCTCCCATCTCCTCCTACTCCTCTCTTTGCCAGACTAATTAGTTTCCTTCTGTTCCTTCTCATATATAAAACATTGTAAGAAAAGGAACACGAATGAACTTTATTTACGTTTATTTCTCCTTTTCCTACTTTATCTCCTCCTCCTCCTCTTCTTCTATTTCCCAGACTGACTAATTCTTCGTTTCCTCCACCATCATTGTTTTCCTTTCCCTTTCTCCACCTTCACGAAACCCAAAGTCTTCCCGGCGAGTGTTTGTTGGTCAATAATATCAATTTCTTGGCTCTGTTTACACACTTTCTGAGACACACGCTTGGCCGGGCTGTCATTGGCTGATTGATCTTGGGACGGAGCGGCTGTGACCAATGAGGCGCGAGGAAGCGTGTGACGTCATAGACCTACACACACACACACACACACACACACACACACAGATACGACCTTGTTTTCATTATCTCAGAGACGAGCGAGCTGTGTGTGTGTGTGTGTGTGTGTGTGCGTGTGTGTTCTCCTCAATAATAGTGGGTACGCATAAACTCGTCCTCATGTGCAAATGAGTTCAGAAAGTTATGTTAGCAATCAAAAGTGAATATAGATATAACAACACCGACGATAAAGAGGAGACATAGGAGGAGGAGGAGGAGGAGGAGGAGGAGGAGAGAAGACAGAGAAGATGGGAGAGATGGAGGTATGAGGAGAGTATGAGCAGGAAAAAGAAAAAAGGTCTTGAATATGAAGAGGAGGGTGTGAGTGGACTATTCTGGGGCCCCGGAGGAGGAGGAGGAGGAGGAGGAGGAGGAGGAGGAGAAAAAGCATGAAAAAGAGAAATGAAAAAAAGTTACAAGGAAAACGGGAAAGACTCATATTAATAATAATAATAATAATAATAATAATAATAATAATAATAATAATAATAATAATAATAATAATAATAAGAAGAAGAAGAAGAAGAAGAAGAAGAAGAAGACTCACAAAAGCTGACATTTCTTTGCCCTTTGCTGTGATTAATGGCGGGGCATGATGGGGGGGGGGGGGGGAGAGAGAGAGAGAGAGAGAGAGAGTATATATACACATTCCACTAATCAATTATCAATACCAACACAATATCACATACACTTTAGTTTCCCTTTCATTTTCACCCATTTCGTAACACATTTCTTTCCCTCTCTACACATACACACACAGACACATACACATATATACACATACAGACATATTTGGCAGGCTACATATTAAACTCCTCCCTTATACCTTCTTGTGTTTCCCTTTATGCGCAGAGGAATTGTAACTGTCACTCTTCCAAGATAAGAGAGATAACGTGGAGGTAGTAAGGTAAGGTGGTGGTGGTGGTTGAGGACCGTATGTTGATCACGGAAGGGGGTCGGTCATGGTGTGGTATAGCGAGATAGTGCAAGATATGTACCTCTCAGTTCTTACAGTGTTACGTTATATGGGTGCAGCGTTACTATACCATCGCTCTCTTCCCATCCTCACCATCACCAAATCATGCACGAAACTTAGGGATCATCATCACAACACCATCATCATCTCTCTATCCTCTCTCTATCTGTCTTTATCTACTTATCTCTCTCTCTATCTATCTATCTATCTATCTATCTATCTACCTATCTGTCTGTCTATCTATCCATTTATCTGTCTACCTGTCTATCCATATATCTATCTATTTATCTATCTATCTATCTATCTATCTGCCTATCTATCTTTATTTATTATATATATCATTTGTCAAACCGCTTCCCAGCCCTGCCTCGCCTCACCTGACAAAGCCGCCAGGTAGGTGAGGGGAGGGGAGGGGGTGAGGGAGGGAGGTCCTGTGGGTTGCCTCCTTTCACAGCCGTTTAGCGGAGTCTATGCAAATTCCCTTTAGGCCCACCTGGCTGGCCTGACAATAAACAAATGGAGGGGCCTTTTACCTGTTCTCCTTTCCCTTTTATTCCCCTCCTCCTTCCCTTCTCTCCTCCGCCCTTTCTTCCTCTGTCCTGCCCGCTAATGGATCCTCTCTGTCAATTTATTTAGTTTTTTACTCCCGTGATGGAAGTACTTGATTTTTTTCATCTATATTTCCTGTTTTTTTTTATCCCCTTTCATATATATTCGGACAGATATAATGTGTGACGTGAGTGTGGGAGAGGGACGGGAAGGGGAAACAGAGGAAGGGAGAGGGGAGGGAGAGGGGAAGGGGAGGAGGGTGTGAGAGGGAGAGGGGAAGGGGAGGAGGGTGTGAGAGGTAGAGAGGTAGAGGGGGTAGAGGGGAGCTGTCTTTCTCACCTGAGGTTCATTAATCATTCATACCTTTTTTTTTTCGAGGAATGCATTATGTAGAAAAATTAATAATATTTTTTTGTGTGTGTGCGTGCGTGTGAAAAATGTGTCAGGCGGGGAAAAAAAAAATAATGTTTGGTTGTGACACTCCGATTATGATGTGGAGGATTGGATTGGTGTGTGTGTGTGTGTGTGTGTGTGTGTGTGTGTGTGTGTGTAACGTAGTATGGTAACGGTGGTGGTGGTGGTAGGAGTGGTAGTAGTAGTAGTAGTAGTAGTAGTAGTAGTAGTTAACGGGTCTTTCTCTTCTCCAATTCGCATGATTAATATTGTTCCTCTTTCCTGTCATGATACTTTTTTTCTTTCTTTTTGTTCAGTTTCATTTTTTTACCCTCTGTATTATAATTCACCTCTTTCCTCCTCCTCCTCCTCCTCCTCTTCCTCCTTTTCTCCTCTTCTTCTGTGTTCCTTTATTTCATCAACGGCCAAGGTCACACAAAGAAGCTCAAAGGTGGTCGGCAAAAGTCTCCTCCTCTTCCTCCTCCTCCTTCTGTTCCTCCTTTCCCAAGCCTCCCAACACACCTGCTTCCCTTCCCTCTACTGCTGTTGTCGTCTCTCTCCCTCCCTCTCGCTAATCTTCACGACGTAATTCTCTCAGCTGATCACACACACGAGGTTCTTGGTGCTCACGTGTGTTACCAAAAGCTCCTAATGTTCTTGTTTTCACAGTTTCTTTACGATCAAACTAATGTCCCTTTTTCTTAGGTGTTCTTTTTATCTTCCATCCTTCTTCCTTTTTCCTTCTTCCTCATCTTCAGTCGTAATAAGCATGGTACAGCCACGTCTTGTACCGTCCCCCCTCTCCCCCCCCCCCTCCGTATCTTATTTTCCCCTTATTTCGTTAGTGTGAGGCTGTCCATTTTACACTCTCCTTCTGACAATGTTTTTCTCCTAACTTGAGTATTTTTTCTTCCTCTGGTTTCCTCTCGAGTCTTTCCTTTGATATCTCTTCTTACACCCATTTTTCTTTATACCTTCTTCATATCTCTTCCTCATCCCTCTTTCTATTCTCTCTCCTTCTCCTTGTTCCTCTCACTCCTTACTCAATATCTTTTTCTCTCTCCGCTCCCTTTCTCCTCGTCCTTCTCTCCCTCTCACTTTCCTTCCAGCTTTCCTCTCTCCCTGCCTCCCCTCATCCGTCTCTCCTCTCTCTCGCTCTCTCCCTGCCTGCCTGTCTCCTCTCATTGGTCTCTCCTCTCTCCTCTTCCTCCCCTCATCGGTCTCCCTCCATCACCCGCTGACATAGTTGTGGTCTCCTTCCGTCTCGTGTAATTAGTGAGTCCTTGGCGAGGTCCTTGGTGGCCCTCACACTGACCCGGGGC
>NC_066525.1:6475658-6478158 GCF_024679095.1 Eriocheir sinensis
AAGTGAAGATAAGAAAAAAAGAATGAACACAGAAAAGTTGGAAATAGAAAAACACAGAAAAAAGAGCAAATATGAGGAAAAATGAGCTAGATTTTTTTTTTACAGAAAAGGAGACAGTTCAAGGGCGTGAAAAAACAAAAACAATAATAAGAAAAAAAAAGCCCGCTACTTACTGCTCCTGAATAGAGTTTAGAGGAATGGCCAAAAATAGAGGTCAATTTCGTGACAAGGGAAGGAGAGAAGGGCAAGGAGAACAGGAAGGCAGGAACAGTACAAGGGAGGAACGTGAAGAAGAACAAGAAGTGGAAAAGAAAGCATTTACGAGGAAGAAGTAGAGAGACAGAGAAAAGGAAAAAAAAGTAAGGCAAGAAGGAGAAAGGAAGGAGTAGAGAGACAGAGAAGAGGAAAAAAAATTAAGACATCGGAGAAAGGAAGAGAATGAAAGTGATGGAAAAAAAATTAATGAAAACACAAAATAGGACAAAGAAAAATATGGCAAAGAAAGCAAAGAAGAGAAAAAAAATAAAGAAGGTGGGAGTGGAAGAGGAGAGAGGCAGAGAATGGAGGAGAATGGAGGTGAAGAGAAACAACAACAACAGAATAAAACAGAAATGCTGGAAATAGAAAAAAAACACAGAAAAGAGCAAATAAGAGAAAAAAAAGGAGATGGAAAATAAAAGGCAAGGAAGGGAGGAGGAAGAGAGAGAGGGAGGGTCAGGGAGCAAACAACAGAATAAAAAATAATCTGAAAATAGAAAAAAAGCAGAGAGGAGAGCGAATAGGAGGAAAAAGGGAGGAGAGGGAAAGTAAAAGGCAAGGAAGGGAGAAGGAGGAAGAGCGAATAGGAGGAAAAAGGGAGGAGAGGGAACGTAAAAGGCAGGGAAAGTAGAAGGAGGAAGAGAGAGAGACGGAGGGTCAGGTAGTAAGCAGTAGACTCCCTCGCCCTCATGCTCTCTATAGTTAAGTGGCCGGGCCGGGGCGTGGAGGTGATGACAGATGGCGGTCATTATACTGTCATCGCGGCGAGGAACAGTAATTACCGACCCTCATTTGCCTTGATCTCGATGGCCAAAAACGTTCGTCAGTTCTGCACATCTTTTTTTTTATAGTAATTCATCTTTATTTCTTTATTTTATGTATTTTCTTATTTATTTCTTATTGAAGATGAAAAGAAAAATAAAGAAGCAAACAAATATAACGTGATTTGTATACCTCGAGCTCTACTATACTATTACTACTACTACTACTACTACTACTACTACTACTACTACTACTACTACTACTACTACTACTACTACCACTACTACTACTACTACTACTACTACTACTCTCCTTCCCTTCCACCACCTCTTCATCTGTCCCTTTCCTTCCCCCTTTCCCTTTCTTTTTTTCTCAATTTTTATCAACTTTTATCTTCTTTCCTTTCTTTCCTTCTCTATATCATCTATTCTTTTTCTTCCTTTTTTTCCCTTCCTTTTTTTTTCTCCCTATCATCTCTTTCTCTTCCTTTTCTTTCTTCTTTTCTTCCCTATCACCTCTTATCACCTTTCCTCTTGCTTCCCTTCTCCCTATCACCTCTTCTCTTCTCTCCATTCCTTCCTTTCCTCCACTATTTCACCTCTCTTCTTCCCTCTCTCCAACCCACCTGTCCACACCTTTCTCTCTTACCTTCCCATCTTCACTCACACCCTCGATACCTCCTCCTCCTCCTCCTTCTCCTCTTCCTCCTCCTCCTTCTCCTGTGGCACTCCTTCTCGACTCCCCTGAAGTAGCAGCTGTTTCTGGAGGGACACGAGGACGAGGGGGGGAGGGGGAAGAGGGGAAGGGGAAGTGTGTTTGTTTGTTTATTTAGATTGACACGTGGAAAGAGTGAGTCATGATTAGCTAAGATTGTGGCCACGTGCTGCGAGAGAGAGAGAGAGAGAGAGAGAGAGAGAGAGAGAGAGAGAGAGAGAGAGAGAGAGAGAGATTATTAATACAAACCACTTTCATTTTTAGTCCCCAAGTATAGGTCACCTGAGCCATAAATCACCTGGTCAGTGTGTGTGTGTGTGTGTGTGTGTGTGTGTGTGTGCGTGTGTGTGTGTGTGTGTGTCCAGGTGCGGGCAGGTATCACTCATTAACCCTTAATAACACCCTTTCTCATCTCTTCCTCCTTACAAGAAAAATATAAAGAGACAGGTGAGAATGGGAGAGGAGGGGGGGAGGGGTGACGGCTGGTGAGGTGAGGTAAGGTGACGGGAGGTGACGTGAAGGTGAAAAATGGGTTAATAAGTATGACGTAAATTAGCAGGTGAAATAACGTATTTTTACCCTACAATGAAAGGTGAGAAGGGAGAGGGACCGAAGAAAAATGACACACACATACACACACACACACACACCTTGCCCCGTCTCCCTAATACAACCAGGTGTTATCTGCGCATCTGCCCGCTGATAACCTCCCTTCTCGACTTAAATCTCTCTTTTTCCTCATTATCTCCTCCCTTATCCCCCTCGC
>NC_066525.1:6483158-6498158 GCF_024679095.1 Eriocheir sinensis
TAATGTAATCATCAACACCACCGGTATACACACACACCAAAAAAAACATACATAATTAAGGCAGACGGAGACTAAGCAACTGATTAATGACTTCATATTATACATTACAAAAGATAGGAAGCCGTAGATAGCTATACATGGAACACACACACACACACACACACACACACACACACACACACACACACACACACACACACACAGTCCCACCGTCACAGCACCGCCATCAGGAACTGGATCATATTCCCACGCTCAAAAAAAACAAACAAACCAGCAACAACAACAACAATAACAACAACAACAGCGGCGGCGCCCAAATCCGGGGGCCGAGGAGCCTCTGGGCAGCAGCGGCGTCCACTCCCAGGCCGCCGCCGCCGCCGCCCTCGCGCTGGTCAACTGACTGTCAGTGTTTATTAGGCTTTGCAACACAGTGTTCGGGGCGCCGACTACCTGCTGCGGGTAAGGGAGGGGGGCGGAGAGGGGCGGGGAGGGGCGGGGAGGGGGTGGGAGGGGAGGCGTTCAGGAAGAAAGAGAGGGGAGAGAAAGAGCGAGATGAAGAAAGAGAGGGAGCCAGAAGAAGGTGGGGCGCGGCCAGTGTCCAGAGCTGGGGTGTAGAGAGGGGGGCGGGGAGGCATAGAGAAGGAGAGGGGAGAGAAAGAAGTGGGGGGAGTGCAGTGGGGACAGAGGAGAGGGAGGAGAGGGAGGAGGAGAATAGGGTTTGGCCAGTGTCCAGAGGTTGTGTGTGTGTGGAGGGGGAGAGAGATAGAGAGGGGGAGAGAGAAAGAGGGGCTGGCGGGCCTTGGTCAGTGCGGGCCCCTCGGAAGGTATTATGCCCTTAGATAAAGTGTAAAATAAACTGTGAGACGCCCCCGTTGTGCCCAAAGCCTGGCAAAAACAGTGTCCCGGGGCCCATTTCCCTGCCCGGCACCCCTTACCCATCTCCTCCCCTCCCTCCCCTCCCTCCCTTCCCCTCCCCATCCCCCGAGAAAGAAGAGAAAAGGCAACAAGATCTCGCGTTTCTGTGTATTGTGTGTGTCCCTCTTTCTCTCTCTCCCTCCCCTTCCCTCCCCTTTTCTCCTTTCCTCCTCTGTTGACCCCATCACCTGAAGGGGCTTAGCTTGGCCTTTCTCTCTCTCTCTCTCTCTCTCTCTCTCTCTCTCTCTTATTCCTTCGTAATTGCATAACTTTCACAGTATTCATATGACCATCTCAGTGTGTGTGTGTGTGTGTGTGTGTGTGTGTGTGTGTGTGTGTGTGTGAGAGAGAGAGAGAGAGAGAGAGAGAGAGAGAGAGAGAGAGAGAGAGAGGAGGGGGGGAAGGTTAGGTAAGTTAGCAGATGGTATATAGATTAAATAACATAATTACGATACAAGTTTTTTTTTCTCAATTATGGATAATTTTTTCCTGATGGAGATAGTTTATTTTATTTTTTTTTTTACCTGCACTATTTCCTCATGACACCCTAATCCAGGCTAGTCCACTCTTCCTGTTCCTTACCAATTAAATAACATAACATTGTCACTGAAACAACAAATCTTTAAAACCCTGCCAATTACTTCATGTCTTTAAAAATAAAACACCCTTCATGTATTTTTTGGTGGTCTTATTTTCTATTTCCTCAAGTGAGTCTGAGGAAATAGGTAACTGAGAACCGGGGAACTGGAAAACTAGAGGAGGGAGGGAGAGAATGAAGATGCGGGGCCAAGCAGCTAAGAGAAGGTGTGAGGTGTGAGATGGATACAGATAGGCGGTGCGTGGGAAGACTGTGATGTTTTGAGGGACTAAAAAGAGACTGGTGGAAGGCTGACGTGATATTTAGATAGAGGAACGACTGCATGCTTGGAGAAGGAAAGGACATGCAAAAGAGTGTAACAGAAACATCGAGTAGAAGAGGAGGAGTAGGAGGAGGAGGAATACATAGGAATACATAGGAGGAGGAGGAGAAGGTAGGTGTGGGTAAGTTTGTGGAAGGAAGTAAAAGAGTTTGGAAGAGAATTACTCGACTCCATCTTCACCCCCTCCTCCTCCTCCTCCTCCTCTTTATTTAACTATTCATAAGAGGAGGAAGAAGAAGAGAAAGAGGAGATACGATTAGGTGATTGGACGTTTTAATACAGGTGGCGAAGAGGAGGAAGAAGAGGGAGGGGAGGAACAGGAAGAAGAAACAGAAGAAGAGAAAGAGAAGATACGATTAGGTGATTGGACGTTTTAATACAGGTGGCGAAGAGGAGGAAGAAGAGGGAGGGGAGGAATAGGAAGAAGAAATAGAAGAGGAAGAGGAGGAGGAGTTGATCGAAGGTTTTATTAATGGAGGTGGTGAGCATAAGTTACCAGGTAAGGAAATAGGTGACGGCCTCCTCCTCCTCCTCCTCCTCCTCCTCCTTCTCTCCTCTCCCCCCGAGGCTGCTGCTGCATCAATAGGGTGTTTACTCACTTCAACCGCGGCTGAAAGAAAGATAATGTTGTCCTTCGGTTGACGCGGCCCTTGCCTCCCCCTCCTTCCTTCCTCCATCGCCTTCCCTCCCTCCAGCATTCTTTCTTTCTTTTGCTCCTTCCCCTCCCTCTGCCTCCACTTCTCATATCTCTCTCTCTCTCTCTCTCTCTCTCTCTCTCTCTCTCTCTCTCTCTCTCTCTCTCTCTCTCTCTCTCTCTCAGTGGAAGCCAATGGGAGTAGGGAAACAGTGAAGAAAAAGGTGCAGATGAGTGGAAGGAAGGAGAGGGAGAAGGTAGTAAAAGGGTGGAGATGAGTGGAAGGAAGGAGAGGGAGAGGGTGGAAAGAGGAGTTTAAGGAAAGAAAGGGATTGGAATGTAATGGAATATGATAATTAGTTTGCTTGATCGTTCTGTGTTTCAAGTCAGTCAGTCATTAAGTCAGCCAGTCAGTTATAGACCTAGCCATCCAGTCAGTCATAGATTCAGCCAGCCCCCTACAGTCAGCCTCACAAACACACCCAGTCAGCCACACATCCAACCATCAACCAGTTAAATATGAAGTCAACCAGCCAACGTCACAACTGCAAACGGTATCAACACTACTCATCCAACAACAACAACAACAACAACAGGAACAACCTATCACTCACTACACATTCACAGCATTCACTAACTAAGCGCTTAAACACTACTCACTCAACAACAACAACAACAACAACAACAACAGGAACAACCTATCACTCACTACACATTCACAACATTCACTAACCAACACTACTCATTCAACAACAACAACAACAACAACAACAGGAACAACCTATCACTCACTACGCATTCACAATATTCCACTGTCCTCTCACCCACCACCACCATCACCACCACCACCACCACCTCCCCTCCGCCACCACCACACAGCTGCCCCGGTGACAAACTGATGGAAGTTACAATAAGTATTCATCACTAGTCATCACCAGTCACCTCCATCACCACTCCAACAATCACTTTCATACGCCGGAACTATAACATTCTTCTCTCTCTCTCTCTCTCTCTCTCTCTCTCTCTCTCTCTCTCTCTCTCTCTCTCTCTCTCTTGTTTACAGTAATACCCTCCTCTTTCCCTACACACAAAAAAGTTCTTTCCTCTTCATCTTTCCTCCTCCTCCTCCTCTTCATAACATCCCCGATAAAAACACTCGATACGGCGATCATGTCACAAGACACGTCGGTCTCGAATATTTCACTTTTTTTTTTGTTCTCTCTCTCTCTCTCTCTCTCTCTCTCTCTCTCTCTCTCTCTCTCTCTCTCTCTCTCTCTCTCTCTCTCCTCGGGGGTCTGGGCGGGTGAGAAAACTGAACTTCATCGTCTATAGTGTAACACCAACTCTGGACTTAGCATGTTCGGATTATCCAAGAGACGTGACAATACTGGTGTGCCCTTTCTGTCCCTTCCCTCCCTCCTCTCTCTCTCCCTCGTCCTCTCCCTTCTTTTCCTTCCCTCCCTCCGCTCCCTGTTGCCCTGTCCATCCCTTCTCTCGCCCCTCTCTCCCTCTCACTCTCTCTCTTCACGTAAGCCGACTGTCGCACATAAGGGGATCTTGAACTGAAGGTAATGGCGCGAAACGACCCACAATGCCGCTTAAAAAAGAAGAGCGTCGAACAATGCGCAATGGGCCTCGTGACGTCGGCCTCGTTCGATTCCCTCCGCCACGCCACAACTTTCAGGATACTGGACTGTGGCTATACGACTAATCCTACGCACTATTTCACCCTCTTCGCCGCCCTCAGGTAACTCCAGGAGACGCCATGAGGAGCGGGTGGTCAGCTGTGTCGTCGGTCGTGGGGTGGTCGTGGGGCGGTCGTGGACGAGGCCTAGGACAGGGTCGGGACGCGGGCCTCTACACCTTCATTCACACGCGGGATGATTCGTCATGAGGCGGACAAGAGGCTCCTCCCGGCCAGCACCGACCCGCGTATACGCTGGCACGCACGCACGCACGCACGGCAAACAAACAAACAGAAAAAAATGGGTAAAAGGAAGTTGGTGTAGGCAGAGGGAGAACCGGCGATGAGAATGTTGCCTTAAGACTTTGGTGTTCGTAGTCAGAAGAACAAAACAGGAACTCGATATTGTCAGAGCGGGAGGCAGCCAGGAGAATGTTGCCTCAAGACTTTGGAGTTCGTAGTCAGAAGAACGCCATGACCAAAAGTACGGAGACGCGATAAACAAACAAAAAATAATAAAAAAAAAGATACACCAAACAGGAACTCGATATTGTCAGAGCGGGAACCGGCGATGAAAATGTTGCCATAAGACTTTGGAGTTAGTAGTAAGAAGAACGCCATGACCAAAAGTACACAATAAACAAACAAAAAACAATAAAAAAATAAATACCAAACAGGAACTCGATATTGTCAGAGCGGGAACCGGCGATGGAAATGTTGCCTTAAGACTTTGGAGTTAGTAGTAAGGAGAACGCCATGACCAAAAGTACACAATAAACAAACAAAAAACAATAAAAAAATATATACCAAACAGGAACTCGATATTGTCAGAGCGGGAGGCAGCGAGGAGACGGCTGCCTCAGACTTTCATGTTCATAATTTATAGTCCTCAGAGCGCCTGGACCAAGAGAATTATATAGCTACAGTTCTTTTGACGGATACGTAAGAGAGAGAAAGGAGTGGAGAGAGAGAGAGAGAGACAGACAGACAGAGACAGATAAACATATAGAAAGACAGATGCAGAGACAGTGACAGACAGAAATACAGACAGAGAGAGAGACAGATTAACATACACACACAGAAACGCAGATAAACAGAGAGACAGAGAAACACAGGTAAAGAGAGACAAAGACAGACAGAGAGAGACAGATAAACATATAGAAAGACAGATACAGAGGCAGTGACAGACAAAAATACAGACACAAAGAGAGAGACAGATTAACATATACACACAGAAACGCAGATTAACAGAAAAAGAGACAGGGAAACACAGGTAAAGAGAGACAAAGACAGACAGAAAGAGACATATAAACATATAGAAAGACAGATACAGAGGCAGTGACAGACAGAAATACAGACAGAGAGAGAGACAGATTAACATATACACACAGAAACCTAGATAAACAGAGAAAGAGACAGAGAAACACAGGTAAGGAGAGACAAAGACAGACATATAGACAGAGACAGCGAAACAGCAAGAGGCAACAAACAACCAGAAAAAAAACAAGACACGTAACAAAACGAAATACAAAATAAAACTCTCTCATTAACACACACACTACAAACAAACAAACATACGAACAGAAAAATATAGCTAAGAGGAACAAGGCATGCTCAATTTTTTTTTTCTACAACAAAGGAGACAGCTCAACGGCACACACACAAAAAAGAAACAATAATAAAAAAAAGCCCGGAGAATGTTGCCTTAAGACTTTCGTGCGTATAGTCAGAACACCAACGCCATATTCTCAGACGCTTTGGCATCTCACAATTACTGTATTTCTCAAGGCCAAAACAGAGATAAGTCGAGTTCACATGAGTTTTTTTCATGATCACAGTGCAGGAGCCTTGTCAAACTATCAATTGTCTCATGAAACTAACCATGGATATACCCACAACCTAGAGCAAAGTCTTGTGATATGTGTGTGTGTGAGCCCGGAAGTGTTTAAGGGCCAAATTGTAAAATATTTCAACGCCCAAGCACACACATTTGACATGGCCTTCGTAGGAGTTGTGGGCCTTTCCAGGGGTAGTTTTTTGGCCCTCGTGGGAGTCTGACAAGGCGTCTATACCATGAACTCGGGAAAACACTCATGAGAACGCATTTTACCTCTTTTTTTGACCGAAAGAAAAAGCTGATGTGAGAGTCGGTAGCGTCTAAGAACTCCAACCTAAGGCGACTCAGGACTGGACACCCTCCGCTGGCCACCACGAGGCTGAGGGTGAGGTAGCGAGGCCTTGTTACCCCATGAGGCCCTTCCTTCCCACCCACCGCGGCCCCTGTTATTGCTGCTGCTGCTTAGAGACAACGTAAAGGGATCGAGACGTATGAATGTGAGGAGGGAGATAACCTGAGTAACCCCCGTGGCAACAGTGTCCTTGAATAACTGAATGGTGTAGAGTCCCTGCCCATCCAAGCTAGGGAAAATTAGGACGTTAAACGAAGAAGAAAAATAAGAAGAAAAGAAGAAATGAAAAAGAAAATAATAATAATAATAATAATAATAATAATAATAATAATAATAATAAGAAGAAGAAGAAGAAGAAGAAGAAGAGGAAGAAAAAGAAAAAGAAAAAGAAGAAGAAGAAGAAGAAGAAGAGAACTTTCCCGCCCCTTTTATCATATGTATACCATTGTATCTTGATGTTTAAAAGAAGAAGAAGAAGAAGAAGAAGAAGAAGAAGAAGGAGGAGAAGAAGGACAACAACAACAGCAACAACAACAACAACAGCAACAACAACAACCAGAAAAAGAACGAAAAGAACAAGAACAGGAACAGGAAAGATGATGTGTTGTCTCTGTCGCCACACGTGAAAGGTTGCGACGCGCCTCATGTGTCCGGTGTTACGTTCCTCTCGTTACTTTGCGATGACTCAACCAATGGCCCGGGGGAAGGTGTTGGGGGGGAGGGGGGGGGGAGTAGTTGGCTGGGTGTGCCGCGGTGAGGGAGCACAGCAACACAGCAACACACACTTCGCTGCCCAGCCTCAACTCTTCGATCTCAGGCACACACCGTTCAGTAGACTCGTTCCTAACCTCACCTCATCTCACCTAACCTAATCTAACCTCACCTCACTTCACCTGATCTAATCTCGTCTAACCTTACCTAACCTAGCCTCACCTCATCCAAGTTAACCTTACCTAGCCTCCTCTAACCTCACCTAATCTCACGTAACCAAGTCTAACCTAACTTAACCTTACCTAACCGCACCTAACCTTACCTTAACTTCTTAACCTCATCTCACCTCACCTAACCTCATCCAACCTTACCTAACCTCACCTCACCTCACCTCTTCACCTCCCCTTACCTAACTTTACCTAACCTAACCTAACCCAACCTCACTTACCCTCTCTTAACCTTACCTCTTCCTACCTGGGTTTTTTTTCCCTTCGTCTTTCTTTCCTGCCCACCCTTCTACTTTTCTTTTTCTGTCCATGGTCTTTTCTTTCTTTCTTTCTTTCTTCCTTCTCCCCTCACCTAAGCTAACCTAACATCACCTAACCTCACCTTATATAACCTTACTTCTTCTAACCTAACCTCACCTCACCTCACCTCACCTAGCCTAGCCTAGCCTAACCTCACCTAACCTAACCTAACCTAACCTAACCTCACCTAACCTAACCTAGCCTAACCTAACCTAACCTCACCTCACCTCACCTAACCTAACCTAGCCTAACCTAACCTAACCTAACCTAGCCTCACCTCACCTCACCTCACCTCACCTCACCCCAACCTAGCCTAACCTAACCTAACCTCACCCTCACCTCACCTCACCTCACCTCACCTCACCTAACCTAGCCTAGCCTAGCCTAACCAAAACCTAACCTCACCTCACCTAACCTCACCTAACCTAACCTAACCTAACCTCACCACGCACCCAGATACACACCACCACCACCAGCCCTGCACCCCCCCTACACCTGCACGAATACCTTACCTTCACCTGATGTACGGCAAGAGTTAACGTCATTTTTTCCACATATTCCCGGCTTTCCCTAGTGATTTATATATATTCCCTAAGAGATGAGTTAACAGTTCGGCGGCTGGCGGGGTGTGAGTAATACGTAACAACTTGCCCCTCTCCCCCTCCCTCCACACTCCACTCCGTCCCATCGCGTCTTCTCTCGTCTCTTCACACCACTCCCTCCTCACCTTCCTCCACTCCGTCCCATCGCCTGTCCCCTCTCGTCCCTTCACACCACTCCCTCCTCACCTTCCTCCTTCACTCCACCCTCGTCGCCCTCACCCGCATCACCACCACGACAAGACCAGTGCCCAGCTAACCCTCAGATCGAGATGACCAGCCTGTGAACGTTACACCAAAGGAACACTAAGGTGGGTATTATAAAACACTTTCGCTACTCATATCAGCTATTTCTAAACGCCAGAGGGGGGGGGGGGTTAGTTGGGTTCTAATGAGTGTTTCTTGAGGTTCACGGTACAGGAGAAGGGCCAAACTACCACCAGGGTCATAAAACTACTCCTGGAAATGCTCACAACTCCTACGAAAGCCTTGTCAAATATCTGTTTCTTTAGGTTCATGGTACAGAAGAAGGGCCAAACTACCACCAGGGTCATAAAACTACTCCTGGAAATGCTCACAACTCCTACGAAAGCCTTGTCAAATATTTGTTCTTGGGTATCAAAATGTCTAATAATACGACCCTAATAACTCTCGCCCATGACTCAGGAAAAGCGTAGATGAATTCATGACGTAATAACCCACATTGAGGTACACAAAGCAACACCCTTGATGATGAGTTACCTGAAAACGTTGCTCAGAGAAAGGTAACTGGTTCTTCCTTCCTAATATATTCTGGTGGAGTTCAGAAAATGATTGGAAAATATAAACCTTACTGTATAATGAACATCTAGAGCATACTGATGAAAAGTATTAATCTTTTGGAAATTACATAAAGCTATCAAGTCATACAGCACCTCACTGTATTGAAATTGGACTCAATACACGTAGACAAGAAACCACCCACTGTAGAATGAAGCTACAGTACCATTACCTGTAGGACTGTAAAAAGGAAAAAAGCAGAACGAAAATAAAACTGGAACAAAGATTAAAAACACTGCGTCTCTCTTATTCTCGTGCTTTAAACATCTAGGACTTCTAACACCCCATCTCCCTCTCTGAAATAAGGCAACTTCTCCCCCAAGACTTTAATCGAAAAATGGAAGGCTGAGAAAAGGAAGTATGAACGAAAATAGGAGAAAGAGAAGAACGGAGGAAAGATGGAAGACTAGAAAAGGAAACTAGAGTGAGAAAAGGAGAAGGAGAGAGATGGAGGAGGAGGAGGAGTGTTAGCAAAAGAATGGAGGACTAAAAAGGGAAACTAAAATAAAAAAAAAGGAGAAAGAGAGAAGGGGGAAGAGAGAAAGAGGAGGAGATTAGGCTCATTATCGCGAAGGGAGAGGCCAAAAAGGGGACAATACGAGAGGACAAGGGAGGAGGAAGAATGCAAAATAAAGGGCGGACGGAGAAAAGGGAGGGACGCAAAGGGTAAAAATTAAGGGTATATGCAAATGAGGTACACGGCGGGGAGTCAGTGAGGAGGACGTGGGGATTAGGGGGAGGACAAGGGCCACGTCTTCATTTTCCTCCTCCTCCTCCTCCTCCTCCTCCTCCTCCTCACCTGGGCTCAACACTACTAATAAATCCTGCTTTGTTGAGGCATCGCGCTCAAAAAAAGAGGGAGGGAGGGAGGAGGAGGAGGAGAGAGAAGAAAGGGATAGAGAAGAAAGAGCAGAGAGAAGAAGGAAGGTGAGAGAGGAGGCAAAAGGAAGAAAAGGTAGAAGGAGGAAGGGAAACGAATTAATAAGGAAGACGTAGAAGGGAGGAGAAAGAAGGGGAGAAGGAAGAAAATGAGGGAGAAAGAAAGAGGAAAAAATGGGGGTGAAAAAGACAGAGAAAAAGTTACAGAGAGAATGGAAAAGGGAGGATAAAGTATGGAGGAGCAACAGAAAAGGGAGGGAAAAGGAAGAGAAAGAGAAGTAGGAAGAAGGATGAGGAAAGGGAGAATAGAAAAGGATAGGGAGAGAAGGAAAAGAGAAGAAGGGGTAAGAGGATGGGGGACTCTGTATAGGGAAGGGAAGGTAGGAAAAGGGAGAGGGGTGAAGGGGAGAAGGGGAGAGGAGGGGAGGGAGAAGGGAAGGGAAGGGAGGGAGATAAGGCTTGAAGGTTTATGAAAAGGGGAAGAAGAATGAAGGAGAGAGAGAGAGAGAGAGAGAGAGAGAGAGAGGAGACGTAACAAACTATTCCTTTACCTACTCATCCTTGTTTCCTATCAATTTTCACGGCTCTCTCTCTCTCTCTCTCTCTCTCTCTCGGCCGTAGCTCACAGTATTAAGTATGGTAATGCCGAGACGTGTCCTCCCCAGTAGCCCTGACACCATTTTTTATCTTTTTTTTTATTTTTATTCTTCTATCTTGTTCCCGCTCCCCCTTTCTTCTTCTTTTTCCTTTGGTTCATTTCGTTCTTTCTTTTCTTCATCTTCTTTTCTTTTTTTCTGCCTTTTTTCCGTCTCATCTTCTATTTCTTCTTCTTTTGCTTCTTTATTTTCCTCTTTCGCTTTTTTTTCTTCTTTTCTTCTATTATTTCTTTATCTAATTCGTATTTCTTCAATTTTTTTCTATTTCTTATCATTTGTTCTGTCTGTCTCTGTTCTCTATTACTTTCTCTATTAACAATTCTTTCTTTCATTTTGCTTTTATTTTCCAGTTTCTCTTTCTCCTCCCTTTCTCATAATACCTCTCTCTCTCTCTCTCTCTCTCTCTCTCTCTCTCTCTCTCTCTCTCTCTCTCTCGTCCGTTTCGTTTCCTTGGCTTCTTTTTCTTCCTCCTTCTGTTCCTCCTCCCCGTCCTTTTTTTTTCCTCTCCCTTCTTTCTTTTATCATCGCCTTTCTAGTATTTCTTTCCCCCTGCTTTTGTGTCTCGTCTTTCTGGCTTTCATTTATCATTTTATTTTCTATTTTTGATCTTTTTTTTTGTTCTGGTCTTCCCTTCATTTTTTTCTTCCTTTTCATTCTTCCTCCTTCACTCACCCCTTCTTGTCTTTATCAATTTCCCTTATTCGTTTCCATGTCTTCCTTTGTTCATTCTTTTCGTCTTTTTTGTAAGTTCTCTTCCTCTAATTCTTTTTTTTATGTTTCTTATTTTCTTTATCCCTCGTTCTTTATCCCCACTTCTCTTTTTACCATCTGCATTTCTTTCTCTTTCTTTCTTGTTTTTTTTCTTTCCTTCCTTCCTCCTTCTGCTTCTATCTTACCATTTGTCTCTTCTTACTTTCTTTTCTTTCCTCTTTCTTCTCTTTCAACACCTATCCTTCCTTTTCCTTTTCATTTCTTCCTTCATTCTTTCTTTCTATGCCTCCTTCCGTCTTCTCTTTTATTCCATTTGTTCTTTCTTTTTCTTTCCTCCATTTCTCCTTCCTTTCCTTCTTTCATCCTCTCTCTGTGTTTCTTTCCGTCTCCCTCCTGTGACTTCTCTTTTATTCCATTTGTTCTTTCTTTTTCTTTCCTCCATTTCTCCTTCCTTTCTTTCTTTCATCCTCTCTCTGTGTTTCTTTCCGTCTCCCTCCTGTGACTTCTCTTTTTCCATTTGTCCTTTCTTTTTCTTTTTTCCATTAGTCCTTTCATTCCTTCCTACCCTCCTCCTCCTCCTCCTCCTCCTCCTAAATCCTACACGGCTCTTCCTCGTCGCGTTTTCCTTTGTCCCCGCGGTCCCTCTGTCCATTTTCTTCATTTTCCGCCCGTTTTTTATGACGCTTTATCATCCCCGTTTTCTCTCGTTTTTGCCGTCCCTCCCTCCCTCCCCTCCCAGCCGCCGCCGCCGTGGGTTTAATTCTATTTTTTTCTCTCTCTGTCGTCCGTTTTCTTTCACTCTTTGCACAATCACTGTCTTTATTTCTGCTTCTTTAGGTGCGCAATTTATGCCATTGTTATTCATGGTTCTGGTGGAGGGTGCGTGTGGAGGGGGGGAGAGGAGGGAGGAAGGGAAGGAGGAGGACCAAGAGGAGGAGGAGAGAGAGGAGGAGAGGAGTTAAGGACCATATGGGGACGGTTTGGTCTGGTTGAGGTTGGGAGGAAGGGGAGGAAGGTATGGCTGGGGAGGTTAACACACTGGGGAGATGCTGTATGGTTGGTAGAGTCGAGATAAGAGAGGAAGACTGGAAAAAGAAACTAGAACTGGAAAAGGATAAAGAGGGAGGAGAAGAAGACGAGGGAGCTGAACTAAAAGGAGTGAGGAAAAAGAGGGAAAAGAAAGAAAAGGAGTGGGGGAAAAGAGGTATAGAGAAAGTAAAGGAGTGGGGAAAAAGAAGGAGAAGAAAGAAAAAGGAGTGGGGAAAAAGAGGGAGAAGGAAAAGAAAAAGTGGGGAGATAGGAAAGCAGAGAAAAGGAGTGGGGAAAAAAGAGAAGGAAAAGGAGTGAGGAGACGAGAAAAGGAAATTAGAGAAGGCATAAGGAGGTTGATATGTTGGGAATAGACGATAGAAAGTAGCAGGAGGAAGGTAACTATCATGTATGGTGAATTGGGGAGACTGAAGGTGGGTTTGGTGGTCAATTAACTGGTCAGGGTTGTCTGGGAAGGAATTGGAAGGTTGGGCATCGTTGGGACTAGGTGATGTAAGGTAGCATGGGAGATTAGGAAGATTAGAGATGGCTTTGGGAGTCTATTAATCGTTGGTTCATATGGTTCTTTTTTTCTTCTTTTCTTCTTTTTTTTTCTTCTGCTTTAATCCTTTTCGTCTTGTATTTCTTCTTCTTCTTTAGCTTCATCGTTTGCTTCTTTGTTTCGGATTGGAGTGTTGGAAATACAGTTTGGGAAATTGGAAAGAGCTTTAGTCTGTTTACTGTTTTTTCAAGAAGGTTTTTAGGAGGGTAAAGGAAGCTGAAGAAGAGTTGGCGGAGTTGGGTATGGTTGGGGATAGATAGGCTGTGGATAGTGACGTGATAGGGGAAGCAGGTACCAAGATAGGGAGGCTGAGGAGACTTGTACAATTTGTGTTTATGATTAAAGTTCTCTCAGGAAGGTTAGTAACATGGTAAAGGAGACCGAAGGAATGTTGGAAGTGGATGGTTTGGTAAGGTTAGATCTAGGTGATGTAAAGAGGCAGGTAAAAAGCTATGGAGGTTAGGGAGGCACTGTACAATCTAGTTAGGGTTCTCTCAGGGAAGTTTGTAATAGGGTAAGGGAAGCTAAAGAAGAGTTAAAGGGGTTTGGTAAGGTTGGGTCTAGGTGAAATAAAGTAGCCAGTACAAAGATATAGGAAGGTTTGGGAAGAACTGTACAATTTGGTTATGGTTCTCTCAAGGAGGTTTGTAATAGGATAAGGGAAGCTAAATAAGAGTTGACGGAGTTTGGTATAGTTGGGTCTAGGTAAAATAAGGTAGCAAGTACTAAGATATAGGAAGGTTTGGGAAGAACTGTACAATTTGGTTATGGTTCTCTCAGGGAGGTTTGTGGTGGGGTAAGGGAAGCTAAAGAAGAGTTGACGGGGTTTGGTATGGTTGGGTCTAGGTGAAGTAAGGTAGCAAGTACTAAGATATAGGAAGGTTTGGGAAGAACTGTACAATCAGGTCAGGGTTCTCTCAGGGAGGTTTGTAATAGGGTAAGGGAAGCTAAAGAAGAGTTGACGGGGTTTGGTAAGGTTGGGTCTGGGTGAAATAAAGTAGCCAGTACAAAGATATAGGAAGGTTTGGGAAGAAGTGTACAATTTGGTTATGGTTCTCTCAAGGAGGTTTGTAAGCTAAAGAAGAGTTAAAGGGGTTGGTATGGTTGGGTCTAGGTGAAGTAAGGTAGCAGGTACAGAGATATAGGAAGGTTTGGGAAGAAGTGTACAATTTGGTTATGGTTCTCTCAAGGAGGTTTGTAATAGGGTAAGGGAAGCTAAAGAAGAGTTAAAGGGGTTGGTATGGTTGGGTCTAGGTGAAGTAAGGTAGCAGGTACAGAGATATAGGAAGGTTTGGGAAGAACTGTACAATTTGGTTATGGTTCTCTCAGGGAAGTTTGTGGTAGGGTAAGGGAAGCTAAAGAAGAGTTAAAGGGGTTTGGTAAGGTTGGGTCTAGGTGAAATAAAGTAGCCAGTACAAAGATATAGGAAGGTTTGGGAAGAAGTGTACAATTTGGTTATGGTTCTCTCAGGGAGGTTTGTAATAGGGTAAGGGAAGCTAAAGAAGAGTTAAAGGGGTTTGGTAAGGTTGGGTCTAGCTGAAGTAAGGTAGCAGGTACAAACAGAGGAAGGTTTAGGAAGAGGTTTGGAATTTATATAATGGTTAGGGTTTTCTGAGGTTGGTTCCCCACGACTGATACCCAATACCCATTCACTACTGGGTGGGCATGGGCACAGGTGTAAGGACTCAATCCATTCACTCTTTCCATGAATCGAACCCGGAAGCTCTAGTCTGTGAGTCGAATAGAACATTTCAGATATATCGACAAAGTGTTCCTCCAATTACTTCGTTAAATAGAGGCTTCGCAGTATCATAACCCTTCAGTAACATCGTCATTAGTGCAATTATCATCAATATCATTACTATCATCAACAAAAAACAACAACGAGAAAACACAACATAAACGACAGATAGACAGCATTAAAAAGAAGAAAAAAAACATAACCCGATCAAAATTTTCAGAAACCATTTGACGAACACACAAAAAGCATACACATGAAAAAAAATAATAAAAAATAAAAAATGGATCAATACCGAAACGAAAAAGCAAAAGAGAAAAAGAAAAATCAGATGCATCCGCCGTTGTTAAGAGAAATGAGATATGATTTACTTTCTCTCTCTCTCTCTCTCTCTCTCTCTCTCTTCTTTATAGGATGCCTCACATTA
>NC_066525.1:6503158-6685658 GCF_024679095.1 Eriocheir sinensis
AAACCCTCGCGTGCGGCGCCACGTCAGCTCCTCTTGCAGTGACCAGCCGGTGCCGGCGAGGCTCTGCTCCAGGGCGAGGAGCAGCACGGTGGGCAGGGACACCGCAAGGCCTGTGTTGAGGACGTGTGCCGAAAACATAAGAAAGCCTCCCTCCACCTCCTCCAAGCCAACGTCGAGCAGCCTCCGAGTGCCTGCACCCCCGGAAACTTTTAGGGACGAGCCATCCGCCGGCGCCTCGTCGTGCATGGGCCTGAGGTGGGCGTGGAGGGCGGGCGCGAGGACGAACACACATACCAGTAACTCCGCTGCTGCCGTGGACACACAGAGTACTGTCGAGGGTTCTGTGAAGTGGCCTCTCCACGCACACAGCACCAGCACCAGCACATTCCCCGCCACACCGCCCACCACCACCAGCCCCACCACCACCGCCAGCACGTGCTCGAGGGCGCGGCAGTGCGGCGGAAGGTAGCTCCAGGTCTTGATCACGCCACCACCACCGCCGCCATCACTCCCAGGCTCCAGTGACCACACCACCTCGTAGCCGGCGAAGCACGAAGGCCAGTGCACGTTACGAATGGTCAAGGTGAGTCTGTCCTGGGCCGGGTAATATGGCAGCAGGTACTTGTGGCAGGCGCCGTGTTGGGTCACTGGACTGAACAAGTGAACGGTGAGGCCCTCCACCTCGCGCATAACCACCCGCACCTCCCCGCCGCACACCGCCTCGAAGCAGGCCTCGTCATCCTCCAGCAGCGTCGCCGCCAGCAGCACGTCAAAGTAGGCGTCGTGTGGCGAGGGTTTGGTGCAGCCGTGGTCGTGGAGGAAGACAACATCGTCACCCAGACAAGACGTGATGAACGGTTTCTCCTCGCACTTGCGGTGAATATGGTACTCCCGGCAGAGATGGACGAATCTCTCCTCCCCGACCACGAAGATGGAGGTGTTCCTGAAGAGCATGGTGTGGACGAGGCCGCTGTAGGAGCCGAAGCGGGCGGAGAACAGATACTCGCACCAGAACAAAATCCGGGTAAACGTGATATTCGGATACGCGTGAAAGTGTGCATCATGGTCATGGTCATAGTTATACTCATAGTCCTCGGGGGACGAGCTCACTGGGGCAGGAGACGTGGAGGCCTCCTGCAGGGACGAGGAGCTGCGGGAGTCCGTGGAAGGAAGGGTGTCGGAGAGCGCAGGCCGCCGTGATGCCGCCAACAGCACGCCCACCGCCACCAGGCACCCGGAGCAGGACACGACCATCACGAACCTGAAGGGCGGGGCCATCATGGTGGAGGATCACACACACACACACACACACACACACACACACACACAGTACCTATAGATCGACGATAAAGAGCACTTGCCCATGTCAGGAGGGTACCTGCTGGATTACACACACTCACTCACAAAGCGACGCAGTGCAATGCAAGATCTATTCACTAAACAAGTTCTGTCCAGTCTCGTCTGAAACAGGAATCTTGTGAAGGATCTGGACGTCATCACGGGAGGGGGTGAAGTTACCTTGATACAAATAAAATAGGATATAGTGATCAGTATATTATAGTTCACCTTACCCACTAACACATTTCTCTTGCGCCACACTGCATTTTCTAAAATTTAGGGGTATACTCTGTAATATTATATGATCATAAATAACTGCGGGGAAATAACCAGTTTTCTTATCGTAACTTTGAATTTTACGTACTTACGATTACTCTGGCGATTCACTGCGAGTCTATGAGATTATGTTGTTCCCATGTTATTCTTATGGGATGGTTTGTTCGTTATGATTGTCCTTTCCTATGAAGAAGCATGGGTGCAGATTAACCCCAGGATTAAACAGACATGGGTTACGTGATCATGGCCTCCTAACATAACAGTAACGTTATCAGGCCTACTTCACACACACACACACACATACACACACACACACACCTGAACAGCCGCGTTGACACACCTTCAAACAGAACAGAGGAAGACTGCGGAGAACGGAAAACACTGGGAGTGATGTGTGTGTGTGTGTGTGTGTGTGTGTGTGTCTCTCTCTCTCTCTCTCTCTCTCTCTCTCTCTCTCTCTCTCTCTCTCTGTGTGTCTCTCTCTCTCTCTCTCTCTCTCTCTCTCTCTCTCTCTCTCTCTCTCTCTCTCTCTCTCTCTCTCTCTCTCTCTCTCCAACATACTCCATCATCATCCCTCCACCGCAGTCACACCTCCCTCCGTCCCTCCCTCTCTCCCTCCCTTTCCTGCCACTGTTATCAAGACTCGTGACTCACATCCTTCATCACCACCACCACCACCACTAACACCACCACTACCACTAATACCACCACCACCACCACTACCACCAACACCAAAACCCAGTGTTGTCTTAATATCGCAAGATGGTTAATGGGAACACCTAACATTTGATTTTTCCATTTACTGTTCTAACTTAACCTGTAGTATGAACCTCCGCCACCATCACACGACCACCAACACCACTGCCAATACCACCAACACCATAACCCAGTACTGTACTATATACTCACAAGATAACTAATAAACGACGTATGTTCTCCTATAATTATGTGGGAAGGAGGAATATCCATCATTAGATCATTCAGTTTATCGTTCTATTTTCCCGAAAGCATGAACCCAAGGACCCATATTCCCAAACACTTCGCGACTTACACATCCACATTTGATAAGGCTTCCGTAGTGGTTGTGTCTGTGTGTGTAGGGGGGGGGGGGTTTCCATGGGTAGTTTTATGAGCCTTGAGATGTGAGATAGTTTGACAAGCCTTCTGCACCATGAACGCGAGAAACACACATGAGAACACTACTGAACTCTCTTGTGGCCTTTGGAGTGTGTTGATGTAACAGCCAAAAGCGTCTGAGAATATATTTTATTTTTTTTACAACAAAGGAGACAGCTCAAGGGCACACAAAAAAAGGAAACAATAATATAAAAAAGCCCGCTACTCGCTGCTCCTACAAAGAATCCAAGGAGGTGGCCGAAAGAGGGGTCGATACGGGATAAAATCTATACATTGACGGTGAAGCACAAGGAGAAAGGAGAGGAAGCAGAAGTAGTATAGATGAGTGCATATGCCATAGCTACGCGTTGCCTCGGTGCTCATCTCCGTCGCATTAGCCTTTGAGTCCGTACTTGGGGAAAATGCAGAAGGGGGGAAAGGTGGCGGGGGTTCAAAGAGCAGAGAAAGCAGGTAAAAAAAGGATGCAAGATGCGGATGCGAGGATGCAGAGCGGAAAAACGGATCTAGGAAAGAGAATGTTGAATACGAGAGTTGTGTTCAGAGGCGAGGTACTGTGTCTGAGGGAAAGGGAATATAGACGAAGCGTTGGCAAGAGAAAATTAACGCAGACTTTTCATTTACGGGAGACTTTAAAAAAAAGGAAGTTGTTTAAGAAGAAGCAGAGTGCGTGAGTGTACACAGTGGAGAAAGAGAGAAAAAAAACAAGAAAGAATTTAACAGGGAGGCAACATATAAAACCGAAGGAAGGCAAAATTGGAAGCGCGTGAATGTACATAGTGGAGAAAGAGAGAGAGAAAAAAAACAAGCAAGAAAAACAGGGAAGCTACATATAAAACCAAGGGAAGGCAAAACTGGAAGAGAACATGTAAATTAAGGAAGTGGTGGATGAAGGGGGATCGAACGTGTGTACTATATTCAGGGAGTTGAAAAGAGAGGTTGAAAGATTCGAATGGAGTAATTGGCGAGACGATTCAGATGAGAGGAGTATAAGGGTGGCGACGTGATTGCCTGCGACATAAAGCAACGAGGGAGGAGGAGGAGGAGGAGGAGGAGACATCAGTGTGTGTGGGGAGGGGAGGGAAGGGGGGAGGTGCAAGGGAGGCAGTACGGAGGTGTGGGTGAAGGGGGAAAGGAGTGAGGAAAGATAAACTATTACTCTGTGTGTGGAAGAGATAATTGGAACGCTAAGGAGGAGGAGGAGGAGGAGGAGGAGGGGGAGGAGGAGGAGGAGACGAATGATGAAGAGAAAGTATATCAAACAGAGAAATCATAAAAGAAGCAACAAGACAAGAAACTATGGGCGTGGGTTTGCTAGGTGCTGGTGGTGCTGGTGGTGCTGGTGCTGGTAAAGGGAACGGAGAGGCAGGAGAAGGGATGAAGGATGTAAAGAAGGAGGGAAGGAAGGCATGGCATGTTCGCTGTATCAAGGTCGGAACGTATTGGTAAGTTTGTGGACCAAAATGAGCGTCTGGCTTCTGAAAAGTGCTCTCCCTTAATGCAAAGCAGAGCTAGATAAAAACTCGCTCCGCTCTTCTTCTTAATTATGAAGAAACTCCCGGCCTTTCAAAAAGTTTCTCATTTCAAAAACTTTGTCTTTTTATCCTTAGAGGAGGAAAATTAGAATTTTTTCCTATCAGAGAGCGGAGGATGACTGCTTCTGACGGGGAGGTCCGGGCTGTATCCCTCCCCCCTTCCCTCCCTCCATCCCTCCCCCTCTCTTTCTCCCTTCCTCCCTTTTTTTCCTTCTCTCCGTCTCTCTCTTATCTGGTCATCGCCTTGTTATCTCTTTCTCCGGTGATTCTTATTCTCGGTCCCCGTCTCCGTGTTTGTCAATGTGAAATTATATACATACTTTTTCCTCCTTCCTTCCCTCTTTGCTCTCTTTTCCTCCACACGTTTCTCTCCCACCCCAAATGTAGTCCCTCTCCCCTCTTCGTCCGCTCATCACCCCCATAACTTTTCTCTTAATCTCTACTTTTCTCCCACTACATCTTTTTAACAAGGACGATATACCATATGACCTGAATCCTGACTTATCATTCAGTCCATACCTTTCTTCCTTCAAATTCCCATCTTTTCTTCGTCTCCCTCTTTCTCCACCGAATTTTTTCCTCGCTTCTATCCCCATGCCTTCCTTTCTTCTTTATGTCCTTCCTTTCTTCGTCTCCCTCTTCCTTAACCCCACTCTTCTTCCTCGTTAACATCCACATACCTTCCTTCCTTCTTTACTTCCATCCTTCGTTCCTCTCCCTCTTCATTCCTCCACCTAATTTTTTTCCTCGTCAACATCCAACACCCATTCCCCACCTTCCCATCTACCAACATACCTACCTACATCTACTTAACCCCCCTTCCCTGCAGTCTCCTTCCTTAGTCCTTTTGCCCACTAATTAGATCACTGGGTTAATGGGTCGCCTCGTAGCTAATAGGGATGCAAAAATAAAACAAGGGATATGGAGGTTGGTGACATATATGAATCTCCTCCCCCTTTTTTCCGTCCTTCTTACTTTACCGTCACTGTCCCATTCACACATCTCTATAATAATAAAAATAATAATAATAATAATAATAATAATAATAATAATAATAATAATAATAATAATAATAATACAGTCACTTCTTATTTGTTCTTTCTCCTCAAGTGTAACATAATGAGAAAATGTTAAGGTCAGAAAATGAATATGGAAAAAAAAAAACATCACAAATCTCAAAAATCAAATCCAGCTCCACAAATTGGCAAAGTAAACACCCAAGTATAAAAAAGAAGTTATGTTTCAGAGAATGCTACAATAAAACACACACACACACACACACACACACACACACACACACACACACACACACACACACACACCTCCTGGCTGGGTCCGGTATCAAAGTAAAGAAGTAATTAAACTTTTCGTCAACGGGGAGACTGCGAACGTGTTATACCCCAGCGGCTGTTATCCTTGCTATTTCTTTTTGTATTACTTTATTAACTTCACGCGCGAATAGATTCTCTTTTCATATTTGTTAGTTTTCTTTCGATCCCTCTCCTCTTTCCCATTTTCACTGCCAGTAACTTTTTTGTGTGTGTGTGTACTGGGAATTTGTTTCTGCTAATAGACTCTTTGATTTGGTGCTGTTTTGATAAAGAAATTCTCGAAAAGGTAACGATTGGCACCGATGTAATATATTAAGAGAGGACAAAGAAAGTGAAAGATGGGCATATAAATCATACAAAAATAGCAGTAGTAGTAGTAGTAGTAGTAGTAGTAGTAGTAAAAGTATTATTATTATTATTATTAGCAGTAGTAGTAGTAGTAGTGATAGAGATGGTGGTGGTAGTGGTTTTTAGTAGTAATTGTAGTAGTAGTAGTAGTAGTAGTAGTAGAAGTAGTAGTAGTAGTAGTGGTGGTAGTAGTGGTAGTAGTAGTAGTAGTAGTAGCAGCAGCAGCATTAAGTCTCATCATCTCTTTATTCAATCCTCTTTTGGTCGACGGTCTTTCTAGCCGACTTATCCTCTTTAACCCTTTCAGCTTACTTTCTTTTAATCATTTACGTAATCAATTATTTCCAACCCTCTCCTCACCAATAATGACTCTCTCTCTCTCTCTCTCTCTCTCTCTCTCTCTCTCTCTCTCTCTCTCTCTCTCTCTCTCTCTCGGTCGGGTTAATTCAGCGCTATCGTTGTTCCTCTTTCGGTAATTAATCATCTCGGAACAGACGTGTCACCCCCCCTTCCCCGCTCCCCCTTTGTGTGAGAGAGAGAGAGAGAGAGTAGGGTTAAGGGTAAAAGATCATGACGAAGGTTTTTTTTTTTATTATCAACAGAAGAAAAAAGAAAGAATAGATGGGAAAAAATGTACTACGTAGTTTAAAGTAGATGTGATTCTCTCTCTCTCTCTCTCTCTCTCTCTCTCTCTCTCTCTCTCTCTCTCTCTCTCTCTCTCTCTCTCTCTCTCTCTCTCTCTCTCTCTCTCTCTCTGCTATTTTTTTATCTTTTGCAACATTCGTCAAAAAAATAACTTAAAAAATATGATAAAAAACTGCAACAACAACAACAACAACAAAAACTCAGGTACGAAAAAAAAATCACATTAAAAAATAGTGAGACTGATTATTCACTTTCATTTTTATTTATTTATTTTTATTCAGTTATTACAAACATCATTACCTATTGTACATGACCTGGATGCACACTTTTTCCTCATCTCCACGTGTCAAGGATAATGATGATAATGATAATAATAAAAATAATGATAACTAATAAAGTTTTTTGTTCCCAGGTAACAGTGACCCGCCCCACCAGACACCCTTTACATCCAGGAAGCCCGCCAGTCACCCAGCCACAGCCATCCAGACAGCCATACAACCAGGCAACCAGAAACCCATCCAGTCACCCACCCAGGAATTCAACCCACAACCAACAAGGCCACCAGTCCACCATTAATCCACCCAGAATGTCACCCAACCATATAGCCGACGAACCAGCCACGTAGCCATCCAGCCAGCCATGTTGCAGATCATCCATGTAACCTCTTTCAGCCACCAGTCACTCAGCCACAAATCCAGCCTTCCATCACCTCAAAACCCTGCTATCTAGTCATCCAAGTAATCAGTCAGCCAGTCATCCACTCAAAAAGACATCCAACCAGTCACCCAGAAATACATCCATCCATCCAGCCAGTCAGTCAGTCACCCAGAAAGAGATCCAGCAAGCTATAGTCATCCAACCAGCACGATATCCAGCCATCCAGTCAGCTAGTCAGAAAGAGATCCATCCAGTCAACCACACAGAATGACAACCATCCAGCCAGTCAGTCATCCAGAAAGAGATCCAGCAAGCTAGTCATCCAACCAGCACGATATCCAGCCAGCCAGTCATCCAGCCAGCCAGTCCTCTACCTTCCCCCCAGCCTCCGCCAGCGTGTCAGCCCACTAATGCGGTTATCGGAACATAGATGGCGTCACGGCGGCCATCCATCACCGCCCCGCGACAGTTTTGCATCCCCGAGACCGATAGTGACGAAGCCTTTGTCCCCGGCCATTGTCCCCGCTTCTGATATCGCCTTGCCGACGCACCTCCCTTCCTCCCCTCCCTTCCTTTATTCTCTTCTTCCCTACCTTCGTTCCTTCCTTCCCTTCCTTCCTTTCTTCTCTCCCTTCCTTCCTTTCCTCGTTTCCCTCTTTCCCTACCTCCCTGCTTTCCTTCCTTACCTCAATCTCTTAGTTCCTACCCTTCCTTTCCTTTCTCAGTGCCCTCTCTCCCTCCCTTCCTTGCGTTCCTTATCTCCCTTCCCTCTTCTAGTTCCTCTCTTCCTTCCTTCCCTTCACTTCTTCCTTCCCTTCCTCACTCACTTCACACCTCTTCCCTTCCTCCCTCCTCTCAACTCAATCATCTTCCCCTTCACCTTTCTCTCCCTTCGATTCTCTCTTTCAGTTTAGCCTTCTCTCTATCTTTATTTCTACCTCCTATCCTTTATATTTGCCGCCATCTATATCTCCTTCTTTACCTCCCTGCGTCTTTCCTTCATTCTATTTGTCTTCCCTTTTTTTTTCTTTTCATTCATTCGTCTCCTTTTATATACCTTCACCGTCCAGCTAGCTTTTCCCTTTTCTTTCCAACGGTTATTTCTTTTACTTTTTGCTTCTTTCTTCCACCGTTTTTTTCCTCGTTTTCTAATCCTTTTCCTCCTTTTCCCTCTTTCTTTCCTCTTTACATCTCTTTTTCCTCTATTTTTTCTTTCCTGTTCTTCTGAGTTTCTGTCCTGTATTTTTTTCCACCCAGTCAGAAACTAATACTTCCTCCATTTCTCTTTTCCATATACGTTCATTCCTCTTTCATCTTCCTCACATACACCTTCGTTTCCCTACACTTCTCTCTCTCTTTCTATTTATATATCTCTATCTTCTTTCTCTCCGACTGCCTTCATTTTCACTACCCTTCTTTCTCTTCTTCCCAACTTCGCTTACTCCCTCTCCCTCCCCTTCTTCATCACATACATCTCTTCTACTTGGCCACCATCACCATCACCACCACCACCATCACTACCATCGTTAACATCACCACCACCGCCACCACCACCGGAACTTGCATTCTCCCTTCATCACCCTTTCTTCCTCCTCTTTCCCTCCAAAATCACGTTCCATCGCCACTATCATCACCATTACCATCACCAGAGAGAGAGAGAGAGAGAGAGAGAGAGAGAGAGGGGCGGTGAAGTGGGGGAGAAAATTAAGGAGAGGAAGGGAATGGAAGAAAAGAGGCAACAGAAAGGGAATTACAATGACGGTAAAGATTATTCAGAAAAAAAATAGGAAAGTTGAGGAAGACGGGAATTAGGGAAGAAGGGAGTGAACTGAAGGGAGAGGAGGAGGAGGAGGAGGAGGAATGCAGTGTGAAATAATGGGGATGGGACTGTGGAAAGGGAGGGAGGGACGAAGGAAGCGAAAGGAAAGGAATAGATGAAAAGGGAAGGGAAGAGAGGAGAAGGGAGAGGAAGGAGAAAGAAGGATATGAAAGGGAAGGGAAAGGGAAGGATGGAAGAAGCGAAAGGAGAGGAAAAAATGGATGAAAAGGAAAGGGAAGAGAAGAAAAGGGAGAGGAAGGAGAAAGAAGGATACGAAAGTTAAGGGAAAGAGAGGAAAAAGGAGGATATGAATGGAAGGGAAGAGAAGGAAAGAAATAATAAAAAAATGAAGGAAATGAAAAGAAAATAAGGAAAAGAGATAGAGATATAGAGGAAGGAGGAGGGAAATGGAAAAGGAGAGGAGATAAATATATGGAGAGGAAAGGGGAAGGAAAGAGAAAACATCAAAAGAAAAGAAAGGAAAAGAAATAAGGAGGAGGAATTGAAGGGAAGGGAAAAGGAGGAAAAAGGAGGATATGAAAGGAAGGAAAGAGAAGGAAAAAAAATAATAAAAAAAGTAGGCAAATGAAAACGAAGTAAAGAAAAGAGATAAAGACAAAGAGAAGAGGAGGAAAATGGAAAAGGAAAGGAAACAAATATATAGAGAGGAACGGAGAGGGAAAGGGAAAACATCAAAGAAGAAAAGAAATAAGGAAGAGGAATTGGAGGGAAGGGAAAAGGAGGAAAAAGGAGAATATGGAAGGAAGGGAAGAAAAGGACTAAAGCAATAAAAAGGGAAGGCAATGAAAACGAAGTGAGGAAAAGACATAAAGACAAAGGAAAGAGGAGGGAAATGGAAAAGGGAAAGAGAGAAATATATGGAGAGGAAAGGGGAGGGAAAAAAAAACATCAAAAAGAAAAAAAAAGCTGGAAAGAATCCAAGAAAAGGGAAAAATAATACTAATTTCCACTGAACACAGAATGAGAATCTATTATATTCCATCCATTTATTTTCTTGTTCTTTATGGCTAGATGTTGTTTCTCTCTCTCTCTCTCTCTCTCTCTCTCTCTCTCTCTCTCTCTCTCTCTCTCTCTCTCTCTCTCTACTCGTATATGTGTGTTTGTGTACATTTGTGACCCCCACGATCAAAACAACACACACGTCACCGCACTCCCACGCCAACTGTCACACACACACACACACACACACACACACACACACACACACACACACACACACACACACATGGTCACTACTCCACCACACTCCACATGTTGACTCCCCATGGGTCAGGACGGCGAACACAGCTCGGCGACATCGTAACCTCTGAAGGGCTCTATACACAGCCCATCCAGTCAACGAACTGGCAAATATAAAACAACAACAACAACAGACTCAGGCTTACTCACTGCACTCACGCCCCTACGGACATACTCACATCCTTCCTAAGACACATTTACTCCCCCTTTTTCCCCTCACCTCAGATCTTCATGTCAAGTATTTTTTCTTTATATTTCGCCTTTGCTCAACTCCCCCCTCCAACACCCACCCACACACACACACGAACAAACACTCATGGTCTTCTGTGACAATAAACATGGATGAGTAATACAAATGAAAATAGGGTTAACACATGCGTAGGTTTAATTCATCTACGCTCATACAACTGAGCCAATTTTGCGAGACAATTCCACTTAAATCACCGGAAGATAGTTATACAGCACTGCAGTCCATTATTAACACTTTCCCTATATTCATTGTACTTATTTTTTTCTCTTCTTTCCTCCCTTCATTTCTTCCTCTCAATCACATCTCCTTCCCCCTCACTCTCGTTCCTCCCTTCCATATTAATCATCACTTTCCGTTCTCTGATTGGCCAAATCGACTGCTATTATTTACCATTTTAATTCACAATCAGGTTTTTTTTTCGAAGTGGAGGTCTAGCTAAAGCATCTGGAAGCTCTCGTGATAGGCAGTACTGTGTGTGTGTGTGTGTGTGTGTGTGTGTGTGTGTGTGTGTGTGTGTGTGTGTGTGTGTGTGTGTGTGTGTGTGTGTGTACGTAACTGGTGCCAGGCTCGTTCCCTCCTTCCTTCCTCGCATTATCTTCAAGTAATAACGTTAGGAGACAAATTCTCTCATTCTCCCCACCTCTCCCTGTTCTTACTCTCTCCCTCTTTCCCTTCCCATCTTCCTCCCTTCCCAGTTATCACTCTCTCCCTCTTTTCCTCCCTTTCTTCATTCCATTTGATTCCTCTCCTCCCTGAACTTACTCTCTCTTTCTCGCTTCCATCCCTATCTTCACCCCATTCAATTCCTCCCTTTTTTCCTGTTCCTACTCCCTTTTCTTCCCCTTCTTTCCATCCCCCCTTCGATTTTTCCCTTTTCCTATTTCTGCTCCCTCCCTTTTCTTCCCTCTCTATCTTCCTTCCTTTCGATTCTTCCTCTCCCCAGTCCTACTCCTCTCTTCCTCGCTCCCTTCCTCCTCAATTTCGATTCCTCTCCTCCTCTTTCTCTCTCCCTCCTATCTTCCCAACTCATTTTCTCCCTCTCCCATCTTCCTCCCCTTCGATTCCTCCCCTTTCCTCCCCACCGTGACTCCTCGTGTCGCCCCCCGCCAGGCCGCACAATGAGGGGCGTGTCCAGTTCTCGCCTGACACGGCCAGACACGCGCCCATTTCCCTTGCATGGGCGCCCGGGGTGAGGGAAATGGTTTGAGGCAGTCACCCCTTTCTGCCCCGCCCCGCCCCCCGCCGCCACAGAAAATGGGAATCACTACTGGGTTGTCTGTTTCTGAGGGAAGGGCGCGAGGGAAAAATACAAGTGTGATGGTGATAATAATAATGATGAGAGAGAGAGAGAGAGAGAGAGAGAGAGAGAGAGAGAGAGAGAGAGAGGAAAGGGTGTATTTATGTGGATAATTGTATTGCTACGTAACACTCACCCGTCGTCCCTGGGCCCCGGGGGAGGAGAGGCTGGGGTGTGTGTGTGTGGGGGGGGGGCACCTGGGGGCCCGCCATGTCCTCGTAGGCACCACCCACCTGGAGAGAAAAGAGGTCACGTGTCAAAAAAAATAATAACAAGAATAACAATAAAAACAACTATTCCATTTGCTGTCACTAATATTACTGGAACAAAATCAACAACTCACATAATAATAATAATAATAATAATAATAATAATAATAATAATAATAATAATAAAATAATGGTCATCTGCTACTAATAAAATTCTTGCGTGGGTGTTACGGTCTGCACGAGGAAAGGTAAGCAGTAATAATGACGATGACAACAACAACAACAACAACTACATGATGATCAAATGTGCCTTTTTTTGTGTGTGTCGCCCGTCGCCGTTATGTTTATTCAGCTAATCCATGTTTTACTTTGTTCCCTGATATGATTAAAAATGAAAACCTACTGAAAATAACATCAAACAGGTATATACATAAATTCAGTCTCTCTCTCTCTCTCTCTCTCTCTCTCTCTCTCTCTCTCTCTCTCTCTCTCTCTCTCTCTCTCTCTCTCTCTCTCTCTCTCTCTCTCTCTCTCTCTCTCTCCCTTTTCTTCTCTTCTTCATTCACTCCCCCTCAAACACTAATCTATATACCAATCCTATTTCATTTCCTGCTAATCTTACTTTCTCCTTTCCCTTCCTCCCCTTATTCCCTATCCCCCCTTACGCCTCCCCTCCCTTCATCCCCCTACCCCCTTCCTTATCCCCTGCTTCCTCATACCCCTTACCCTCACTCCCTCGCCCCATACTATTCCCTGTCCTGTGTTGCCTGTTCATTCCCCCCCCCCCCATCCCCTCCCCCCGCGATATAATGGCCACTATTCAATAAGTCGCACCAATAACAGCTGGACGCAGAACCTATTTCCTGCGCACAATGGCCACGGAGATTAACAAGTGACAGTCGACAGGTAGGGGCCAGGTGGAGGGAGAGAGAGAGAGAGAGAGAGAGAGAGAGAGAGAGAGAGAGTGTATGGTATGTCATTATAATCCCTGCGTCATGCAATCATAATGAACGAGCTGCCCAACATTGCGTGTCATGGAAACGGTTGATGCATCCACGACAGCAACTGAGGTTTTGTTTTTCCCATTAACAACACTGGTATTTGTTTTCATCTACATCTGTGTGCCTAACGCCCTCCCTTCCCGTCCATGAAGGGGTACAGGGGTTAAATTCCCTTGTGAATTAAAATCATTAATTCTTCAACAGGCTTACGATATTTGATTAGCATTACCGAATGACAGCTTCAAAATGACATATAATAGAAATCGTATATGTGAAATTTTACCAGCTTCTCATATGATAGTTAAAAATATCAACTCAAACCTGGATGATTTCTGCCTAGAACGTATCGTCTGAAGGATAGGACAAAGTTGCACATAGTATTTGTTTTATAACAGGTAAACAAGTATAAAGGGCCAGACGTGATCCTATCACTGCAGTAAATATTCCATGTAATATTCCAACATTTTATTAATTGAACTTGCTGTCGTGTTCTATGGTCTTATTTTTTTTATATATATATATACATGTTTTACTTGATTTTCTCTCATTTTCCTCCTCCAAGAATGCTCCAAGAACACACTATGACAAACGATACTTTTGTAGGTCACGGCGAAGCTTAATTCTACACTGCTTTGCCTGCTGCAGACTGCTGGGTTGATTACGTTGCCGATGACAAATAAAACTGACCAGAGGAGCCTGACTGCGTGATACGAGTCACGCTCGACCCCTACCAGATCATGGAGAGTTTTCCACACACAGCCACACACACAAAAAAGGCAGACACTCATAAAAACATCGAGGTACCTCTGAAACTAAATTATTTTTCGTCATCTTTCGAATGGGCGCTTCGTGTCTCTGGTATCATCATCATATTAAACTTTTCTTATTGAGTCCTTGGTCTTCCTCATTTGTCATTAAAAAATACCGCAAGTCGTAAAACATCAACTCATATAAAGAAAATAGTACCAGGGCCTTAATTTATGGGGCTGGGGGGGGCTATAGCACTCCCAATGTTTTCTACATAGGCATCAAAATATTTCTCCCACCTGAGCATGCTCGCTTCGCTCGCCCTCTCCCCCCTCAATTCATGAACATGTGGTGCCCTCCAGAACCCCTCCCAAAAATCTGCCAAAATTACGGGCCTGAGTGTAGAACTGAATCAATATTTCGTACCTCAACAAATGATTCCTGAGCTCTCCGTCCCAAAACACCGGAATTATTTATTTTCTTTATACCTTTCTAGCCTCACTACTAACTCCTGGTAGTTAAAAAAAAAATAATTGGTTTTATTCACAGCAGTCCGTCAATGGGCCGATATGATACAAAAGACAATATTCCCGATAAGGAGGGGACAGACTAAGGTAGAGTGGGTAAATATTTTATCAAGATATAAAGAAGATACCCTTGAATTTTCGTGAGATCGCAAACAAAGAAAACGAGTATTTAACGTGTAACTAAAATACATAGCCACACGTATGAGAAAATACACTGGACTAAGTAATCTTATAACGAGGTGTATTGGGAACTATTAAGTGAGTATTCGATAGAACAAACATCCACAAAACACTCTAGTCCTAGAGAAAAATAGAAAAAAAAAGAGCAAAAATGGCGGGCGCGATAAGAGGGAGGACTAGAAAACACGACAGGGAGAATAACCCAAGCCCCTGCGCTGTGTGTGTGTGTGTGGGGGGGCCTCGTGGGGGCATGGGTACGTGACTCACATATCTATTTTCATGCACGCGAAGGCAATGACGAGTAGGTGGAGGTTCGTGCACTTCACTATCTACCCTCATCTTCCATAACCATCACCTTCCTTAACATCTTCATTTTCCTTACATTGCTCTTCCTCCTCAATATCTTACGCTCCCTCTTCCTTCTCTACCTCTTCCTCATCCATGGATTTGTAACCATTCTCAACACATTCCTCTTTCTACTCCTCTTTCCTCTCCTCAACATCATCTCTTCTATCTTCCTCTACCTTCTTCAATTCATAACCTCAATCCTCTTTTTCTTACTCCTCTTCTCTCCCCTCTTCCCTTCCCTCAATCATCCCTTCTGAACATCCTCTTCCTTTTCCTCCTCCAATTCATAACCCGCATGTTCTTCCTCTCATTTCTCTCCTTTCCCTTCTTACACATCCATAATTATAGTCATAACCATTCTCAACACCTTTCTCCTCTTACTCTTCTTCAATCTCTATATACAATCATCACTTCTCAATATCTTCCTCTACCTTTGCTTCCTTCCACTCATAACCCACATCCTCCGCCTCCCATACTCTGTGCAGCACAACATGTATGGCTCACACTCAAGACGGAACGCCAAGCAAGGGAAGTGGAACAGATCAGACCATGCGAGGCGTCCGGGCCACACCATTCCCACCCACGCGCCTGCAGCTGCATGACCCCCTCTCACGGACCTCTGGGTGCCCTTATTTTTGGAAATGAAATTGATGAGGTGGAATTCTTGGCCTTGCCTCCCCTTCCTGCCTCACACCTGGCCAACTGCACCCCACAAGGATGTTTGCACCACGTTCGGCTGGGTGACATGGCCGCTTGTTGTCGATACCTTATCATTACATGACTGAAAGAAACTGGCGTAGAAAAATATTGAAAAAAATGCAGCAAGGGTTAGCAGCCATCGCCAGCGAAGTTGAGCGTTCATGACACTTCCCGGAGGCACTAAATAAACAAAATAAGACAAAAATGAGAGTCATCGAACCAGGGATATATTCGTCTTAGAATAGATTGGAATACTGTACGTGGGTGTATTCGTATTCGAGTAATCATTGTCGACTCACTCGCAATCAGTGTCCAACACCGGCTCGACGTTACATTCACGTTACCAAAGCGCTACTAAACGGAGCCTCAGCGCTGATCGGACAAGCCGAAAAGCACTGAATGGCGCAGACTGATACACAGTCGGACACAATCACGAGGCACTAAGCGTGCCCCGGAGTCAGTTCAGTCCACAGGCTCGCTTACAAGCAAGTAACCAGCGATGTATTTGCTACGGTGGTCGGTGGTTCCTGAAGAGACTGCCTTGAACTGCTGAGGCAAGGCAGGAGGTAAAGGAGGTTCGGGGCTCCGATTATTTAGTCAACTGAAATGAAACCTACTACTGGGCGCTGAACGAACATTTGAAACATACGAGAAATAGTGAAGCAAGGAGCCAGCGAGGGAGGGGAGAAGTTATAGCCTCTCACAGGTACTCACTTCGTTACTTAACTTTCAACAACTTATCCCTAACAATCAGAAATAACAGCCGTTGCTCCTTATAGTACTATTCCAGCCTCCTGGACGGACGTGTAATGGTCGTGTATTGTACAGGTTTGAGCTCATTTATGTTGCATAACTTTATAACAGTGCTGTACCCAATTACGTCAAGGGGTATTTTTCTATGAAAAGTATTCATCAATGTATCCATGAATACTCTCTAGTAGTATCCGTATATGTATTCAAATTAAACCCATTTTAATGAATTCGAATTCGTATTCACTGGAATTTTAAGTATTTTTATTCGAATACACAGCTCTATAAACAGTGGGCGGCCCGTGATTGTGTTGAGGGACATGTTGAGTGAAGACCACGGGACGAGGCAGGCCTAGAAAGAAAGTGAGATCATGCTTCTTTCGTCTCTGAATGAAGCAGCGGCAACAACACCATGCACTGTAACCTGATGGATATATATATATATATGCATATCAGAACCTTCTATATATATATATATATATATATATCGTTCGTATATATATATATATATATATATATATATATATATATATATATATATATATATATATATATATATATATATATATATATATATATATATATATATATATATATATATATATATATATATATATATATATATATATATATATATATATATATATATATATATATATATATATATATATATATATATATATATATATATATATATATATATATATATATATATATATATATATATATATATATATATATATATATATATATATATATATATATATATATATATATATATATATATATATATATATATATATATATATATATATATATATATATATATATATATATATAGACACACACACACACACACACACCAGTTTTCTCTCCGCTGTGCACTATATACAGCTAATACCACGAAGAACTATGTCTCCAATTACTATAAGATAAGACTTAATAAGACAGGTAACCTTCCATGAGCGTTCCCCTCAGGTGGATGTGTTTGTGTTTGTCTCGAGGGATAACTTACAGCATAGAAAGCTGCGGCTGCGGCCTAAACCTTAATTGCCAACGCGTGTATCACTCCCAGCCTCGGCGCGCGCGACTCAGTTATTGGTGTTGCGTTATCTACGAGCCTGTCACGGTTGTCTCAGGCCAGCGTCTGACGGTGAGGATGTGAGGCGAGGCTGTTGAGCGGTTTGGTGAGAGTCGATGTACTTGTACCTCTTTCTGCTGTGTCACCGTTGTTTGGTGATGCTGAGTGTACGAGTCATGTGGTGAACGCTGAAGAAAATTTTGTGGTCGCTACCAGCATTTACTTCATTGAGGACTGTCACATTTTTCATGACGTCCCGCCGGTATGTGAAGGTATCGTCAGTTTCATTTGTTAGCACAGGACGAATGGTCTAAGTTCATTTTCGGTGCGCTATTTGGTCAAATAAAGTTTCTTTTCTCAGTTTTTCATGGATAATTCTTCTTTCATTTCGTGAACCTTTACTGTTTCCCCGGAGTGGTTTTTCCAACGACTTTTTCCAACTTTAGCACTAAAATCCTCCATGACCACATCAGGAGCAGACCATTTACTCAATTGACTGAACATTTTTGCAAAACTTGAAATCCTCATCATCCTCATCGTTATAGCTTGATGTTGGGGCAGACACCTGAATTGTCTTCATTTTATATCTTTCGTTTAATTTAAATGTAACCGATGCCACACACTCATTCATACTGAAGATCCTAACCAAATTCTTTTCTAATCTTTTCCTTTTAGGACGTGAGTATGTTTACCACGTGAAGGTGTTGCTCCACGAAAAAGATTTATACGGAATGGATTGAGCTGTGGTGGTTGTGGTGGTGATGGTGATGGTGATGGTGGTGGTGGTGGTGGTGATGGTGGTGGTGATGGTGGTGATGGTGGTGGTGATGGTGGTGATGGTGATGGTGATGGTGGTGGTGGTGGTGATGGTGATGGTGGTGGTGATGGTGGGGTGGGTGGAGGATCCTCGTGCACTCTGCTGTAGCATGATGTCAAGGTCAGCATCGTTCCACCTACTTTCTCGTCAGTACGTGAGTTCGGGATGTGGCTCCGTGTTTACTCCACTCCACACCCCACACCCTCCCTCCCCTCCCCCACCCCTCCTCTTACCCACAATCCAACCCCTCCTTGCTAAACGTTATCTCCATTTCCACTTTAAAAACTTGTTCCTCCACCTCAACATCCCTCATTGCTAAGCCTCATCTCTCAACCTCCACTTCGATAACTTCTCCTTCAACCTCAACAAACATCCCTTATCAAACCTTACCTCCCCACGTTCACTTCTTTACCTTCCCCCAACCAACGATCAGCTTACACACACACTCCAACCCCAACACTTCAACACCCCCATGAACACACCCCAACACTTGTCCAACACACATCCAACACCCCAACCGCCCCCCTACACCCCCCCACCACACACCACACCTGTAAATCTGGGCTTCTTTCGAGTGGTTGGAGTTCGTGAGGTTGAGGTCGAGTCACGAAGGTAAGTAGGTGAATGGTATCGAGCGAACTGTTATTTTTTTTTTTTCGAGTGATTTTCTGTGTTCTGAGTGGCAGGTAATGAATGAACTGTGTGTGTGTGTGTGTGTGTGTGTGTGTGTGTGTGTGTGTGTGTGTGTGTGTGTGTGTGTGTGTGTGTGTGTGTGTGTGTGTGTGTTATAATAATGATGATGATGGTGATATTGATAATGACGATGATGAGGAGGAGGAGGAGGAGGAAGAAGAGGAGGAGGTGGAGGAGGGAGAAGGAAGAGGAGGACAAAGATGGTAAAATGAAAATGAAAAAAAAAAGACGAAGAAGAAAACAAAGATAACAATAAAATTAACAACAAACAAAAAAAACAATACAAAAAAAAACTAGTAACAAAAAAAAGAACAAACAAGCTCTTTTTTTTTTGGTCTTGAAGCTTAAAAACAAAATAACAAAAAAAAATAGTAACAAAAAACAAACAAATGAACAAACAAACAAGGTCTTTTTTTTTGGTCTTGTAGGTTAAAAAAAAAATACAGCATAAATACATACAAAAGAAGGAAACGGGAGCCACTTATGTATGCTGAGTGAGTATACTAAAAAAAAAAAAAAAAAAAAAAAAAAAACGCGGATGACCCAAGACTAACATTACAATACAAGGGGGTAGATTAGGAGGGTAGTGGGGGAGGAGGGAGGTGGGGAGTGAAGAGGGGAGGAGAGGAGGGGGGGGGGGAACACACAGGTAGGGATTGGTAATGGGTTCCGTAATGACATCTTTTTATTATTGTTGTTGTTGTTATTTTTGTTGTTGTTATTGTTGTGGGTCATGAAAGGCCGCCACTGTTCCCATTGTTTTCGTATAATGTTCACACACACACACACACACACACACACACACACACACACACGAGACATCCTTGCCTTTCCCTTATTTATATGTGTGATGCGTTCGTGCTGCTATCGAGGTTGTCTTTACTATGAAACTCTACTGCTTCTTTTTTTTATATATTCATCTTTTCTTTACTTTTTATTTTCTTTTATTAGTTATTTTGTCTTTTTGTTTACTATTATCATCTGCGTTTTTCTTATTATTTTTCTGCTATTTTTTCTTTATTGTCTTTTTACTTTTTTCTTGTTCTTTTTTCTTGTTCTTTTGATTATGATTATTATATTATTACCTACGTCCCCGTTATCATAAGCCTCATAATCATCTGCATAACACACACACACACACACACACACACACACACACACACACACACACACACACACACACACAACCTTCATCACCATCACAGATCCGTATCTTAATACATTCCACCCAAATAACCACAACCATCCACCACATACCTCGCCCTCACCTGCCCTTTACCTTATAGAACTCTGCCTCTACTAAATCTACCTATACTCTACCGTTAATAAAAACACCTGCAGCTTCTCTTTTGACTGTGGTTTTGCGAGTCATATATAATACCTGTCTTAAAACACCTCCCCCCCCCCCCCCCTCAGATAGCCTATTTTTCCAAGGTAACAAGCATTAACAAGCCCTCAGTATCTTGTTGCTCTGGTCTTGGCGCAACGAGAGCATCAATGTGGTCCAGTCCAGGTCGTGAGAGACAGAGAAAAAAAAAAAAGCTGGCGAGAAAAAGAAGAAGCACAGGAGGCAGGAGGAAAATGGGCAGCGATCATGAGTGTGTGTGTGGGCAATGCACGTCGACTGAGCGAGTGAGTGGCCTTGCAATGATGGAGTGAGGCGTGAGGGAGGGAGAGAGCAAGGTGTGGGCAGATAAAGAGCTCCCCCAAAATACATAGAAAACAGATGGACGTTACAGATGGACGTTGAAGATGGGGTGTAATGTTTTTTTCGTGGGGATGGTAGATAGATAGTTAGATAGGGAGGGGAGGAAAGTAAGCAAAGTCATTTCTTTACAGTAGAAGGCTCCTAATAAACATGCATATAAAGGAAGGTGGACGTGGAAAATAGAGGAGTCTGTTGTTGTTTGGAGGAGAGGGAGATAACCAACAGTAATTCTTTTTTTTTTTTACAGTAAAGGTAGTAGCTGAGGGGCAAACATAAATAATAACAAAAAAAAAACGCTATGTACTACTCCTGTATGTATGTATGAGTTGCCAAAAGAGAGGGCAACGTCGGCGTGAATGAACGAAATGAAAATATAATATCGACGCGGAAAGAAAAGTTTAGAAGCAGAAAAGAACATGACACTCAAGAAAGATTGCGTAAATACGTTGTCAAGGAGGAGGGGAAACTAGTGTAAAAAAAAGAACGTTTGTGTGTACTTAAAGAATGTGATAAAGAAAAATAAAAGAAAACGTAAATATATTGTAAAGGGGGAGGGAAGACTAGTGTAAAAAATAAAAAGGGAATGACCATGATAAAGAAAATAACATAGAAGGGAACTGACTCAAACAATGATTGAAAAAAAGGGAGGAATAAATAATTGCATGGAAAAGTGCTTGTGACCCTATGTAAAATGTGTTAAAGAAAAGTAAAAGAGAGAGGGATTGACTTAAACAATGATTGAAAAAAAGGGAGGAAAAAACAATTACATGAAAAAGTGTTTGTGACCCTAAGTAAAATGAGTTAAAGGAAAGTAAAAGAGAGAGGGAATGACTTAAACCACTGATCGTAAAAGGAGAAAAATGTAAGTGTGGAAAAGTGGTTGTGAACATAAAGAAACAAAAAATATTATAAGGAAAAGTAACAGGAAGGGAAACTGACATAAGCGCTATCTATAAATGGAGAAACGAAGTGTAGGAAGAAATGCTGGTGAACGTAAACAAAAAAAAAAGTTATCAAGAGAAGGAAGAGAAAAGGGTACTGAACGACTCAACCACTAGATATAAAAGGGGAAATGTGGAAAAACAGAAAAGGGAGAAAAAAAGGGAGGAAAAATAAATACAAGAAAAACTAATTGTGAACCTAAGAAAATGTGGTAAAGAAAAGTGATAAAGAGAGGGACTGACTTTTAAACCACTGACGGTAAAAGGAACCTGAGTAGAGAAAATGCAATAAGGAAAAGTGTAAGAGAAGAGGACTGACTGACCTAACCCACTGACTGCAAAGGGAGAAAAAAGTAGTGTAGGAAAAATACTTACTAACCTAAACAAACAAACAAAAAAAAAAAAAAAAAAAGATGTGATGAGGAAAACTAGCAGAGAAAGGAACTAACTGAACCACTGACCTAAAGAGTAGAGGCACTTGACTTTCATTCACACAAAAAATTAGATACAAAGATTTACATAAGACTCCGGTCAGACAGGTTTGACCCCCGACAGGCAGAACGCATCCAGGTCTATTCAAGCACCCACTTACTCTTTTTCTCTCTACGTAAAGGTCAACAGCACCGGCCGGTCGTTTTTCTTGGTGAGCTCCGGTACCGACGCAAGAACTATACAACGCATCCTCGCTACTTGCATCCCTTTCACCGGTAAATTTGGGATCGGTTTTCCTTGTACTAAACGTTCTATCTACTTCCTGATATTTCTTATTAGATTTCAAGAGAAGACTATAAGTACACTATTCTACTTTAATCTTTCATGGCACCTTCTGTCCGATACACAAAAGCATGCTACGTACTGGCGTTTTATTTCTTCTACTTTATCTTGCAAAACAGCGCCCTTGCCTGTCTACTTTTATCACAAAAAATATATATATTCCACCCCAGCCCATTGGATGCTCTTATAGTACAGCCTCATTTACCACCTGCGCCACATATCTGACATTGTAGTTACTCTCCATCTACTGTATTGCCGGATGATAAATAGACATACCCAGTAATCAAAAAATGCCGACTTGAAATAACAAAAAATACATCGGTTTATTTTTATACAGCAAGGGAGGCAGTTCAAGGGGGGGGGATAAAAAGTCCGCTAGGCGATGCTCCAGTAACAGAACACAGGATGAGAGGTCAGAAGAGAGGTCAATTTCGGATGGAGAGGTGTCTTAATACTCTCCCCTTGAAACAGAGACGAAGGGAAGCTGTGCCAGAGTTTACAAGCGGGAGATGAAAGAATGCCGAGTCAATTATTCCTCCTTGCAAATATGGAAGAGAAATGAACAGTTCGGGGAAGTAATATATTCTTTGGGGGACCTCCTTGCGTCCAGGTCTTGTTCTGGATAGGGAGCAGAATGACGATCGCAGGAGAGGTAATCAGGCCATTCTTATGCGGGAAAGTCAGAAACTGTGGCGACATCACCTGGATTTCTCTCCTTCCCTGTGATTCATCCCCGTGTGTGTGTGTGTGTGTGTGTGTGTGTGTGTGTGTGTGTGTGTGTGTACGTTTCCCGATATAGCGACGATTTTCCCACATTTTCCCACAGTTTCCCGCCTTCGTCCCACCCACACCCACCCCCTTCCCACAGCCCACTACGCCTCCTCCTTCTCATTTCCTTCCCTCCCTCCATCGCTAAGCCCCCCTCCACCTTCACTTCCCCAGCCCACCACGCCTCCTCCTCCTCCTCTTCTTCTTTCCTCCCCTCCCTCCAGTTTTCCCTCCCTCCCTCCACCGCTAAGACAGGTCAAGGTAAATCAGAAGTATGCTACGTCATTGCACCTTCTTGCTTCCTCCCCTCTTTCCATCCTTTTCCTTGTTTTGTTTTTTCCTTCTTCCCTCTTCCTTCACTTCCTTCACTTTGTCATGTATTGCCATCCTTTAATATTGTTCATTTTTTGTTCGTTTTCTTTTTTTTTTTTCCTTCACAGCGCATTCCTTACATTCCTCTTTCTCTTCCTTCTTTTTATAACTGTTTTTCTGCTTCCTTTTTATCTGGTTTTGCCTCTTCTTATTTTTCTTCAGTTGTTGTTGTTGTTGATGATGGTGATGATGGTGATGATGATGCTGTTGTGTTCTTCTTTCCGTTGTTCTTGCTCGTCTTCATCTTAAATTTAACTTCATCATTATAATCATTTTCGTCACTTTCGCCTCCTCCTCCTCCTCCTCCTCTCCCCCTCTTTTTTTTCTATCCTCCCTCCATGCTCCTCCCCCTCCTACTCTTACTCTTCCTCCTCCTCCTCCTCCTCCTCCTCCTAGTCTTCCGTATCGCTTAACCTCCCAGTCACGTTTATAAGTGGTCATTCAAGAACTCCACCCCGACCATGACACCACCACACCTACCACCACCACCAACAACAACAACAACAACTCCACCTACATAACGCCCACCACCACCTCCATAACAATCACCACCACCACGACCATCATCACCTGACCGCTACTCCTCATCACCCTCACCATGCACCACCGCTACTCCTGTCACCTCCATCACCATCATTTCCATCACAATCACCCAGCGCACGCCATCACTCATTATCATCTCCACAGTGGATATCGACATGAACCCATTGCAGTATTCATAGTATAAGGTAATAAAGAAAAAAATCCCCCGCGAAAATGAATTAACACTAAGTTGATACATTAGTCGTTCAATTAACCACGTGATAAATAACCTAACATATATATAAGAGGAAAGGGATATGTTAAGCGATGCAATACTTTTACCAGAGTCCTCCATCCCTTCCTTCCGTTTTCCTTCAGTCTTTCCTTCCCTGTTTTCCCCCTTCTCATTTTCTCTTCCCTCCCTCTTCCGTTCCTCTTGCTCTCCGCTTGCCTTCCTTTCTCCTATTCTATCCTTCCCCCCTTTTCTTCATTTCCCCATTCTCTCTCTCTCTCTCTCTCTCTCTCTCTCTCTCTCTCTCTTCATTGTAGCCTCTTCATATCCTCAAAACGACTCCATAAAATATTACTTCGTGTTTTTTTTTTTAATTCCTCAAAATGTTCCGTCAAATTTTATTCAGTACATGTGATGCTTAAGAAGTGTGAAGTGGTAGTATGCTTTTTTTTTTTAGTTTATCTCACACACACACACACACACACACACACACACACACACACACACACACACCAAGGTAGGCAGGTAAATAGGGAAATGAATGAGTGAGGAGTGAGTCTTTTTCTCTTTCTCACACCTGGCCGCCTCCCAACCCCCGCCCCCCTTCCCCCATCCCCCCCCACCCCCTTTTTTGACCAGTCTTTTTTTTTTTCTCTCTCTCTCTCTATCTTTTTCTTTACCTGTGAGAACCAGCCCCACGACCTCACTCCCGACCTGGCAAACCAACAAGGCAATAAATCAACTTGAAATATGGTCCAGGGAAAGGCGCGGAAAGAAAGGTAAATCATATAGTCTTTTTTTATTTATTTATATATTTATTTATTTACTTTTTATCTATTTATTCATTTATTTATTTATTATTTATTTATTTTTATTTTTATTTTTTGTGTGTGTGCCACTTCTCCACTTCAACACGCGTTCTAAGTAATCATAAAGTGCGGCGGGAAACTGTCACTCACCTACTTGTATCTATCCATATTATGATACAAGTTAAGGCCATTCATTACCCCAGTGGACAGTACACACAAGCCATGATTGATACCAGGTTTACTTTTGTTATCATATTAGACAAGGGCACGGCTGAGAGGAGGCTGCCAATGCGTCTCCACTCCGCCCGGGAATCGAACCCAGGACTTTTCTGTTGTGGGTCGAGCTTGCTAACCACCAGAGAGAGAGAGAGAGAGAGAGAGAGAGAGAGAGAGAGAGAGAGTGTTTTTGTGTGGTGAGTAAAAACACGATAAGTAAGGTACACCACTAACAACACCATCAAGTCTTATCATCACCATTATCATCACCACCACTGCGTATACCATTACCATCACCATCATTACACTCACCACCGTCCCCACCACCACCAGCACTAATGACACAGATAAACCACCACCTTCTTCATCATCACCACCACAACCACCACCACCACCAATAACAACGAAAAAAGTATCGTGTGTACGAGTTATGAGCTTCTAACTTTTCCATCCTTGACTTTTTTTTTTACAGCAAAGGAGTCAGTTCTAGGGCATAAAAATAAGGAAACAAATATAAAAAAAAAAGCCCGCTACTCACTGCTCCCAAAAAGAGTTAGAGTGGCCGAAAGGTATGTCAATTTCGGGAGGAGAGGTTTCCCGATACCCTCGCATAGTATTAGCTGAAAAAGAAAGTGTATTGGCATATATAACAACAATGACAGTAAACACTTTTTTTTATTCTATTTGTATCGCCTCTGAGGGGAAAAAAATATACAAAATCGTCATGAAGTGTTTTATAGAGGAATGTTTTGGTACTCAACTTGCTTCCGTTGTTTTGTGTCTTAGTGTTGTTAGTTCAAAGTCACTCACTCCCTTTCCTTTCCTTTCCTTTATTTTCCTCACTTTTCTTTCCTCCTTTATTTTCCTTCCCTTTCCCTTCTTCTGAACTTGACCTTTTTTTAAACTTTCCTTCGGCCATTCCCTTTCCTTTCCTTCATTTTCCTCACTTTTCTCACCTTTCCTTTCTTCTCCTTTCCTTTCCCTTCTTCTAAACTTGATCTTTTTAAACTTTCCTTCGGCCATTCCCTTTCTTTTCCTTTATTTTCCTCACTTTTCTCACCTTTCCTTTCTTCTCCTTTCCTTTCCCTTCTTCTGAACTTGATCTTTTTTTTTAAACTTTCCTTCGTATTTTGCAATTATTCTTTTTTTCAAACCTGTCTCTTTCATTTTCAACGTTCCTCTTTCTTTAGCAAACCTTAATTCTTTTCTGTTTCAACCTTCCTTTTCGTTTTCCAACCTTCTTCTCTCTTTCGCAACCTTCCTCTTCCTTGTCCTAAACACGAATTACTCAAAGTACTTTCATCATTCTAAACTGGCTCCTTCTTTTCCTTCGCAACGACTTGACCTCCGCATTACAATCAATTTTCTATATTTATTTTCAGACCTTTTACCATCGCATCGCCTTGACACCGAAGTCCTGGTAAAACAGACAGAGAGACAGACTGACGTGATGGCAGGCGTAGAGGGAGGGAGGGAGTGAGCTTGCTGGTGAGTAGAGAGGATTGGCAACAGAGTGAGGGTGTGAATGAGACGGAGGGAGGGAATTCGCTGGCGTAGAGTGAGGAAGACGAGGAGGGTATGAGGGCAAGGACAACGATGAGGGGTAACGATAGCAGAGCACTTAACGAGCCTACACCATACAGCTATACACTCCCACTGGCTTTCCCCTTCCCCCGAGCTATACCTTCCCCCATTAACCCACGTCCTCTCCTTTCTATACCCTTGATCATATATATAAAAAAAATGTGGAGTGGTAACAAGATACTATGGTGAGACTGACTGGCGGTGTTGTGGGCATGCTAAGACCAGTAGGAAGGAGGGAAGGAAAAAAATGTAAAAGGGAGTGAGAAGAATCGTGATAGGCAATACTGGTGAAGAAAGAAAGACTGGAAGAAAGGAGGAGAGGAAAAATGTAAAAAAAAAAAAAAGTGATATGAATTCGTGGTATAGACAAACCTGAAGAAAAGAGAGACTAGGAAGAAGGAAGGAAGAAATAGCAAAGGGAGTATTAAAGAATCATGATAGAGAGAAAACTGTTGAAGAAAATGAGACCAGAAGGAAGGGGGGAAAGAAAAACTGGAAAGAAAGTGAAAAGGAATCGTGGTAATGGCAAAATTGATGAATAAAGAAAGGTTGGAAGAAAGGAGAGCATGAAAAAAATGAAAATGAAAGTGAAAAGAAATCGTGGTTGAGGCAAAATTGACGGATAAAGAAATGCTGGAGGGAAGAAAAGGAAAATGAGGCAAAAGGAAATGATAAGAAACCGTAGTAAACAAAACTGACAAAAAAGAAGACGCCACGAAGGAGGGGAGGAAAAAAAGGCAAAGGAATCGTAGTGGAGGCAAAAGTGACGAAGATAAAAGAGCAAAGTGAAGACCAGACGACACTAGTTGAAAACACAGATCGAGACAAAACAAAAACAAACAAACAAAAAAAAAATCCAAGTTGAGAGACAGACAGGCCGAGAGGAGATTAACGAGATCAACCGAGGCCAAACTGTGATGATAAAAAGTGATGATAAAACGAGGAAAAATTTGGCGGAATGAAAGTAAAGGGTGGAAGGTCAGACCAGGGGAGATTAGAGGCAGGAACGGATGGATGAAAGATAAGTAAGTTAGCTGATGATAAAGATGAAGAACAAGAGGAATGAAAGTGAAGGATGGCAGTGGGTGAAAGTCAGTGGGTGAGTGAGTGTAGTGAGCGAGCTTCAAAAATAACAACAGATTTCCCACAGTAATTAAGGCGAGGTCTTGAAAGCGAGCCGGAGAGTTGATTCACTTTCACCCGAGGCCTACGACACACACTCGACCACACACACACACACACACACACACAACGTAATTTCATCGCTACGCTTCATAAATTATAACTGAAAACGGTGAGAATTTTATAATAGTAAGTATAAATTTCTCTCTCTCTCTCTCTCTCTCTCTCTCTCTCTCTCTCTCTCTCTCTCTCTCTCCCCCGTGGTGCAGTGGCCAGCGTCTTGCCCTTGCCATCTCGATACTCTGAGGTTCGAGCCTTGTTCATAGCGACAGTCTTTTTTTTACGCTGATAAGGAGTGGTAACTGCCCCACCTTGAGCCAGGGGGACGGAGAGATGGGGGAGGAGGGGGGAGATCCCAGCCATACCCATAGATTGGCTAATGAACTCTGAACTTCTCACAGGTAGGATATTGGTCAAGGTTCGAGACCCCTTGAAACTGATTGGCCGATCATGGGTCCAGCATGTTTTCAGAGAGTGGGTGAGGTGCCCCCTCCCCCCCTCACCACACACACACACACACACACACACACAGAAAGGCAGGAGACACAAACACACACCGAGGATAGGGAGCTGCAAGGATACTCACTAATGCAAAGAAGCTTGACAGGAGTAAGGGTAGATGCAACCAGGGAAGAAAGAAGGAAGGAAGGGAGGAAGGAAGGAAAGAAGGAAGGAAAGAAAGAAAGAAAGAAAGAGAAAGAAAGAAAGGAAGGAAGGAAGGAAGGGAGGATGGAAGGAAGGAAGGAAAGAAGGAAGGAAGAGAGGAAGGAGGGAGACATGAAAGTAGGAATTGGAGGAACACATGGAAAGAGAGTAGGGACGAAAGAAAAGGAAAAGTACGGAAGGGAGAGAACGAAAGAAAAAAAATAAGGCAGGGTAGGAATAAATGAGGATAACAGAAGAGTATCACTAGAATGGTCAAGAAAGAAAAAAAAGAGTAGGATAGACAGAAAGGAAAACAACAACAAAAACAACAGCAAAGACAACAACAACAACAACAAAACAGGAAGAAAATGAAAAAAGGAGGAAGAAACTAAGACAAGGAGGGAGAGAACACAAAGAGATAGACAAAAAACAACAACAATAGAAAACAAAAAAACAAGAAAGCAAATGAGTGAGGAAAAAGAGGAAGAAGATAACAAAGATCAGGAGGCAGGGAAGGAGGGGGGATGGAGGGAGGCTGGGAAAGACGGAGGGACGGAGAGAAGAGGAGAAGGAGAAGGATGAGAGGAGGAGTGAGCCAGATTGATGGAGTGGGTGCGTATAGCGGTACCAAGGAGGTCGTCGAGATAGTGGTGATGGTGGTGTGGATGCATGACTCTGAGGGATCATCACAAACTTCCTCAACGCCGATGGAAGGTGAGCGTAGTGGAGGTGGTGGAGAGGGGGAGAAGTGGAGAAGGTGAACAAAGCGCTGGAGAAGGACGACATAGATAACAAGTAGTGGCTTTTTTTTTCCATTATTGTCTTCCTTTTTTATGCCGTTGAACTCTCTCCTTTGCTGTAAAAAAAAAAAGACCGGAAAATAAATAAAAGCAGGTGACGCAAAGAAGAAAATATCGTCACCTGCATAAAAAAAAAACTTCCTCAGTCTTTCTATTTTCTACTTTTCGGAAAATCGCAGCAAAAAAATAAAATGTCACTTTCCTAAATTTCACACTATAGAAAGAAAAGTTAGAGTAAATTTTAGAAGACTCACACCCTAAAATGACAAAAGTAGCTATATCAGAAGGTGCGCATAATAATAATAATAATAATAATAATAATAATAATAATAATAATAATAAAACTTAATTAGCCAAAAATACGGAAATCGCTCAAAATTACTTAGGCAGTCTGTTTACGAGGATGACGATATACAGGTACATGACATACACACCTGCGTAACACACCTTGATTTAACGAAGTCCCACAGCGAAAAAATGAACAGTTATACGGATCCACAAATACAGGAAAATATAAATAGATTCTAGAACAGGTAAATAAGTTAAATGAACGGGTGACTATATGGATGGGTGGCTGAAGGGGGAGGTGAAAACAAAATGGAATGAGGGAGAAAGGGACAGATTAATAGAGAAAATGGATGAATGAATGTATGGAAATATGAGAGAGAGAGAGAGAGAGAGAGAGAGAGAGAGAGAGAGAGAGAGAGAGAGAGAGAGAGAGAGAGAGAGAGAGAGAGAGAGAGAGAGAGAGAGAGAGAGAGAGAGAGAGAGAGAGAGAGAGAGAGAGAGAGAGAGAGAGAGAGAGAGAGAGAGAGAGAGAGAGAGAGAGAGAGAGAGACTGTCTTGTTGCACTATGTAAGATGCAAAAAAATAAAGAAGTGTAACGTGAGAATGAATGAGAAAGAGAAAGAATAAAACAATGAATGGAAGAAAGAGAGAATGAATGAGAAACTGAAATTACGAAGATAAGAATAAATGAGAGAGAGAGAGAAAGAGGGAGAGAGAAGGAAAGAAAAAGAGACAGAGAAGCAGTGACTGTCAATGAATCGCGTGTTTATTATTGTCTACTTAACCCAATCGTCTCTTTTCCCACGCCGCTAGACACTAAGTCGTGACCGTCTGCCATGGGGAGGGGGAGAGGTCGTTGCTTCCTGGTGTGTGGGGGGGAGAATGGGAAGGAGCGAGGAGGGATAGAGAGTCACAGGGAGGGGGAGAATGCAGCCATGGAAGGGAAGGGAGAGATGGGTCAAGTTGGCGCTGCAGTATAGAGGGATGACGACTGAGGGGACGGAAGCAGGGGGGAGAGAGGAGGTCTGGGAGAGGATGAGGAAGTGTAAGGAAGGATGGACGAAGAAGTGGATAGGAAATGAGGAAGTGTGGGAGAGGATGGAAGGAGAAGGTTGAGAGGAAGTCTACAAGAAGATGAAGAAATGATATAAAGAAGGGACAAGGAAATGGAGAGAGAATTATAAAAGAGGAGAAGTGTTAGGAAAGAGGAACGAAGAAATGGACAGACAGACAGACAGACAGAGAGAGTGTGTGTGTAATAACTGAGGATCATTAGGAAAGACGAACGAAGAAGTGAACGGAGAAAGAAAATATATATAAAAAAAAAACTGAGGAAGTGGTAGGAAAGACGAACGAAAAAGTGGATAGAAACAAACCGTAAAAAGTGGCTGAGAAAGAAAAAGAAAGAGAAAAACGAAAAAAGGCCAAGGAAGCATAAGGGACGAACGGACGAAGAAACAGATAGATGACAGATAGAGAGGCAGTGTACAAGAGGCCGAGGAGGAATGAGGAAGAAGAAGAGGGAGATAAACTCTTTAGTGGGCAGGCAGTCTGTAAGTAAGTGGTACAGCGCAGGCAGTGAATGGAACAAGCAAGGTGAAGGAACGAGGAAAATTCTGGAAGAAGAAGATGAGGGAGAAAGGTTTAGTAGCCAGGCAGTGAGTGGTAAAGAGGGCAGTGGAACAGAAGGTGAAGGAGACTGAGGCGAAGGGTGCTAGAGAGAAAGGAGGTGGATAATGATGAGGGGTGAGAGAACGGCAAGGGGGGAGACTGGACTAAACAGATGGGTGGCAGGAATACTAGAAGAAATAAAGGTAAGACGAAGTGAAGGAGGAGGAGGTAATGAGGAGAATGGATAGGCAAGAAAAGAAGAGGTCGGTCCAGAAGAAAATCTAAGTAAGGGTACGACTAATTTGGAAAGCTTTAACATGAAGAAGCAGAAAAAAGAGAGGGAAGTAAAGAGAGGATCTAACATGCTATAAAAAAGGAGTGTGAGGAAATAAGGAAGATCTAGGAAAAAGAGAGATTACGAAAAGGAAGAGCTGGGAAAGGCTGGCAAGGGAAAGTAACAGAGTAGGAATTGAGGAGGTTTGGGTAACGAAAAAGAAACAGGAAGAAGGTAAAGAAAAATGTAATGTAAACCGTTAAAAGAAAGTGAAAAAAGGAAGAACTAGAAAAAAAATAAGAAGAAAGGAAGAGCTTAGAAAGGCAGGGAAGGAAAAGTAACAGAGTAGGAATTCAGGAAGTTTGGGTTACGAAAAAGAAACAGGAAGAAGGTAAAGAAAATGATGATGTAAAAAGTTAATATTGAGGAAAGGAAGAACTAGGAAAGGCTGGGAACATGTACCGTGCTATATTAGAAGAAGGAAAAGGAAAAGTAACAGAAGGAAGAGGAATTCGGGAAGGTTAAACATAGAAGGAGCGATGGAGAACAAGGTAGAGAAGGGATACCCGAAACTGACCTCTCTTTTGGCTACTTTTTTCTTTTATCTTTTTGGGAGCGGCGAGTACCGGGTTTTTTTTTTTTTTTTTTTGGTACCCTTTTTGTTGCCCTTGAGCCGTGTCCTCTGATGTAAAAAAAAAAGGAAAAAAAATACAAAACGCTCAAAGAAAGTAAGAAAAGAACTGATACTATATTGAAGGTACAGGAAAAGGTATGGAGAGAAAGAAATAACAAAGAGACAAGGAAAAGCATAGAAGGAGTGAAGTCTTGTGGTGCATGAGAGGGGCGAGGCAGGGAAGTGTTCAGGGGTGGCAGGGAGGGGGAGAGGTTGCCTAATGACCGGGGGAGGGAGAGGGAGGGGGAGAGGTTGCCTAATGACCGGGGGAGGGAGAGGGAGGGGGAGAGGTTGCCTAATGACCGGGGGAGGGAGTGGGAGGGGGAGAGGGGCGGCGACCTTTTCATGGGCTTGCGGCGTGACCTTGAGGAGGCGAAAAACGTGACGGGATACACTGCACGTTCACCCACTGCAACTGCTACTGTTGTTGTTGTTGTTGTTGTTGTTGTGGTTGTTATGGTTGCTATTGTTAATGTTAATGCACTTTCTACAACACCAACATTAGCAACAGGAACACTACCAATTTAATAATGATAATAATGATGATAATAATAATAACAAAATTAAGCATAATGTTCACCTTCATCATTGTTCGAATTAGCATAAAAAACGCAAAAACAAGGCAGGGAAAATTTGCAAGCATCAGATTAGCATAAGCACGTGCTCAACCCAGGAACGTACGTGCTCAACCCAGGAACGTACGTGCTCAACCCAGGAACGTATGTGCTCAACTCAGGAACGTACATGCTCAACTCAGGAACGTACGTGCTCAACTCAGGAACGTACGTGCTCATCCCAGGAACGTACGTGCTCAGCTCAGGAACGTACGTGCTCAACTCAGGAACGTACGTGCTCAACTCAGGAACGTACGTGCTCAACTCAGGAACGTACGTGCTCAACTCAGGAACGTACGTGCTCAACTCAGGAACGTACGTGTTCAACTCAGGAACGTATGTGCTCAACCCAGGAACGTACGTGCTCAGCCCAGGAACGTACGTGCTCAACTCAGGAACGTACGTGCTCAACTCAGGAACGTACGTGCTCAACTCAGGAACGTATGTGCTCAACCCAGGAACGTACGTGCTCAACCCAGGAACGTACGTGCTCAACTCAGGAACGTACGTGCTCAACTCAGGAACGTACGTGCTCAACTCAGGAACGTACGTGCTCAACCCAGGAACGTACGTGCTCAACTCAGGAACGCACATGCTCAACTCAGGAACGTACGTGCTCAACCCAGGAACGTACGTGCTCAACTCAGGAACGTACGTGCTCAACTCAGCAACGTACGTGCTCAACCCAGGAACGTACGTGCTCAACTCAGGAGCGTACGTGCTCAACCCAGGAACGTACGTGCTCAACTCAGGAACGTACGTGCTCAACCCAGGAACGTACGTGCTCAACTCAGGAGCGTACGTGCTCAACCCAGGAACGTACGTGCTCAACTCAGGAGCGTACGTGCTCAGCCCAGGAACGTATGTGCTCAACTCAGGAACGTACGTGCTCAACTCAGGAACATACGTGCTTAGCTCAGGAACGTACGTGCTCAACTCAGGAACGTACGTGCTTAGCTCAGGAACGTACGTGCTCAACTCAGGAACGTACGTGCTCAGCTCAGGAACGTACGTGCTTAGCTCAGGAACGTACGTCTTCAACTCAGGAACGTACGTGCTCAACTCAGGAACGTGCGTGCTCAACTCAGGAACGTACGTGCTTAGCTCAGTAACGTAGTGCTCAACTCAGGAACGTACGTGCTCAAATCAGGAACGTACGTGCTCAACCCAGGAACGTATGTGCTTAGCTCAGGAACGTACGTGTTCAACTTAGGAACGTACGTGCTTAGCTCAGGACCGTACGAGCTCAGCTCAGGAACGTACGTGCTCAACTCAGGAACGTACGTGCTCAACTCAGGAACGTACGTGCTTAGCTCAGGAACGTACGTGCTCAACTCAGGAACGTACGTTCTCAACTCAGGAACGTACGTGCTCAACTCAGGAACGTACGTACCCAACTCAGGAACCTACGTACTCAGCTCAGGAGCGTACGTACCCAACTCAGGAACGTACGTACTCAACTCAGGAACGTACGTACCCAACTCAGGAACGTTCGTACTCAACTCAGGAACGTACGTACCCAACTCAGGAACGTACGTACTCAATTTGGGAACGTACGTACTCAACTTAGGAACGTACGTACCCAGCTTAGTAACGTACATGCCCAACTTAGGAACGTACGTACTCAGCTTAGGAACGTATGTACGTACGATAGGCAGACAGGAACAGGACGAGAAGAGAAAGTGCACAGGAAGCAAGGCAGACAGACGCATGTGAGGGAAAGTAGAGGAAAGACCGAACGAGAGGGAAAGGACCACCACACCACTACACCGCTCAGGAAACCAAACTAGGGCCAGGAAAGCAGCAACGTGGAGTCTCCGGGCGGATGTCAGTGGGTCTCCCGACTCCCCGCTCGTTTTAGCGTGAGTGCGGGCGGTCAGGAGGCTACAATGACGACGCTTTCTGCTCCCGCGTTCCTGGGTGAGAGGAGAGGCGAGAAGACGGTGTGGCTGGCGGAAGGGAGGGTCTGGGTGGGGCGAGGCAGGAGGAGGGCTGTCCTGGGGCGGCGGTCAACACTCTCCCAGCCCTGGCTTTCTAGAGGAACAGGTTAACATAAGACGCTCTGCTTGTGCGCCCTGAGCCTGCCGCTGGGAGGCGCGGGGAGGGGCTGGGGGAGGGCTCAGAGAGGAGCAGAGGAGAAAGGCTGTATCAGGGGTTAGGAGTGGCATGGCGGAGCGGTGGGCGAGAAGCATGAGTGGCGGAGGGAAAAGGAGGAAGAGAGGGAAGAACGGGATGTGGCGATGAATAGGGAGGGTGGAGGAACGAAATGTGAAAAAGAAATATGATAAATGATTATTGGGGAGAAGAGGGACAAGAAAAGAGAGGAATTGAATTCAGGGAGAGAGCAAGGTGTGAGGGTGTGTTGGTGTGTCCCTAGCGAGCTGTGCAGGCAACGGCCGAACATTAGGGAGAATGCCGTCACTTGGAGCACCTCTTTGTAGGTCAACCAAGCTGTGTTTAAAGATGTTCAGCACGATGGCAAACGCTGAGTACAGGACTCGAGACAAACGAGTGTCATATGTAAAGTAATACCTTCTTTTTGAAGTGGGAGTGTGAGCTGTGAGCCTTGGGCAACAGCGAGACTCGCCACTTTATCTTCACAATGAGGCTTTGGAGCAAGCCTAAGTTTAAACTGTCTTTCTTGGCCATATTGCTTCTTCCCAGAGCTGCCCAAAGCACGTCCAACCGAGCGCGAGATAAGAGGGAGCATTAGGCTCCCATTTAGTCTCTTAGATTTTTTGCACAATGAATGTGTCTAAGCCTCCGAAGAGGCTCCCTTGGTCAGTAATGCAATAGTCTGCCTCTGTATAACATCTGTTGTCCATCGTCGCACACCCGCGCGTCAGCTGATAAAGTGTTAACGCGACACACACACAGTGAAAGCTGCAGGCAGGCATGGCGGAAGGAGAGAAGGAACAGTGAGCAAAAAATATGGAAAGTTCATCTTTCTAGTAGGCTTGCTCTGTGACACACACACACACACACACACACACACACACACACAGCCCGTTGGTCTGAGTGCCGGAGGTAAGTTTTGTGACCCATGACTGACGCGTCATCCGCGGCTGGGTCCGCCACAAACCCGGACCTGTAATACCGAAACTATATAGAACACAGTGTTGCTGCAGTGCTTCTGGGAGGCTGGGAGGGAAAGCACTGGCAGCAATTACCACCTACGCGCCCACTCACTTTGCATCATGTCGAGCTGCCGTCAGTGGTATGCACGAAGATGTCTCTTCATCATGGCTACAGGGAGTGCGAGCCGCAGTGAACACCGCCTCCTGCCATGCCCTTCCACGTGGCCCCTGGTTCTCCTGGCCTTTCTTTCTCCCTGACACCTCCGCAACCACGTCACCCCTCACCATGCAGCCCGCCAAGCCTCGTTCATCATGGCAAAGCGGAGCTTCGCGTACCTGAACACAGCGTGGGGGGTCGTACCGCTGCGAGGCATATCCCGTAAAGATGTGTTACGTCAGGGAATGGGAGTCCTTCGTCAGACCGGTGTGTAAGGTAGCCACCGTCGTAGGTTCCCTGGCCGCCTGGTGAGTGATGAAAGAAGCCTCACCGAACCTGAAGTTGAAGCACTTCACGTTTACGGACCAGTGGCCGCGGTCACGTTACCCTGGCCATCAAACACATCTTGATACTCATCTTTATTCATTTTTCATTTAATTTTACAGTCCGTGTATGTAGCCTACATCCTTGAGTCATCAAAGAAACCAGGAGGCACACAGTTCCCCGGCGTGCACTCACACGCCTGCAGAATACCGTGCAACACGTCCACTTGTCCCTGGCTGGAGGCCACCCATAGACTTAGTTATTGGAGCACACACTAGCGGTCCGCGGCACGAGTGATCTCTTCACTACGCTGTAACTTGTGTCCTGACTTCTAAATAACCGACAATCACTTATCTACAGCGTGTTTCTCGCAGCCTTCCCCATGTTTTGATATGTAATGAATACCAGCTCCCCGATGCACTCAAATCTCATTACCGGCACCAACCACAGCACCGTGGGGCCACGCTTCCCTGAACATTCAGCGCGGCCAAGCCGGAACAAGAGGCATGCATCCTCGATTCTAGGACCAAAGTACGTATGGAAATAGTTCGTATGCATAAAGTTCGTACGCAATTGTTCGTAAGCAAATGTTCGTAAGGGATAAAGTTCGTTTGAAAATAGTACGTACGCAAAAGTTCGCACGCTTAAGTTCGTAAGCAGATGTTCGTATGGCATAAAGTACGTATGTAAAATATTCGCAACGACAAAAGTTCGTCGGGACAGAAGTTCGTATAGATAAAAGTTCGTATGGAAAAATTTCGGATGAAATTGTTCGTAGGCAAAAAGTTCGTACGCAAATCTTCGTCAGGGATAAAGTTCGTCTGACAAAAATGCTTAAGTAAAAGTTCGTACGCTAAAGTTCGTATACAGATGTTCGTATGGTATAAAGTACGTATGTAAAATATTCGTAATGACAAAAGTTCGTATAGAAAAAACATCATATGCAATTATTCGTACGCAAATGTTCGTTAGGGAAAAAAAATTCTTCAGGGTAAAGTAGCACGTACGGAAAAGTTCGTAAGCATGTTTGTATGGCAATAACTCACTATGGATACTTGCTACACAAAGTTTTCCTATACGAACTTTTGTCCGAAACCCATGAAAAATGGGGGGGTGTCGGTGAAAGCCGACCCTGCTGACAACCACCATCACCACCGCCACCGCCCGCCTCGTCTCCGCCACCGACAGCCAGCATCATAACCTTGCACTCTGCCGCCGCCGCCTTCCCGTTAACGCAAAATAATAAACACTGAGCACACAGACACAATGAGCCACTGCCTCCAGGAATTATTTCAAGAATAAAGATCTTGTCGCCCAGTACCTTAAAAGTTTCTTACTGGACGACTGTTTTTCACCACTGGGAGACCTTTTGGTCGCCCAGATATATATATATATATATATATATATATATATATATATATATATATATATATATATATATATATATATATATATATATATATATATATATATATACATATATATATATATATATATATAAGAACTATTTCCATACGTACTTTTATCCTGGAATCAAACGAACGTTATCCTACGAATTATTGCCATACGAAGTTTTTTTCTATACCATACGAACTTTATCTCTGACGAATATTTGCGTACGAACAGTTGCGTACGAACATTTGCATACGAACTTTTTCCATACGAACTTTTACATGTACGAACATTTTTCAAACGAACATTTGCACGACGAACATTTAACCTTATGATTTTTTTTCCATCACGAACTTTTGACATGACGAACTTTATACCCTACGTACTTTATCCTGACGTACTTAAGGCAAACGAACTTTATCCTACGAATCATTGCCATACGAAGTTTTTCTATACGAACTTTTGTCCGGAGCCCTGCATCCTCCGTTCGCGCACCAAGACGGTAGCGGTGCTGGGAGGTGTTGCCTGTGTGAGTCACAATCACACCTCCACTGATGTGCCACGCCACGTTCACCTGCTTCAGCCGCCTCCACTTCATGAGCTTGCAAATATTTATCAAGTTTTTCCAAACAGGATCAGTGCCGGCGCGTTACACAATTTGTGGCATGGATGCCAACCTGTTTTGACCTTGTATATCCGAAGAGCAGCCTCCCTGGGCGAACAAATATTTTCAAAATGGGTAATAAAACGTTTTTTCAAAAGCTTTTTTCGAGTCTGGTGAAGACCATCCACACAACCTTGGTTAGGCCCACTGCAGCGGGCTGTGTCATAATCATCACAGACTTAACAGATGAGTTGATCGCCGTGAGTAGGACTGGAAGCCACCCCTAACAAGAACCCCAAGAAAGGACCAAAAACTACAGGCCATGTCCCATTTTCGTCAGGTTCTGCACAGGGCGCTGTGTGTATACAGCAGGTGCCGCAGTGCCCCGCGGCTGCACCGGGATGATGCAGGTGCCGCGCTGCTCATCACCTTCGTCCTGGCAACAAGCGGGCGGGCAGCGCGTGGCCCGCCGTGGCCAACACACCTGCAGCGGCGCCCACCGCGGGGACTCCACCCACGCACGCCTCGTTCGTCTACCCGCGCCATTACTTTTATCTTTTATTTTCTAAATATAAATTAAATATTCCTGGATTCCGTCGCTGACTGAAAAAGATTTCAAATTTATGTATTCTTTATCGTCATAAATATACAACCTGGACCCTAACATTATGCAATGAAGAAAGTAGTCTTCGTAAGGATTTTCTGAGGCCGTGCACTGTAGAAACATTTACACACACACACACACACACACACACACACACACACACACACACACACACACACACACACACACACACACACACACCTAATAATTACTGGCCTTCAAGCTCGGACGTGTGGATCAAGTGGATTCTTATCTCCTGGATGAAAGGACCCGTTGATGCTCTACCCTCCACGGTAAACACACACACACACACACACACACACACACACACACACACACACACACACACAGACGTAGGATATGCCGTTAACTTCCAAACAAGTGACAAGTATCATTATTCAGTGCTAATTAACCTTTCCCTTACGTCTTTGCACACTTTTCCTCAGCAGATGGAGATGGTTGCTGATTCACGACAGGACGCACACACGAACACACGCGCCCCAGCTGTCCCAATTTTTAAGCATCATTTCAATTTGTCATCCTTTTCTAATCAGTTTTAGTCCAATAAGTTATCCTACTCCAATAAGTTTTCCTATTCATTAAGTTCTCATTGTCCAAAGAGTTATCATAGTAAGTTCTCTCATACCAATAACATCTTTTGCATTAAGTACTCATATTCCAATTAATTCTCCTATTCAAATAAGTTAAACTCCAAAAGTTCTCATACTCCAATAAGTTTCCCTATTTCACTAAGTTCTTCTATCCCAATAAGTTCTCCTATTCCAGAAGTTCTTACATTCCAATAAGTTCTAATCTAAAAGTTCTCATAGTCCTAAAGTACTCGTAATCCAAAACGTTCTTCTGTTCCTTGGTTCAGGCGTGTTCACCTATAGAAAAACGGACGGATGAGTGCGTGCGTGCGTAAGTACAGGAACGTTACACAAGGACAACGAGTGCAAAGAGTAGTTGTCGAGGGGCCTAACCACCCCCTCGCCCCCCTCAGAGCATGTCACGAACCACCACCACCACCAACACCACCACTATAATCATAACCACCACCACCACCTGCAGCACCCCCTCCACCACACCACTGTGATATATATACACCTTCACCACCACTACCAAAACCGTTACCAAGCCGCATCATCACCACCATCACCTCCTTCAACACCATTACCACCGTCATCACTACTACTATCACAACCATCTACTACCATCCTTACTCTTCCATAACACCGCCACCACCACAACACAACTGCTGGAGTCCTCTAACCACTACCATCATCATCATCATCAGCCGTACAGGTAGATTTTTTTCCCTCACTCATTACCTGTAGACTAATTAGCATATACTCAACCACACCTGTTTACTGCAATCAAGACACCTCTCCACCCTAAATTGAGCTCTCTTTTCGCTACTCTTTACCTTTATCTTTTTATGGGAGCGGCGAGTAGCGGGCTTTTTTTGTGCTCTTTTTTGTTGCCCCTGAGCCGTATCCTCTGATGTAAAATAAATAAATAAATAAATAAATAAATAGGAAAAGCTTTGTCGTTTCTATCCTTCTTATGTTTTATTTCTCATTTCTTCGTCGTACGGTATTAAGATTCTTCTTTTCTCTTAAACCTTTTTTTCTTGCAACATCGATTGAGTTGAACTTCTTGTAGCGTATATTCAAGACTGTCTCCCCCGTTCCTCCTTTCTCTCTTCCTTTCTTATTAAAATCATTCCTGTAACATGGACTGAGCTGTTTTTCTAACCTTTTTTTTTTAGACTATATTCAAGACACTGACTGATTCGTCCTCCCCTTTCTCTTTCCTCCCTTCCTTTCTTATAACATCTTACTTGTAATTTGGATTGAGCTGTTTTTCCGGTCTTTTTTTATGCATCGCTGTTTTTTCCAGTTTTTTTATGCACCGCTGTTTTTTTATGCATACCTGTTTTTCCAGTCTTATGCATAGATTCAAGCAACTCCCTTCACTCCCTTCTTTCTCCCTGTCTTGCAGCATGAACTATTGACCTCCCTTTCTTATCTTCCTGAAATAGTGAATACTTTATACTCTATTTGACGCCTCCCTTCCTGTTCTGATCAGTATTTGTTGTTGTGTTAGTCAGTTTCTCTCTCTCTCTCTCTCTCTCCTTGTACCAATAATTACCCCTTCTTCTCCCTCCCTTCATTTCCCATCTGCACCCTTCATTATCAACATCTCTCTGTCTTTCTCTCTCTCTTTGTCTCCCTCCAACGAAACCACTATTGCGAAACTATCGTAAATAACAAAAATAAAGAAAAGAAAAAAAATGACACCTCACGAAGAATGATGACTCGACCTCTTGTGTGTGTGTGTGTGTGTGTGTGTGTGTGTGTGTGTGTGTGTGTGTGTGTGTGTTTTGTGAACTCGCCCTTTGACCATCAACCGGTTCTCTCTCTCTCTCTCTCTCTCTCTCTCTCTCTCTCTCTCTCTCTCTCTCTCTCTCTCACACAGGTTAAGGCAGACAAGGGAAATAAAGGGGTCACGCTCCCCCCACCCTTTAGACTTTCACCGGTGCCCATTACTGTCTTAACCCCCCCCCTTACCCCCCCTGCCCCCCCCCCTCCCTGCCCCTTCAACCTACTGCCCAAAAGAAAAGAGCAAAAACTTGTCCACTCGCCCATATCTAGAGTCTCGTTTCGTTTTCTTTTTTTTTTTGTTTGTTTGTTTTTTTGGTCTTCGTGTGGTGACCCCCCAGGTGAAAATGGCCCTTACCTGTTACCTCCTTCTCTCCCTCCTTCCCTCCACCCCCTTTCCCTCCTTCCCTTCACCCCCTTTCCCTCCTTCCCTTCACCCCTCTCCTCCTTCCCCCCATTCTCATTTCATCTCTCCAGTTCATCTCCACCATCGTTAACATCCCCTCCTCCTCCTCCTCCTCCTCCTCCTCCTCCTCCTTCTCCTCCTCCCTTCCCAGTGCGTCTTCCTCACACCCCATCTTCATCCTTTCTCATCCTCGTTATTCCTATCCAGTCCATCTTCACGCTAGTCCTGCCGTCCCTGTCTTCTTCCTTTCGTTTTCTAGTTATTTCTCCAAAGTCCATCTTCGTCCACGTCCTCTCATGGTCCCATTTTTGATAACCTCCGCCATAATTAATTTTTCTCAGTGCACAATGGCTTTATTATTTGTGTCATATTTTGTTTCTCTATCTGTTAACCGGTTCCTCTATCTCTTCCTCCTCCATCATTCCCTTCATACATTGTCTTCTTCCTAAGAGCTAAAGTACAGGAAGATAGACCAGAGTGACAGACAGACAGACAGAAAGAGACAGAGACACGTAGTACATATAGAAACAGAGACAAAGACACAGACAGACACAGACGAACAAACAGGGCAGACAGACAAACAAGGAGACAGACAGAAAGATAGAGAGATACAAGCAGACTGATACTATTTCATAAAAACTCCTCTTTCTTTATTCCATTCATATGTTTATCAACCTTTCTCTATCTACCCCATTCATTAATCCTCGTCCCTATGAATTTCAGTCACAAAGAGAACACTATCACCATCATTATCACCATCACTACCATCGTCATCAGCAGCATTATAATCACCATCATCACTCCCCACTATTATCTCCCTCCTTAAAGTACAAATATAACCAGGTCTCTCTCTCTCTCTCTCTCTCTCTCTCTCTCTCTCTCTCTCTCTCTCTCTCTCTCTCTCTCTGACAAAAAAAAAAATAATCGTTCAAAACTGACAGGTTCTACGAGTCATGAGATCTGCAACTTTTTATTTTCCTGTTCACTCTTTTCTTTTTCTTCGCTAAGCACGGAGTGAAAAATAAACTGAGGTATAATTATTTCGTTGCACCGAATTTCACCTTCACTAGCATCGTGCCGTTCCGAAATAGAGTGTAGCTTCTTCCTTCTCCTTTCACGTCCAGTAGCAGACACGATAAAAACATAGGAGAAAAGAAAAAGAAAGAAATCAGCGGTCAGATCTTCTTTTTCATCAGAAGTTCTCAAGTCTCGGTTATATTTGGGAGAGAGAGAAAAAAAAAGGAAACACGATCAAAAGATAAAATAACTGAAAAAAGTCAGCGCTCAGATATTCTTTTGCATCAGAAGTTCCAAAGTATCGGTTTTATTCAAGAAAAAAAAATGGTGTGTTCTCAAATGTGTTCTCGGTTATATATGAGGAAAAAAAAGGAAACACGATTAAAACAAAATAACTGAAAAAAGTCAGCGGTCAGATATTCTTTTACATCTGAAATTCCAAAGTATCGGTTTAATTCGAGAAAAAAATGGTGTGTTCTCAAAAGTGTTCTCGGTTATATATGAGGAAAAAAAAGGAAACACGATCAAAACATAAAATAACAGAGAAAAAAGTTGGTGGTCAGATATTATTTTACATCTGAAGTTCCAAAGTATCGGTTTTATTCGAGAAAAAATGGAGTGTGTTCTCAAAGGTGTTCAATTTCACTTAGAGCCTAGCAATCACTGGCCGCAAATTCCACAAGATTCGTAGTTTTATGCTATCTAATTTAATTCAAGAAAAAAACCCTGCCTTGTGAAGATTGACTGGCTTCTGGGTGACTTCTTATTTCCTTGTGCATTCTTAGGTCTGTGTGTGCGTATTTATCTGTGCGTCTTTCTGCCTTCTATCTGTTTGTTTATCCCTGTCTCTGTCTCTTTCTGTCTGTCTGCCTGTATCTTTCTATCGTTCTGTCTATCTCCTTGTTTGCCTGTCTTTCCTGTATGTTTATCTGTGTCTGTCTGTGTCTCTGTTTCTGTCTCTATATGTACTGCGTGTCTGTTTCTTTGTCTGTCTTTCCGTTTCTGCCTGTCTGTCTGTCTGTCTGGTCTATCTTCCTGTATTTCTGCCCAAGGGAAGAAGACACGGAAACAGACAACAGACAAACACAAACCCATCCCTCTACCACGTGAGCCTTGACCTGACCTCAATTACGTGACCTTATCTGACCGACAATACCAATGCAGAGCGAGGTGAGGTCAGGCAAGGTCACGCAGTAGCCGCTCATACCGAGAAGGAGGACGAGAGAAAGGGAGAGAGGGCGAGGGAGGTTGGAAGGTTGAAAGGGAGGGAGGGAAGGAAAGTAATGCAGGGAGGAAGGTGGTAGAGGGAAAAAAAGGGGGAAGGAGTTAGAGGTCGAGTTATGAAAAGGAGAAGGAAAAGGAGGGATGGAGGTTCAGGGAGAGGGAGAGGAAAAGAAGGAGAGGGAGGTTGAAAGGGAGGGAGTGAAGGAAAGTAATGGAGAGAGGAAGGTGAAAGAGGAAAAACAGAGGGAGAAAAAGGGAGGTTGGAAGGGAGGGAGTGAAGGAAGTTAACAGAGAAAGAGGAAAGAGGGAAAAAAAAGGGAATGATGGAGAGGAGGAAAACTTACAAGTCGAGTTATGAAAAAGAGAAGGAAAAGAAGGGATGGAAATGCAGAGAGAGTGAGAGGGAGAATGAGAGGCAGCGAGAGAGAGGGAGCAGAGTTTATACGAAAGTGAATGGACAAGAGTCACCCGCGTGTGTGGCACTTTGGAATGTGAGTGAAAGTGACAAGATATCTCCCCACTGGACAGGCCATCATGTGAGAGGAGATGAGGAGGGGGGAAAGGAGAGAGGGAGAGGGAGGAAGGGTAGCTGGAAGTAGTGGGTGGTGAAGGATGGCAGTGGTGTGAGGGAAAGAGAGATAGATCGAGGGAGAGGAAAGAGTAAAGAATGAAGTAAGATGGCGGAGTGAGAGGGAGAGGGAGGGAGAGGTGAAAGAGTTGGAGGAAGGAGGAAGGGCATGAGAGGTGAAAAGAGGGAGGTGGGAGGAAAGATCTTTATAAGGAGGAGGAGGAAGATGGAGAGAAGGAAAGAGGAAGGGAGGGAGAAGTAGGAGGGGAAGGAAGGAGGGAAGGAGTAGGAGTGTGAAAAGTGGAGAAATATAATGTCTACAATAAAAAAAGGGAGGAGGCAGTGTGGGCGGTTGGCAGGGAGGGAGTGAAGGTAAGTAGTGGAGGGAGGGAGGTGTGGAGGAGGGAAAAAAAGTGGAATAATGAAAGGAAGGAGGAGTAACAAATCAGTAGTGAAGGAAGGGAAAAGAATAGGGAGGGTTGAAGGTGCAAGAGAGAGGGGAAAAAAGGAAAGGGGAGGGAACGAGGTGCAGGAAGAAGGAAAAATAAGAGGAAGAGTGGAAAAGAGAAGGAGAAATAGATAAAATAAAGAAGGAAAGGAGAAGGAAGAGGAGGGAAGGGGGTGCAGGAACGAGGAAAAAAAGATGAGTAATGTAAAGAAGAAGAAATAGGTAGAGAGGAGTGAAGGAAAAGAGAAGGAAAGGGAGGGATGGATATACAGGAGAGGAAAAAATAAGGAGGCCAATGAAAAGGAAGAGAAGGAAAACAAGTAAAAAGGAATGAAGGAGAAGAGAAAGAAAGGAAAGAAGAAATGGGAAATAGGAAAATAAAGAAACAATTAAAGAGAAGTAAGGGAAAAAGGAGGAGAGAGAAAAACAAGTAAAAAGGAATGAAGGGAAAGAAGAAATGGGAAATAGGAAGAGAAAGAGAAGCAAGTAAAGAGAAGTTAAGGGAAAGGAGGAGAAGGAAAGATGCAAAGGGAATGACAATAATGAAGGCTGAGAGATAATCACGCACACACAAACACACACACACACACAATAAAAAGGTAGTATTAGGCAAGTATTGTAAAACGGTATTAAGGCCGCGAGAACATTGCAACAAAGGCAAAATAAGGCCTCTAAGGGATGACGTAACAGAGGAAAGATTAGATGCGATTTTCCTGACCACTGACAACAAAAACAACAACAACAACTACCACCACCACCACTACTACTACTACCACCACTACTACTACTACTACCACCACTACTACTACTACTACTACTAAAGCCAAAAATATGACAGTAACAAAGATAAAACGAAGGTAGCTCTAGCACACACACACACACAAACAGAAGAAGAGACGAAACAAACACACTTAGGCAACGACCCAAAAAGGAAGAAAGGAAAGGCAAATAGAAGAACAAGAAAGCAAGAAAATAAGAAAAAAATAATGAATAAATAAAACTAGCAAGGCGACGAAAAAAAAAAAAAAACAGCAAACCGAGTGAAAAAAAGAGAAAAAGAAATAAGAAAAGCAAAACAGAAATGGAAGCCACGGTGATGCAACTCCCTCAGTAGACTCGAACACGTCGCCGGGTCGAAATCAGTGTCGTGTAAACAACCGATGATTTTTTTTTTTTCATTTCTATTTTTCATTTATCTATTTATTTTTGTATTGCTTTCATCTATTCTCCTTCATTATTTTATTTTATTCTCTGTATTTGTATTTCATTTCATTTTTCTTTACTGCATACTTTATTTATCATTTATCTAGTTATATTGTTGTGCTTGTGACCTCATTACATAAATCAAGCGAACGTGGTACTTTATCTTTAATTTACTTGAAGTTCTTTTATTTCCCTGGTGAGCGAAGATGCCAAGAGTTTTTATTCAATCGAGAACATTGGGGAGGTGGGGGAGGGAGAGTGGGAGGAAAGATCTTTGTAAGGGGGAGGAGGAAGGTGGAGAGAAGGAGAGAGGAAGGGAGGGAGAAGTAAGAGGGGAAGGAAGGTAGTGGAGAGAGGGAAAGGGAAGGAGGGAGAGAGTAGAGGTGTGAAAAGTGGAGGAATATAATATGTCTACAATAAAAAAAGGGAGGAGGAGGCAGTGTGGGTGGTTGGCAGGGAGGGAGTGAAGGGAAGTAGTGGAGGGAAGGGAGGTGAGGAGGAGGAGATAAAGTGGAATAATGAAAGGAGGGAGAAAAAAAGAAAAGAAAAAAAATATTGAAACAGCAACCTTTTCCAAATGACAAACCGCCTTCTTGCCATTCCTTACGGTTTACTTATTTGAATCAGGCTTATCTCTTCTGGCTTTGTTCAGTGCGAGAAAATAAATAAACAAATGAGTGAGAATTAAAAAAAACTTTGCAACATGATCATAAGTTCACTCGGTAACATCACCTAGTCCCTTTTTGCTCAGAGCGAGAAAATAAATAAATCTGAGTAATAATTAAAAAAAACTTTGCAACATGATCGTAAGTTCACTCGGTAACATCACCAAGTCCCTTTTTGCTCAGAGCGAGAAAATAAATAAATCTGAGTAATAATTATAAAAAAAAACAACACATGATGATAAGTAGTCTCAAGTAACAACATCAGTCCCTTTTTGCTCAGAAAAATAAAAAAAAAAACTTTGTAACATGATCATAAGTTCAGTCTCCGTAGCATCAGCGGAGTCCCTTTTTGCTCAGAGCGAGAAAAAAAAATAAGAATAAAAAAAAAAATGGCAACTTGATAATAACTTCAGTCTGGGTAAGATCAGCTGAGTCCCGTTTTCCTCAGAGCGAGAAAATAAAAAAAAGCAAATGAGTAAATATAAAAAAAAAAAAAAAATGGCAACACAATCAGAACTTCAGTCTCGGTCCCATCAGCTGAGTCCCTTTTCAGAGATAATTGGCAGCTTGATTCACGGCCCCAAAGCTCTCGTTAGGACTCGCCCTCCCTACACACTAACATTAATTCATTTATAATCATAGTGAATGCAACTGCTATAATAAGTAGTCACGTAAATCCGAGGTACGCTAACAAGTGTTTATAATATTAATGGTAAAAGTAGGTTACGTAAATAGTTTCGATTAATGGGGTTACTCTTTTTTTTTAACTAGAACGGTTAGAGGAATAACTATTAGGAATCACTGGTATTATGGTAAGTGGTTTCTCTCTCTCTCTCTCTCTCTCTCTCTCTCTCTCTCTCTCTCTCTCTCTCTCTCTCTCTCTCTCTCTCTCTCTCTCTCTCTCTCTCATACTCGCTCACTCACCCACCCACACACACACACACACACACACACACACACACACACACACACACACACACACACACACATGGACACACACACACACACACACACACACACACACACACACACACACACACACATGTACACACACACACACACACACACACACACATGGACACACACACACACACACACACACACACACACACACACACACACACACACACCACAAAGTTCGCCCACAAACAGTTTTTCCTCCTTCGTGTCTCGGGTCATGGATAAAAGATTGGTGTAACATTTTTTTCCAGGTTTTGTTTGCATGTATTCAAGTATTCAGCTCCAAAGGCCTTGTCCACCCTTGTAAGGAGGAGTGTGCATCTTTGGTGTGTGAAGCAAGAGGGTGAGGGGTGGGGCTTATCTTAATTCCACACAGCATGCTTAAATAGTTGGGCCAAGGGCTATACTGTTAACAAATCTACTTTTACCAACATTCTCCTAGTTTTGATTTCCAGCGCAATGTTGCTCTCTCTACTGTTACTTTGTTTGATCTGGTATATTCCTGTTATCTGGCTACTTGAATTTGTAACTGCATGCCTCCGCCCCTCCTACGGCCTCTCTGCATTAGACTTTCTAGTCATATTGATTCCTATGCCGTCCAACTTCATAATGCAAGAGTTAACCTGTATTTTCACTCGTTCATCCCTTTCAGTGATAAAACTCTGGAGAAGTCTTTCTTCATCTGTATTTCTTCATTCCTTCGACTTGAAAACTTGGAAGAGGGAAGTTTTAAGACACCTGGACCAGTATTCTTAAACATTTCGGAGCTTACACACTTTTTTTTACAGCAAAAGAGACAGTTCAAGGAAAAAAAAAATAATGAAAAAAAAAGCCCGCTACTCACTGCTTTCGTACAGTTTGTGGGTACTTTCATGAGTCGTTTTATGAGCCCAGTAATAGTTTGATAAGACTTCTGCACCATGAATGTGAAAAACAATAATGAGAATCCGATTAATCTATTTTGTGGCCTTTGGATATATTTGCTGTGAGAGGCGAGAGCGTCTGAGGATACGACCCCTACTGAACTAGACATGATGAGACTTGTTCAGCTACTTCACTGGCTAACACCCCAATATATACACACAAATACAGTCAATTTCCTCTTCTTTCCTTTTCCCTGCCTGTAACTACCCTATTCCTCACCCCACCCTTCCTATTGCCCTTTTTCGCTCCTTTTCCTTCCTCCTTCCATCCGTCATCCTCCACGCTCATTTCACACTCTCCTCTCCTTTCCTCTTCACATCTCTTCACTCTCCTCCCCCACGCTCCATACTTCGCCCTGTTCCATCTCCCCCTCTCTTCCTCTCTCCCTCTTCTTCACTCCTCATTTATTCCTGGTTTCCTAGTACCCACCATACTCCCTTCTCACTCCTCTTTCCTATGTATTCCTATGTATTGTTTGTCTCCCCACCTCACACACATAGACGGTCGGTTTCCTTTTCTTTCCCTTTCCCTGCCTGTAACTACCCTATTCCTCGCCCCACCCTGGCTATTGTTTGTCTCCCCACCACACACACACAAACACAGTCGGTTTTCTTTGCTCTGCCTCTTCCCTGCCTGTCACCCCCGTGCTTACCCCCACTCCCACACCCCTGCCAGTAAGGTACACACACACACACACACACACACACACACGAGGGACGGAATACGACACACTACGAAGACACAGGTGAGACACACGCGACCACAGGTGTACTCCATCACCCCAGTCGACAATTCACAGTTCCCCCAGATGTTGCATTCCTTCACAGCACACACACACACACACACACACACACACACACACACACACACACACACACACACACACACACACACACACACACACGAAAAAAAAAATCATCTTCCGCCCCCCATCCACTCACCCTCCTCCTCCTCTTCCACCTCCTACCACGACAAACCCTCTCTCACCTCACCTGTCAACCTGCCACGGTGATACTTGACAAAATGGGCGAAACTTAAGATAGAAGACGCACTTAAATAACAGCCAGATAGCGTGTAATATTTTCCCCCATTGCGATCTGCGTGCATGCCTGGCGCCGCCGCGAGATGTTAATGACGCTACGTGATGCTTCTTTTTTTTCTCTCTGATTATTCGAGTCTTGGTCACGTCCCTCTGCGGCTGGACCCAACTCGATGGCGTGACGGGCGACTATACAGGAGGAGAAGAGTGAGGGAGAGTGTGATAAGAGAGAACAGAGAGAGATGTGGAGGTGTCAGGGAGGAGAGGAAGAGAGCTTTGGAGAGGAACGGAGGAAAGAGAAGAAGGGAATTTTCTAAAAGAAGACCTAACGAAGCAACGGGAATAGAGCAAAAAGTGGCTTCAACAATTCAATGAAGAAAAATGTAATGTCATACACTTTGGTAGGGGATATCTAGCACACCATTACCGTATGAGAGACACTCCTCTATGCACCACAGAAGAGGAGAAAGAGACGGGACTATATGCAACCAGGCTACCAGTAAAGGCCAAATCCGTGCCAATCGCAGCGGACGAGTTAACACCTTCCCCTTATATAATTACCATCCACTTCTCACAACAGTCTTTCAGAATTGGTCCTAACTCCCCTCTTGTTCCCTCCCATCACCATCTCTTAACATCATACTCTGCCTCCTTTGCCCTCCTTCTACCCCATACACCTGCCCACACCTGCCTCCTTCCCTTCATTGGCAGATAAGGTGAGTTACTTTTGGGGGTTAACTTTCACGGAGTCACCAACAACAACACTACAAAAACTACAACAATAAAGTGAGAAAAATATTTGAAACACCGTCACGACCACCATCACCACTTGTACCACCAAAACAACTATCACCACCACCACCACCACCACCACCAGTACTAAATCACAGCTACTGTCATCAACACCAACAGGAACCCACACACCACCACAACCATCACCACCATTGACCCCAAAACTACCACCACACTATACCAAAACGCCAACCATCTTCATCACCAGCAACATCATCACAACCACCATCACCCAATTATCTCTCATCACCACCACACCCATGAATCTTCACCCCCTATCACCACCACTATCACTACCACCATCACCATCATCGTCACTTTCACCCCACGAGACATCTTCTTTGCAGCCCATTATTGTCAGCTATAAAGTGAATTACATCTCATTTCTCTCTCTCTCTCTCTCTCTCTCTCTCTCTCTCTCTCTCTCTCTCTCTCTCTCTCTCTCTCAAAATTAGTCCTAAAAAAACGAGTAACAGCAATCATACTAATCCAAAGCTTTCCATTACAGAAGAAAAAGAAGAAGAAAAAGAAGAAGAAGAAGAAGAAAAAAAAAGAGAAAGAAGAAGAAATAAAAAAGAAGGAAAACGAAGAGGGGAAAAGAAAGGAAAAAGACGAAAACAGAAAGAAAAAAGAAGAAAAAAGGAAAAGAAAAAAAATTAAGAGCAAAAAGGTGATATGAAAAAGAAGAAAAAGGAAAAAGAAGAAAATCAATCAAGAAAATCAAGCAAACCAAGACGAATCCAAACAAATCAAACCTCAACAAACAACAGACATAGCAATCCCAGCAGAAGCAGAAGCAGTAGATAGTGTCAGTAAGGGGGAAGGGGGAGAGGGAGGGGCGTGAGTTACATATCTTCTGGGACATCTACACTGCTCTCATTTCTTTCATATCACGGCCATTAAGGGGGGCGAACGAGGAGGCACTTTCTCACCCCCTTCCTCCCTTGGCTCATCAGTGCTGCATCTTCCTGGGCCTGTGTTGAGTGTTGCTTCTTGATGTTTAGTATTGGGTTAAGTGATGTGCTTTATTTATTTGTCTTGTTTTTTTTTCCTGTCTTGTTTTTATTCTCATCTCATTTTTGCTTTCTTTTTCCTTGTTTTCCTTTTGTTGTTCTTGTTTTCTGGTTCTTGTTCTTCTCTTTTCTCTGTATTTTCTTCTTCTTCGGCGTCGTGTTACTGTGCTTTCTTCTTCATCTCATTCTGTATCAGTAAGCCAGAGTCTGTTCTCTATATGAGCTTTTTGTGGAACCCTTTTAGAGGTCAATGGTTATATCCAGACTTCAATAGGAGAAAAAGACAGTAATTGAAAGTGATATATGAGGATTTCTGCGAAGGCGAAGAAGTTTAGAAGACGCCTTTGGTTTGTGAGATGATAATAAGTTGGGGAAAGATTAGGATGCAGCCTCACGCTTTCATTTCCCGACATTTTTTTTTACAGCAAAGGAGACAGTCCACGGGCGTAAGAAAAAAAAAAATAATAATAATAATAATGATAAAAGAGTCCGCTACTTACTGCTCCTACATAGAGTACAGAGGAGTGGCCAAAAAGAGAGGTCAATTTGTTCATATATTTTCTTTTATTATAAGATTACGATATTGATAACGATACAATGATGGTGATAGGGATGAGGAGGATGATAACGATAGCCATGATAACGATAATACACACACACACACACACACACACACACACACACACACACACACAGAAATACGTATCACCCCCCACCCCCCCACCCCCCCACACACACACATGCTCACAAACACATCATCTTTCTCCTCCGTCCCCTTTACACACATCCCCCCTCTCCCTCACTCCACACACACTCCACTGATCACCACACACGAAGGGGAACCTGTAGCGGTGTTAAAGGAAGGGAACACAACTTATATCATACACGTGTGAGGCGCCGACAGTTCCCAGCGAAAGTGATAAGCGTGACTGCCCGTCCCCGCTCACCTGCCGCGGCGCACGACCGGCGGGGGGTAGGTAGTGCTAATCAACCGGGAGACAGGTAGACGGGAGATGAATGTGTAGATAAAGAGGTAAAGAGGAACCATTGTAACGACGCTAGATGGGGAGAAAGTTGTATTTGGGGAGGCTAGTGAGGCGGAGAGGCAAGGAGGTGGTAATGGGGACACCTGGACACAGTATATTGTAGGTTTTCTCAGATGCTCCCGCCTCTCTCACATCAGGCCCAAAAATGAGGTCAGCTGTGTTTTAATGAGTGGAGTTTTCATGTTCATGGTACAGAAGAAGGGTCAAACTACCTCCACACTCATAAACCTACCCATGGAAATGCCCCAAAACACCTAAAAAGCCTTGATAAATATGTTCTTATGTTCTACGGTCAGTATTTTCAGACGCTCCCACCTCTCACATAACTATTTCCAAAGGCCAAAAAGAGGCTTGTCGGGTTCTAATGAGTGTTGTTTTCATGATCAAGGTACAGAAGAAGGATCAAACTACCTCCAGGCTCATGAAACTATACCAATGGAAATCCCCCAAAACTCCTATGAAAGCCTTGTCAAATAGGTTCTTGTCTTCTACGGTTGGTATTCTCATCTCAGACGCTCCCGCCTCTAACATCAGCTATTTCCAGAGGCCAAAAAAGTGGTCAGCTGTGTTTTAATAAGTGGTGTTTTCATGATCAAGGTACAGAAGAAGAGTCAAACTACCTCCAGGCTCATGAAACTATACCCATGGAAATGCTCAACACTCCTACGTGAAATCTCTCCTTGTGAAATGAGCGTTTGGGTCGAAATGTTTGAGAATAAGACCCTTGAGAATATGACCCTTGAGAATATGACCCGATGTATTATTGAAGTGACGATGGCCATGTGCGATAAGTTGAGGGCGTTATAAGCTATTCTTGGTGGTTTGTAAGCTGTCTCTGTTACGTGGTGAGTATATGATAACGATGAACGAAGGAACTGATGACCGTTATGATGATTTTGAGGAATAGTACAAAAAGGAGGAAGAGGAGGAGGAATAAGAGAAGGCGGATTATTCACAGCAAAATATAAACAATAATACTGAAGTTTATATATTTATAATTCTAACTCATAAACAAGAATAATTAAAAAATAAAACATACAACTGCTCTCATAACTATAAAACTCCACATAGGTAGAATCCAGTCCCTTTCCTCTTTTGTCGTGTTTCCCTTATCTCTAAATCTCACGCTTCCAGAACCTTTTTTTTTATGAAAAGAAGAAGAGGAGGAGGAGGAGGAGGAAGAAGAAAAGGAAGGGGAAAAAACGAGTCAGATACCAACCAAGACCACCTTCCCCTCCCTCTCCCCCAAAGTCATTTTATGGTCACAACAACTGGTCAAGGCATTCTCTCTCTCTCTCTCTCTCTCTCTCTCTCTCTCTCTCTCTCTCTCTCTCTCTCTCTCTCTCTCTCTCTCTCTCTAGTACAGGTATTCCTTGCTCTCTACCAAAAATTTCCTCCACACACACACACACACACACACTAGAGAGCCCTGACCAGCCCGTGTTACATGGCCACCAGACACAAAAAAGAAAGACTGGATGATTAACACACTAGAAAAGAAACCCCACGCCACCGAAGTCATCCATATTACCATATTCCCACGGTAAGGAAAGGCCACGGCTGGAACTCAATGTTGAAAGACGCCCGTAATGCTAATCTATATATAAGAGACCAACCAAGATATCGAAGAAAGCCTCATTTTGTTTTTACAGTCGAGGAAACAGTTCAAGGGTAAAAAAAAGGAAACAATAATGAAAAAAAAGCCCGCTACTCACTGCTCCTACAAAAGAGTCAAGAGGAGAGGCCGAAAGATAGGTCAATTTCGGGAGGAGAGGTGTCTTAATACTTGATTTAAATTTAATTCAATAGGTGTCTTAATACATCCCTCTTGCTACAGTTTAACACGAAGGAAGGCTAGAATACAGAAGGAAGGAGGCTCTAGAGTTTGCCAGTGAAAAGAATGAGAGACTGAAGATACTGACTGACTCTTGCACTAGGATGTTGGACAGTCACAACTCACTCAGCTAATTCACACTCATCACAAGAGAGAGAGGTCATGGTCGAGTGTCTGTCTGTGTCTTGGTTTTCAGAAGTCTTTTTCTCACGTTCACGTCCATTGAAAAAAAAAAAAAAAAGAAATGAATTGAGTCAACCCACCAATACCCATCACCTCTACGAAAGCCTTATCAAACGTAGGTGTGTAAGCCTCGAAATATTGAAGAAAATGGCCTATAATTCCTAATCTGAGCCACGTAGCACAAATTCTCAGTCTCAGTTCAGATCGCTGCTACGAGGAAGTTAAGGGAACACTTTGGAGTTGCCAGTGCGTGAAGATTAAGATGTATATATTAGACTCAATCCCAATATAGCAATCCCGAAGTCCTGGGGAAGTTCACAATCTCTAAATCAGACGGAGTTTAATCTATACACTTTCCGAGGAGTGGTGCCCTGATAGACCTGCTTCTACGACGTCTACAACTTTATTTTTTTACAAGAAAGGAAGCAGCTCAAGGGCATAAGCAAAGTGTGGAAAAAAAGCCCGCTAAACGCTACTCAAAAGAAAAAAGAAAAAAAAAAGATAAAAGTAGAGTAGCCAAAAGGGAGGTCAATACTGGGTGGAGAGGGGTCTTGATACTCTTGGGTTTTCAGAAGTCTTTTTCACGTCCATTAAGTAGAAACCTTGCAAAACTATCATTAGGGAACTGAATCAACTTCCCATGAAGATACCCATCACCTCTACAAAAGCCTTATCAAACGTAAATGTATAAGCCCTAAAAAGCTGATGAACATGGCCTCTAATTCCTAATCTGAACCACGTAGCACAAATTATAATACACAACTTGAAATGTGGAAAAAGTGTTTATCTGTGTGTGTATGTGTGTTGGGGGGGGGAAGGGGGGGGGGGGTTCAGCGCGCACACTTACTCTCCGGCACTCGGGTGTTCAAGACTACCAGCCAAGCGTTACGGGGCTAAGAAATAAAGGCAAGGTGAGCTAAGGTAAGGCGAGGTAGGTAGGCAGGCAGGTAAGGGCAGGTAAGGCGGGCATGAGGCAGGTTGTTTATCTGTGTGTATATGTGTGTGGGGGGGGGAGGGACGGGGGTTCAGCGCGCGCACTTACTCTCCGGCACAGCTGAGCTACACTAATCACACCCTAGGAAATCATGCAGTGGATGATAACACACATTTTGGAGGGAGAGGTGCGTGCCGAATACTGATATCAAGGACGGGGTGATGCGGGGGTCGCGGGGGTGAAGACAGAAAAGGGGTGGTTAGGGGGAGGAAAGAGAGGTGATGCGAGTAGGGTGATGAGGTGAAGGGTGAGGGTTGTAAAGGTGTGTAGTGAGGCGTGAGGGGTGTAGGAGGGCGGTGAGGGGTGAGGGGTGAGGGCTGTGTGATGAGGATGGCAAGGGTGAATGGAGGTAGAACAATCACTAGACGAAGGGTACAAATAATCACCTCCAGTATTATTAAACATATCGGCGCCTTAGTTCGCCTGTTTCAATAGTCTCTCGTAGAAGCTGCTGGGGTCTTCAGATACTTGCGTGATCCTATAGTCAAACCATTTCAAATCAGGGTTGCCAGATTTTCGACGATAACTACCGTACTCACACCTTAAAAGTAGTGGATTTCGACATGAAGTAGGCCAATACATATCAGTTCCTTAGTTCGCCTGTTTCAGTAGCCTCTCGTAGAAGCTGCTGGGGTCTTCAGATACTTGTGTGATCCTATAGTCAAACCATTTCAAATCAGGGTTGCCAGATTTTCGACGATAACTACCGTACTCACACCTTAAAAGTAGTGGATTTCGTCATGAAGTAGGCCAATACATATCAGTTCCTTAGTTCGCCTGTTTCAGTAGCCTCTCGTAGAAGTTGCTGGGGTCTTCAGGGACTTGCGTGATCCTATAGTCAAACCATTTCAAATCAGGGTTGCCAGATTTTCGACGATAACTACCGTACTCACACCTTAAGCGTAGTGGATTTCGACATGAAGTAGCCCAATACAAATAAGAACTACTAAAAAAAACGCAAGTACCAAGTAGTGAAGTACGGATTTAAGGAAAGTGTAGCCTTTAAAAGTCGCCCAATCAGTTACATTTTTGCTCAATCTGGCAACACTGTTTCAAATAATCCGTTTGGCCAACACCATAGATACATTCAAGAAGAGGTTAGATAAAGCCATGGATGGTGAGGTAAGGTGGGGTTGAGTGTACAGGAGCTACCTTGTATAGGCCAACCGACCTCTTGCAGACTCCTTACGTTCTTATGTTCTTATGTTAACGGTGGCTACTCCGTAAGGTTTAAGAACGCAAGTGTCAGGATGGTTTACTGGTTGAATAGTGTCTTGAATAAGTTGATCGAACAACGTCGATTCACCATAGATCAGCAGGGACGTTATCATGCTCCCGGAGATTCACTGTCATCACAAAACCATCCAGGAATCCAAACGGTTCAAGTCTGGAACTCTGAGTAAGATCCAGCATCACGCTTCGACAGAGTACTCAACAAACTGCATCACAACGCTTCCATTTGCTACAAGCTTTCCACATCTAAGCAGAGTTGTGGATCTTTGGTTTAAATTTAAAGTCGAGATGCAGCAGGCTCTTGTCGAATCCAAAACTGGACTTAGCGACCGTCCTGTTGGTGCTGCAAGGGCCACGAGACACCCCGCCACTTGTATCAGAAGAAAAGAGAGAAAAAAAAAAAAAAAAAAAAAACTGACGTGACCTTTGTTTTTGAGCTTCTTATTAAGTGAAAGTGAATGCATCTTCAGACAAATCTAAACTTTCTGAAATTAAATGTATATATATTTGTGTTCATAAATATAATTAGATGGCAAAAAAAGTGACATGCTGCGAAACTGTTCATATAAATATACCCGAGTGAAGGCCTTTTACGAGATGATGTGATGAAATTTAGGAGACAGGAAACTAAAGGCAGAAGCAGTGGAAACGTTTTGAAGAGATACTGACGTGATGGTGAGGATGATAATGATGATGATGATGATTATGACATGTCCCTTGAAGGCGTGCAACCGTGGACGATTCCAGCCTCATATGTCCCGACCCTTCACCCCATCCCAACCCCTTCATCGGCGGGGCGGGGAACACACAAACACACACACACACCACACAGCCAACGCGGGGAAACCTGTCTCAATGTGTGGGTCAGTGAGTGGTGTGCCGACGCTCCTGGGCACGCCAAAGAAACCACAAAGCAGACAAGGAAGAGGAAAAAAGCCATAGCATACTGATCCACAACGAGGAAGGAGGAAGAAAAGTAAACACGACAACACTACCATAGCATCCATAGAGAGTCTGCCAAAGAAAACAATGAAAATAAAAACGAACACGAATGAAATCTGGAGGAAAAGAGAAACCAAAACACAGGAGCAGAACCCACAGTGAAAAATACCAGTGACAAGTGTTGTTACGAATTCTATACTTCACCATCAAACTGAGCTGAACCGCAGAGATAAAAGAAAGAAAATGTGACGGACGGACAATGTGACGCACGATGACGACTACAAAAGCTGGGAAAGGAGCGTCGGGGTGAGCGTACAATTCCCCGCCGTGGGTGAGGGCCGCGTACTCGAGGTCGAAGGTTGTTGGGGCAGGTGTCTAGTTTTTAAGGTTCACAGGGAGTCACGCGGAATGAACACGGAGCTGCTGCGGGGTGGCCAGACTCAAGACGCACGACAGACACGAGGCAAAGGGCGACAAGGATCTTAAGGTTGTTGAGAGAAGTGCTGGCTGACGACGCACAAATTCCCTGCCTCACCGACTCACCAAACGCCTCACCGACTATGTTACTACTGATTATGCCCACTTGACTACATAACTAACCACCCTGATGTAAAGAAAAGGGCGACAAGGATCTTAAGGTTGTTGAGAGAAGTGCTGGCTGACGACGCACACATTCCCTGCCTCACCGACTCACCAAACGACTCACTATGCTACTAGACTATACGCACCTAACTATATAGCTAACTAACCACCTAATTATAAAGAAAAGGGCGATGAGGATGTTAAGGTTGTTGAGAGAAGTGTTAGCTGGCTTGACGCATCCATTCCCTGCCTCACTGACTCACCAAACGACTCACTGACTATGCTACTAAGTGACTATACGCACTTGACTATACAGCTAACTAACCACCCACTTATAAAGAAAAGGGCGACGAGGATGTTAAGGTTGTTGAGAGAAGTGTTAGCTGGCTTGACGCATCGATTCATCCATTCCCTGCCTCACGGACTCACCAAACGACTCACTGACTATCTGCTACTGACTATACCCACCTGACTATATACCTAACTACCCTGATATAAAGAAAAGGGCGACGAGGATGCTAAGGTTGCTGAGAGAGGGGTGACAACACATATTCCCAGGTTCACCGACTCACCAAACGACTCACTGACTATACACACTTGACTATATACACGGAGCTTCTGCGCGGTGGCCAGACTCAGACACACGATAGATACAAAGAAAAGGGCGACGGGAATGTTGTGTGGAAGGTTTGAAGGTTGATAAGAGAAGGGCTGTCTTGACGCACATATTCCCTGGCTCAGCGACTCATCAAACGACTCACAGACAACACTATACCCAGCTGACTAGATATAGATAGATAGATAGATAGTACATGATATACCAATTACTCATGGTCCAGAATCGTATCCTAATCAATAACAAAAGTATCAAGTGTCTGTAGAATTATTACAGAAGAAACGTTGTGGCGTCTGAGTATTTTTTCAATTTAAAAACTACATAACTAAACGCGCAGGTAACTTACAATAAAGAGCATCTACCTAACCAACAATATGACAAACAAATAAAAGAAAAAGACCCACTAACAACCATTTTTACTACAAACTGAATACTTATGTAAACACGATAAAATTCACATTGACTTAAGCAAATGGAGTGACGGATTATCAAACAAATAAATAAATAAATAAACATAAAACTGATATCAAAAGCTTTAATATTCAGTGTGTGTGTGTGTGTGTGTGTGTGTGTGTGTGTGTGTGTGTGTGTGTGTGTGGTAAAGGAAGACACAACCGCAACACCTCCGCAACACACAACATTCCAATTCTTACATTAACATTATTTTTTTATTACCGTCAACGTTCAATTTTCTCTTCTTTCCTTTCCCTTTAATGACTCAACATTCTCCGCGATGACTGTATTTACTGATTTACGATCCCTTGTTGGCGCCGGCACTCACCTAACATTCCTTCCCTTTTTACTCACATGCTAATAAATCAACAACGCAATTACTAGTTTAATCATTCTTTGTGTGGTGGTGATGATGGTAATGATGATGATGGTGGTGATGCTGGTAAGTGTGTCTATTTGTGTGTGTGAATGAAAGGATAAAAAAGACAAACACCTTAAAAGAAGACAAATAAAAACAAAAAATACTAAATTGAAAGTGTGTGCAAAAGCTGGGAAGAATGTGCGTGTGATACAACACGGAGACAAGAAGGTAAAGTGAAAAAAAAAAAAAGAGGAAAAAGTAAGAAAATGAAAAAGACACGTATCACACACAGTCATGAAGAAAGAGAGGAATGAGGCAAAGATTATACAGCACGAAGAAGAGAAAAATGAGGTAGATGAGGAGAGGAGGAGGAGGAGGAGGAGGAGGAGGGAAAATAAAACACACACACACAATTCCTCACTTCCGAATCTTTTTTTCTTCTCTCTCACAGAAAAAGACACACCCAGCTCCCAGTGTGTGTGTGTGTGTGTGTGTGTGTGTGTGTGTGTGTGTGTGTGTGTGTGTGTGTGTGTGTGTGTGTGTGATAAACGAAGATAACAGTAATACAGATAGATAGATGATATATAGATAGATAAAGATGGATGGATAAAAAGAAAATAACAATGAAAGAGTAGAGAGAGAGAGAAAGTAGAAGATTAAGTTTGAGACAGACAGAAAGAAAGCGGTTGGACAGCTAACCTTATCACACACACACACACACACACACACACACACAAAAAAAAAAAAAAAAAAAAAAAATGGGGACGGTACGGGTCAAAGGTGATGAGTGAGGACAGACAGACTAATACAATGAAGACCTGATGGCAACAGTGACGGGCGAGGAGGGGGAGGAGGACGAGGACGCGACTTCGAGCCATGAGCGACGAGGAATTAATGTCACAGGAAGCCCAAGGAAGCTAAGTGACATACGTGGACTGGAAGCCATCACTCGAGGGGAAGCGAGGCGTGGAGGAGGAAGAGGGGGAGAAGGAGGAGGAGGAGGAGGAATACACAGGAAGAAGAGAAACATGCAAGGATTAGAAGGAAGAGGAGGGGGAGAATTAAAGAATGCAACATAGAAATCAAGGACACAGTGAAGGGCAGGCAAAGGAAGCTTGTTGGTTTATAATGAGACTGCCTCCTTCTGTGATCTAATATACGCTACATTTCTCCCTAGGCTGAAGATGTATCGATCAATATGAATCCTAAACAACGTAATGGACTTTTCACTAATACTTTTACGGGAAGTTTACTCCAGTATCGGATGACTTGACATTGCCGTGGAAAAAATTATGTTACGGACTACTTTTTTTATTTTCTTAGTGTTATTCCGTCATTCAGACAGTGAAAAAAAAAAACTACTGAGCCCGCCCTCGCCTTTACAGCAATTAGTTACATAACACAAACCCCCACTCTGTGAAAACTTTAGCGTAACAAACGTTTTCCATCGCCCCTGCACCACGCACCGGAAGGGATGAATGGCGTACAGAGCGCAGGGAACGTTCTGTGGGTACAAAGCCTTTCTTAACTACCCCGACAAAGCCTCATATTGCCCCGGTGACATGCTAAAGTGTTGCAAAGTGTCGCGGCCAAGGTTCGGTGTAAACAGTATTATTCACCTTCCCAACATCACCCTAGCACCGAGTCGTGTGTGGTAAGGTAAGGTAAGGTTGGAAGCAAGCGCTATAACTGTGCGTGGCGGCGGTGCTCATCTCCGTACCGTTGGCCCTTTCAGCCTGTGGTGAGGGAGAACCCGGCCGCATATTCACGAGAAGTAGAAGTAGCCAGCCTGCGAATCAGAGACGAGCGCGGCGCGTGGCTGAAAATCTGTGCTACTTCTCGTGAATATGCAACCCGGCCAGTGTTAAATCTGAGTTGGTACCACAGTTTATCTTCCCTAGGTTTCCCCAGGCACCCATTTATCCACTATCCCGAAAGAAAGGATGTACAGCTGAGTGAACTACATGCCGATTAACCATGCAGGCCGGGAATCGAACCCACACCCGTAGATTCGTAATTAGAGACGTTAACCACTGCACCCCGGCGTCGTGTGTGAAGCTGCGGGATATGTTACTCTCAGAAAGTGTTCCTTCGCGTGGCATCTTCTCCTGGCTGTTTAATGTCGAGCCTAACTTCAGCCTGACGCGTAAGTACTCCCTTTGTGCCGTGGATACAAACGGTGATGCCAGGCAGGTGTCAGCAGGGGTGTGTTTAACGTACGTCACGGCGCCCACTGGGGATCGTTATCACGCTTTGCCGAGCGAAATTAATGAGCCTGGACTTAGCCGGCAGACGTGAGGTATATTAGAGGCACACAATTGCTATGCTTCACCTGGATTACGAACAAGAGAGTACTTTGTCTTTTAGCTCATCAAGACAATATGCGAAGAAGTCACGCTGTTAAAATGATGATATGAAGAAATGTTAAGCATCAGGGCACATCCCTCTCCTATGTACTATTTTCCTTCTGTTTTCCTTTTCTTCCTTGCTAATTCTTTTCTTTCTCTTTCTTATTTTTTTCCTTCTCACATCTCGAACCGTTTTTCTTGGTAATAATTTGGAATTCTGTATCATTTTTCTTTTTTATATCATGGAGAAGCAGTTTGGCGGTCTTCTCTCCAACCCCTTGCCTTTTTTCCTCTGCTGAAAAAAAAAAAGAAAAAAAAACATATACAACAAAAAAACAGCAACAACAGCACTGCCCTTAACAACACATATAATAGCAGTAACAAGCGGGCGTGCCTGTAATTGGGTCTAGGGTGGGCAGGTGCTACAGGAACACCGCCCCTCAGCCGCACCCCCCCCCCCCACCCCTCTCAAGGCCGCTCAAGACTCGTCCACCCACGCCAACAACAGAAGTTCAAAGGCCCCGATAAGTAACCACACCACGCCTTTCCCTGATCCTCCTCCCCTTCTATTGTTGTTGTTGTTGTTGTTGTTGTTGCTGATGTTGTTGTTGCTGTTCTTGTTGCACTTTTTCTTCCTTCTTCTCCTAATCGTCCACCATTTATCTTTTTCTTCTCGCTCTCGTTCTTTTTTTCCTTTTTTCTCCTCCTAATCTTTCGCCATTTATCTTGTTTCGTTCTGGTTCTTGATATTCTTCATCTAATTCTTCTTGTTTTTGTGTTTGTTCTTGTACTTCTTCTTCGTCTTCCTCCACCTTCTCTCCTCGTTCTTCTTGCTCTTGTTCCTTTTAATATTCTCGAACCTGTTCGTTATCTTATTGCTCCTCCTCCTCCTCCGCCAGGTAAGGAAGGCTCCAGGTATATCGTACACACACACACACACAGGTAACAAAGCATCATTACCTACACATCCCTCCACCTGTTACCACACCTTGACACCCTCTCTCCCCACCTCCCTCTCTTCTCTACTCTCCCACACACCCTCTTCCTCCTCCTCCTCTTCCACGCCTTCATAAACACTACCCGTCTGTTACCTCCCCATTACCTTCACCCTTCTTCTCCCCTCTCCCCCCCCCCCCTCAGGTACGCACAAAGGGCCCAGGTATAAACAAAGGCAGATGCGTCATGGTACATTTGCATCTTACTTAGGGTCGACCTTGAGAGAGAGAGAGAGAGAGAGAGAGAGAGAGAGAGAGAGAGAGAGAGAGAGAGAGAGAGAGAGAGAGAGAGAGAGAGAGAGAGAGAGAGAGAGAGAGACCCCTACCCCGCCACACCTGTGTTAGGAGATCCATTAGCAGGTAGGTAATTGTCACTTTCTTTACGTTATAACATTTTGACAGCGTTCAGTCTTCACGGATTATACTACTCACTGTTGCTAGATGACTGACACTTTTAGCTAATATTTTTTGTACAGTCAAGGAAGCAGCTCAAGGGCAAAAACATATGAAAACAAAAAAGCCCGCCAAGCACTGTTCCTATAATTGAAAGTACAGTGGACAAAAGTGAGGTCAATTTCGGGTGGAGAGATGTCTTGAGTCTCCCCTCATTGCAAAGGTGAATGACCATCAGCAAAAACAATCTTCCACAGACACAAAAAATGCTGAACGAAATTATATGGAAAGAAAAAGAGACAAGACCAGCAGAAAAATTTAAGTCAGCAGAAATACTAGAATCGAAAGCAATTCCACAAAATGATACATAAAGAGACACTTGCCGATTGTTATGATTAGTGCAGAAGAACGTGTCTTGGTTTCCTTTCTCCACACAAATTGATAAAAGTAACTAGCGTAAAATCTATTAAGGAAATTATTAGAGAAACAAGACCGGGGGAGGAAGGGAAAGAGAAGGCAGAGGAGGAGGAATTGAATGAAAAACAAGAACAGCAAGCTCATCAACAGGAACAAGGAGAAAATACAAACTAAGGTAAAAAAAAAAAAAAAAAAAAGATTAGAAGGAAAAAAGAGGAAGATAAATAGGAGGAGGTAAATGTGTTGAACTAAGGGGAAGGGAATGTGGTAAATAAAAAGAAGGAGAAGGAGGACCAATAAGAGGATACAGCTGGCACTTCATATTTTTGTGTCTGGTCCTCTGCCTGGAAAAGTTAATTAAAGGAAACTCTACCTGGGAAATATAGTCTCACCTAAAGAAATTCTAACCATCTGTGTGAGTTAGCTTCTTCAATGGAAAAAAATCATTGTTTGGTGGAGTTAATTATTATATTTCATATGATTTAGTTGTTTTCATTTGAAGAGGTTAGGTGAGTTCATTTACTAGTTGTTAAGTTATTTTAAGCAATCATGCCATTTTGTGTTTTGGAGTGGTCAGGTTATTTTATTTGGTGTGGTTTTGATTTTTTACCCAACCTCTTGAAAGAATAGCAACCTAACCACCAGATTTAGTAACCTAACCTCAGTTAACAGTGCCTCCATGGCTGAGTGGATAGCATGGTAAGCAAAGCTCTGACAGCAACAACTCTAGAGGGCCTCGGTTCGAATCTCAACCCAAGGATTCAGCATACAGGTAATCCATCTATTCATCATCCCTTAAAGGCTAGTCAATAAATGGGTATCTTAGGAAACCTGGGGATGGTAAACTGTGGTAACCCAGATGGCACTCTAGCACAATGACCTGTGATAATGGGTTATATACTGCCACAGGCTCAAGGGCCAATGTGACAGAGATGAGCGCTGAAGGAGGCCATGCACAGCTTACCATATGCCCCTTTACCTTCAGATGTTGTGTTCCCAGGAATGTAGCTAACTCACACAGTTATATTATGGTTGAGGGACAAAACATATGTGGCTCAACTTCATGTTATGAAGGCACAAGATGTAATATTTATTTCGTAAACTAACAGGTCTGTCTACATACTACCCTAACGTCATTACGTCATTAACCTATTGCCACTAAATTAGTTCCCTATCTATGCTAAATGCCAAGTTTAACTAATCACTACTACTGTAGCAACATTGCTGCAAAATTTGAAACAAAACAACTCTAAATCCATTACTTGGCAAGGTTAGAGCAGCTTGAAAGATTGGCTAGCATGGACACTGTTTAGGCCCTGTTCTCTTCAAGTACAAATGAAGCGATTGGAATATTCAAATCATGCTATTTATGGCTTAAATTAACAGCCCTAGGATGGCTGATGAAAAGTGAGCCTCAAAGTTTTTAGTGTGGCAGATACAGGTCTCTGAATTGATGCTATTAATTAATTTTATTTCATAAACAAAGTTAATTTATTTTTGGGGGGTATGCTATTTCATAGGGCATGGCTATTCATAAAGCCTTGCTCAAAGTGGATACTCATTGAGCAGAAGCAAGATGAATATTAAACAATCCTGGTAATATTTACTAAGCAGACTGCAAGACAACAGGTTAATATTCCCAGCTGTAATTGGATACTATTTCAGAGGCAAAAGGTTACTATCCACTAGGTAAGGGGGGCTTCTGTTGATTTTTGTCATAAGGACGTAAGGAGTCTGCAAGAAGCCAGTAGGCCTGTACAAGGCAGCTCCTGTGAATCTAACCCCACCTAATATCATTGTCCATGAATTTATCTAATCTCTTTTTGAATGTGACTATTGTATTGGCATGCACCACATGACTGCTCAGCCTGTTCCACTCATCTACCACTCTGTTAGTAAGCCAATTTTTGCCTATACCCCTGTTGGATCTGATTTTATCCAATTCAAACCCATTACTACATGTCCTACCCGGTTCTTTTACCATCAAAACATTATTATCCCCCTTATTAAAGCCCTTCATCCATTTATAAACCTCTATCAAGTCACCTCATACCCTTCGCCTTTCTATATGTCTATATCACTTAACTAATTAAACAGTGATTAGTTACGATTTCAGTAGTGATAGGTTACTATCCATTGGATTGCACTGACGGTAGAGCTGCAGCTGGCTCACTGAATAACCTCTGTCTATTTTATATGATAATTGAGGTTATTATGTTGTGAAAGAGCATAGGGGACAGTTATTGTGTAAAGGTGTCCACTTCTCTTCCCCTTATATCTGTGATATTTTTTCCTGACTATAAAATAAAACACTGCTGTAGGTACTATACTATACTATTCCTTATAACATTCTGTACCTAATAGTGAGGATATGAAAGGCTTCTGGGTAATATTTATGGGTGAACAGTCACCATGTTTCTCTAGCAATGTCAATGCGGTATCCATGCTAGCCAATCCTGCAGGCCGTCGTAACCTTTTAAAGTATCAAATTTAGAGATGATACATTTCTAATTTAGTAGCAATGTTATTACACTAGTACTGATTAGTTAAACTTAGCAGTTAGCATTGATAGGGAGCTAATTTAGCAGCAATAGGTTTCTGACTTTATGATTTTACTTAGTATATATGAAGAAAGACCTATTAGCTCATAAAATATTTTTTTACGTCTTATGCTTTCATAACATACTAAGTTAAGTCACATGTATTTTGTCCCTTAACCATAATATATGGGTGCTGTTTGAAAGTGCAGAGTGACTACACAATTCCTGTTACTTTATTTGATTTATACCAAATGTGTTCGGCTGTTTAACTGTGAAGTTTAGGTTACCGGTACTATATATTTGTTTTTAATTATTTAGAGAAGTTTGGTCAGCTTGTAGGGTCTGTTGGCAGGTGATGAGACTCATGTATGAAGAGAAGCTTCCAGTCACATGAGTGGTTAATTAGAGATAACAATTAATCAGGAAATGTTGCCATTATTTTTACTGTGAGAGATGTCCTACAGAGTTCGACGATGGACTTTTGTTCCAGTCCTATTCTTGTTGATTCTTCTCTGGTGAGTGGTGAAGCTGCCTTTTTGTGTATTTCTTTTTAAGTCAATAGTCAGGAAAATGATTATTTTGGGATAATTAGAACAAAGATAATATGTCTCAAGATCCACCTGGAAGAAGCCTACCGGCGCAATAGGCTACGACGTAAAAAAAAAAAAAAAAAAAAAAAAACTAGCCCTTGTCATCTGTGGGAGTTAGCTATTTCAGTGGAAACACATAATTTGAAGATAAAGGTAAAGTTAAGGCCATACGCTAACTGCATATGGCCTCAGCGCTCATCACTGTCATATTGAGCCTGTGGTGGGATATACTAACCCATTATCCCAGGACACAGAGCTAGAGTGATATTTGGGTTACCAAGGTTTACCTTTCACAGGTTTCTCCAAGTATCAAAATATCGAGCAGCTTGAAAGGGAGGATGAACAGCTAGGTGGGCTGGGCACTGACTGCCTGTAATGGGATATGAACCCAAACCCTTACATTTAGCAAGGTGTGCTAACCACATAACCACGGAAGTTCTGCTACCTGAAGGTTAAGTTACTAATTTATGTGGCTAGGTTACTATTATTTCAAGGAGTTGGGTAAAATATCAAAACCACACCATATAAAGTAACTTAACTACTTCAAAATACAAAATAGAATAACTGTATAAAATAACTAAACCCAGCCAAAGTAACTGACTTCAACCTCTTCAAATGAAAATAACCTAAGCATAATAGGTATAAAATATAGTAAAACTCCATCAAACTATGAGTGTCCTCTAGTGATTCTAAGCTAACTCTCACAAAAACTGTCAGGATTTGCTTAGTGAAACAAGAATACTTAAAGTATAGTTTTGCTAAAACATTTGTTTCCTAGGCAGAGGACCTTACCCAAATATATGCATACAAAGAACCAGCTTCAGCACATGCAAGGAGAGGGGGCATGGTCTGTATGGTCTGAACTTCTAAGTAAATCTTTAGAAAAAAAAAACTCTCTCTCTCTCTCGAATAGCACTAAAAAGTGACAAACACTGCATTCTTAAACTTTTATTACCTAACGTTGGTCACGACACCCTCTCCCTCTCTCTTCTTGAGGTATGGTCGGCGAGGGTTGTTTGTTCATTAATAGTTCACCATCCATATCTCCTTTCCTTCCTTTTTTTGGCTCCCTCAGTAAAATTACTGTCGTTTCTTTTCCTTTCTAATCCGGTTTGGCCCCCGTATCCTCCCCCCAGACACGTCATCTTTTAGACTCCCCTAAGCAATATATTATCGGCCAGGGAATGCACCACAACTGCAGGAGTGTGCCAAGAAGGGGGAAGTGTCGCCAGTGGTGTTTGTGATCTCTGAAGTGCTGGGAAAAGGATATAAGGGAGCTAGTTAATGCTGAGGATGTTGTGTTTATGACTATGTATTGGTGTAACGATATCCCAGCACCTTAGAAAATGCTGTATTGCCACTAACGTCACCACCACCACCCGCTATGGTCGCTTTAGTGCTGGGAAAAGGAGTATTATAGGGGTTAGTCATTACTGAGGATGTTGTATACACCTTAGAACATGCTGTATTCGATAGAGGATGTTGTACTTTTCTGTATTGGTGGAACGATCTCTCAGGACCTTAGAAATGTTGCATTACCACTAACATCAACCCGTACTACCCGCTGTGATCGCTATAGTGCTACGAAAAGGGGCGTTATAGTGGCTAGTTAATGTTGCGGGTGTTGTACATTTGTGTATTGAAGGAACGATATCCCAGCACCTTAGAAAATGCTGTATTACCACTTGCATCACCACCCGTTGGAAAGGAGCAAGGTCAAAAGAAGAAGAAGAAGACCTACCTCCTGACAGCGGCTGAGTGTAGATGCCTCATGAGCCTTTTTCTGACCTAGTCGAAGCATTGCCACTGTCTCCACGCTGACAACCAAGACCCTGATGTAGATTGAGTCAGTATCATTGCCCTCTAGTATCTTGAAAACACTTGGAACGAGAGCAAGGGTTCACAAGCTCACACGCGCCGTCCACATGTTTATCAAGTTCTTTTGAGATGCTCCGCTTTGAATCGCTTCGTAGGTCCTCTTTGGTACTACACTTCTAGATACTTCACTACGCACTCTTAGTTACCTCACTGCGTACACTTATATACTTCACCCTGCCCCGAGCTCTGTCTGTTCACTTTCCTTCCACTTACACGGCGAAGCTTCTGCTCTGCCATGATACTTCTCTACAGAGTCTACACTTACATACTTCACCAAGCACTCGATCTTAATCATCTTACTTCACTGCGTACACTTATATACTTCACCCTGTCCTGAGCTCTGTCTGTACACTTTACTTCCACTGACACGCCGAAGCTTCTGCTCTGCCATGATACTTCTCTACAGAGTCTACACTTACATACTTCACCAAGCACTCGATCTTAATCATCTTATTTCACTGCGTGCACTTATATACTTCACCCTGCTCTGAGTTCTGTCTGTTCACTTTGCTTCCACTGACACGCCGAAGCTTCTGCTCTGCCATGGTATTTCTCTACACTTAGATACTTCACTACGCACTCTTATAGTTACTTCACTGCGTACACTTATATACTTCACCTGCTCCGAGGTCTGTCTGTTCACTTTTATTCCACTGACACGCCGAAGCTTCTCTTCCACCTCAGTCTGTCAAATGCCACGTCTTGAGTAATGTACAGCAACAATACACAGGCAAAGGAAATAAATAAGACATAGGTAAGGAGTGTCAGAATGTGCATTGCTATTGTGCCTTGACGCTCTGGGGCATGCTTACGTAACATGACACGCAGGAAGTGAGGCACCATGTCATGTCATGTCGAACCCCTCTGATGTCATTATTCACACTTATACACTGCCAGGTATTTTCCCTTAGCAAATATTAAGGCGAAGGCAAAATATTTATCCTTCTTTGCACTTTTTAGAGGCTTGGTAATAAACGCAGCGCCATTAGTTGCATGAGGGCACTGTTATTCACATCGCAAGCCTGACCGTACGGTGCTCGGGACAGCCTCAGCAGCGGGAGGTCCACGTGGGGTTGGTTTCCTACGTGTGGGTTTGTTTATCGTTCTTGTGATGCGCAAAATAGCGGCCTGTTTCCCCGTGCCGAGGTCGTGGCGTGGTGCCAGAAGATGGATGGCATAGCTGGAACGTCTGGGAGTCACTGGCGTGGAAGGAAAGGTAAGGAATGCCATTAACTGCGGGAATACATGACGCGGTGACGAGTGGTTGGCAGCGTGGGAGGTGTTGCCATACAGCGCGTGCCCAAACTGATGATGTAATACAATGTTCCACGATACCAGTTCGTGTAACCGTATCATTACATGAATTTATCAACAATGCCTACGCATTATATTGTATCACAGCCACTAGCGTGCTCTCAAGGAGCTGCAACGAACATAAACCACATTTGGTGTGTTGATCCTGTCAACCAGTAATGGGCTTTGGATTAACCTTGAAATAACCTATGTATTTTTGTGCTCAGGACAGTAATCAGCGGCAAAATTCTTAGTAATTACAAGGAGAATGTCGAGAATACTTTGTTTATCCATGCGGGTTCAGGAGGCAGAGTCCTGCCCCCTCCCCAAGGTATACAACGTATAAGAAAATGCATTATATAAATAATTCTTTCTTGTGCTAAATTATTACGGATATTGGTTTGGAGTGGTGCTCCCTAAGATTAACTTATATATACATATATATATATATATATATATATATATATATATATATATATATATATATATATATATATATATATATATATATATATATACACACACACACACACACACACACACACACACACACACACACTTTTCTCCTGTCTCTTAGTAATTCAAAAGGGGTTCGAAGGGGGTGACTGAAATGGAAGCTTTCTCAATATACACCGCGGGTGTTATAGTTCTTGCCTCACACTGCAACAGTAGCCGTTCGTTTCGTGGCGTTGCATAAAGAGCTACATAGTTTCGGCTGCCAGCGCCCGTTGGGGGGGCAATGCTTCAGTTGATGACAGGACTACAGCGGGCGTCCAAAACCTCACCGGTAGACCTGCCATCAGGGAATCAAAACCTCAGCAGTTGACCTGACCTCACCTTAACATTTTTGACTAACCTGACACAACTTGTGATCAGTTTTAGCACCATTGGGTTCATGTATTCAGTCTGTAGTTCGACATGGCCCATGAAACATTCAAGTCTGTCGTGCTCCCTCTGCTGACTAAGGATCCTTTGCCTGTGGCTTAAACAACACATATCTGTCAAGTCTTACGTTTTTTGCGTAAGTCTTACATAATTTCTGTGATTTTCAAGACTTACGGTGTAAGTTGAAAATCTTACGTTTTTTCTCCGCTTGCGATGTTTTTTTTTTTTAATATGTTTGTTTTAAACAATTTGAAATATATCATACGCGCCATATTTAAATTCATGTGAGCGTGCTGAGTAATGGTTACTGTTACGGTTAGTGTGTGGGGGTGGGGGGGGGTACCTCGTGCACCTTGCTTGAGTCCGTCGGAACCATACCTGTTAAGTCTTACGTTTTTTATACACAAACTTATGGTCTTTAACGCAAAATCTTACGGCAAGATACCACAATAGCTTGACAGGTATGACATCATCGACTTTTAAGAAATGAAGTGAAGTGTGGCAATTGTAACAAAGCGATGAACTAGACTAAACATGCCAAGTGTAATGATGGTTATGCGTGGATATGCCAAACGAAAGGCATAGACCAAAAATAATACATTAATTTCCGATATTTCTAGTTGGGGGGGCGATTCTTCAGTTGGGCAGAGTTGGTGGGGCGAATCTTCAATTGGGAACTCTGGGGGGGGCAATTCTTCAGTTGATCCATTTTTTTTTATTACAATAATAATCATAATGATAATAACAATAATAATGATAAAAATAACAAACGAACGATAACACACACACACACACACACACACACACACACACACCACAACCAGTATATTTTTTCCGAGTGATGTATGAGAATTCGAGTCACCTCAGTCAGTTCCAGATGCAGTGACGCTGTTGCCGCTGCCTCATGTGGCGGTCGTCATTATTGTTGTTATAGCAGTAGTAGTAGTAGTAGTAGTAGTAGTAGTAGTAGTAGTAGCAGCATTAATAGTAGTAGTAGTAGTAGTAGGAATAAGAGGAGTAGCAGTTGTCACGCTCCTGCACTTTCTTCAAATTCTACACTCAGTTTTGTGCTGCTGTGATTTTCTCTTCTTACTTTCGTCGAGTCATCCCGCCACACCCCATAGCCTCCCTCCTCTTCCCTTTTTCCTACCCTACTCGATCCTCCCCATCTTCCACAACTAAACCCCCTCCCCTTTACCCTCTCCTCATCCCTATCACTTTGAAAATCTCCACATTCATGAATGCAGGTGTCCCCTCCCGCCTCCTGGCTTCGTAACGCCTCGCAACTTAATAGGGTGGTCGGGGGAGCATGGGTGCCTCATTATGGAGAAGTGTAAGTGATGTGACTTGACGTGGCGATACGGTGGCGTGCACCCGACATGCAATTCTTCGTTCAGACATCTAAGTTGGCGAGTAGAGGTTAGGCTTGAGCTGTCTCGGCCCCTCTGGATCTGTGTGGTGGTGTATTTTCTTCGCCTTTATTTATTGAAATTTCTTTAACTCCGTGCGTGGCTGTGGGTGTGGCTGGATGGGTCGGTATGTTGGATGACGACTCAATATTTTATTTGCGTAACTGTTTGATGAAAGGCTCGGACGCGGGAGGCAGGAGTCCGGTGTGTGTGTGTGTGTGTGTGTGTGTGTGTGTGTGTGAATGACTTTACTTTCTGCTTGTTTAACTGTTTTTCCGCCTGGTTTGTTGGCCTTTGTCTTGCCCTCTGGCTGGCTCCAGTGAAGGATGTCTTACTGACCGAGTGACAGACTGACGGAACACCTGATTGACCCACTGACTGACCAAGTAACACCAACTAAGTGACTGGCCGAGTAAGAGACGAGCTGACTAACACATTGCTTGACTAACTCATTGTCCGAGCAAGTAACATACATGCTGATTGACTGACCTACTGGCTAACTTTCCGAGCTACAGACCAACTGACTAACGGATCACTAGACGTATTGACAGACCGGGTATTAAATCAACCGACGAACAATTTGACTGTCTGACTAACTTACAGACTGACCGGCCACTTGCTTGAATGAGCGTCGTGACTAATGCCGGTGGTCAGCGGGGGATCGCCGTGAGTCAAGAAACTTTCACTCAATGGTGGTTAATTCCAGTTGCGAGGGAATCCGTCTCACCCCTCCGGTCACTTCTCTACCTTGACTCTGTGCTATCTTCATTGTTATTATTGTTGTTGTTGTTGATGTTGGAATTAGTTCTAACACAAAGAAACACCTCTCATATGGAATCACTTAAGGAAATGAGTTGCTACTTTTTGTAAGACTTTTCATGGGATTTCTGGGTCACATTAAGTAAGGATGCTCCGTGTGTGTGTGTGTGTGTGTGAGAGAGAGAGAGAGAGAGAGAGAGAGAGAGAGAGAGAGAGAGAGAGAGAATCACAGCAAATTTACACGAAAACGAACATACCTGAGGAAACAGACGTAACACTACATACGACATATTTGCACTGTACGCGCGAGGGGGCTGCGATGCGAGACTGGAATAGCCAACAAGCTCCGTCTGAACACAATAGAGAGGCGGTGAAGGAGAAAGAGGACGGGACGGAAGAAAGGTGACCAGTGACCAGCAGGCGTCGTGAGTCTAGTGTTGAGAGAGACTGCGCTGCCGGGGGGGGGGTCTTTATTGGCCAACTCAGGTACTTTCTCCACCACCTAAGTTTTTTTTTTAATGTGTAGCTTCGGTATAGGGTGACCGAGGTGACGCGCGAAATGGTGGAATAAATCGTGAGTAAACTTATGACACGACGCAGGTAAAAAAATCTTCCTCTCGTGTGATTAACTGAATGTAAAGCCGAGAGACATGACATTAAATATTTAGCCGTTTGGTAGAGTGGGAATATATTTTTACATGCGTATAGCACCGGTAGGTTGTCTTGGGGGGCCAGGAGGACGTCCCATAATGCCCCCCACCCACCCCTCCCCATCTTGGCGCTCCTCTTGACCGAAAATAAGAGTTGATTGACTGGGCAGGATGTGGGTAATCTTCCGCTACTTGGCGATGGTTGAAAATTGTCAGCGTCCTGCGGTGGGACTCGAACTGAGGTCCTCGCGATCACCACGCCCACGGTAACCACACGGCCGCCGCCTTGCCGTATAACTGAAGCCAATTTGAGACATAATGACAGAGGTATAAAAATTTCTCTGCCTCAGGTGGTCGGCAGGAATTAAAACCCAGCTACGTGACTTTTTTTTTTTTTTAAGCCGTGGGTGAAGTCCGGTGGAGTAGTCGTGAGATATGAGACGCAATATAATTTTAGAGGGCATAAAATTTCTTCGCTTCGGGGGTTTGCAGACAAGGAGGAGGGGGAGGAGGCAGAGTCTGCATAAAGAAAGTACAGCGGAATAGAAAGTTGGAGGTGTCTGGTTGGTGGCAGCGTATTAGCTAGGTAAATAGGAGACATAAAGACAACGGTTTTGTTAGGTATTATTTCTTGGACTGTTTTTGGGGGAGTCTAGAGCTTAATTTTTATTATTAAATCTGCATATTGCCTTTTACCCCTTTCTCTGTTTTTTTATTCAATGTAATTTTTAGGTGTTGTTACATAAAGACAAAGGTTTTATTAGGTATTATTTCTTGGACTTTTTTGGGGGGAGTCTATAGCTTAGTTTTTTTCATTATTAATTCGATATATTGCGTTTAACCTCTTTCTTTTGGTTTTTTTTATTCATTTTTTTGCTGCAGTGTAATATTTAGGTGTTCTTATGGTACCTGATTCTTGGTTTCCGTATTATAGTTTCGAGATGTAGTTTTATATAATTTCTCTTGTAAAGAGTGACTTGGGTTTCATCGTCTTTTGCTCTTTTCTATTTGACCACATTAACAGTTTAAGATTGCGGCCTCCTAATGCATTTTTTATTTGTTTTTGTAGCCAGTGAACGGTCTATCTACTTCCCTTTCTCCCTATCTGTCTCTAACTTTATACTTATTTATCCTATTTATATTTACCTTTCCCATCAGTATATCTGTCCATCTATCTCTTTATTTGTTCATGTATCTCTCTGTCCTCCTATGTATCAGTCTATCCATCTATCAACCTATCTATCTATCTTTCTCTTTCTCTCTATATACATCTTTCTATACTCATCCATCTCTCCATCTATATACCTATGAAGAAAGCAGCGGTAAAGATAGCCAGAGGAGGTGGATTAGCTCAGGGTGGTTGGTGATGCAGCAGATAGAAGAGAGCTTGTCCGGATAGGCCAGTCATCCGAGCTTGCTTGAGTTTTCACCTCTGGAGGGTTGACTACTGCAGGGCCTCCGCTCGGGGGTGACGGGGCTCTTCCAGTGTGTTGTGTTTTGCAGTTGTCTTCGTTCATGGTGGTGTTTTGAGAGATAATAAGAAGCTCTCAGGTGTCGATTTAAGGTGCATTCAGGAGCCACGAGGGTGAGGAAAGAGAAGAGGAGGAGGAAAGGAGGGGAAAAGAGGATGTAACTGGTGAATGAATGAAGGGAGAAAGGAGAGATGGAGGAGGAAAAGAAAGAGTTTGTTTTCGGGTGATTTGCAGTTACTAAGAGAGAGAGAGAGAGAGAGAGAGAGAGAGAGAGAGAGAGAGAGAGAGAGAGAGAGAGGTCTGACTTTGGCCATCAAGATAAAGAGAAAGAACGATCCCAAGCAAACAAAACAAGAGAGAAAAACAAACTTGAGAATCACTGCAGAGAACAAGCGAACCAAACGTTTTTATCAGGTTGAAAGTCCTCTTGATAAATGATGGTGAACAGACATACTCTCTTTTTTGGCCGCCCAGAGAGAAGAAGAGAGAACCAATGTGGAGGGAAGAAAGTGAGAGGAGGAGAATTGAGGTGAGAACATGAGTGAAAGTGATGAGGGCCATGGGAGTGTTATTTTGGGGGCTCAGTGCACCTGCCGTGAAGTCGATGAAATGGAAAGTAAAGTAACGCACGTACTGGACTAACTAACGTTTTAACGAGAGGAATGATCAGTTAAATTTCACTTCAGTACTTCACCAGCTGTTTCATGCTCGCCGGATGTGGTTACTTCGCGCGGAACACTTATTGATTATTGTGGCCATGGAGGTAGAATTGGTGAAGTCGACATCATTAAGTGAATCCGCCCGAACTGTCATTTTTACGGGCAGGTGTCAGGTGTTGTCAGGTCCCCTCTTAATGGGCTCGGCCAGGCTCGCCCACCCCCATCTTTTGGCCGTAAATTTGACAGTTCGTCGGCTTCACCTCAATGAATAGGAGTAGCGGGCCGTGTCGACTCCACCAATTCTACCTCCATGATTGTGACACTTACAAAATATGAATGAACTTTCTTCACCCACAGTCCGTTGAAAGTCTCCCAAAACAATTCTTACTTCACTCTGAAAATAATGAATCATGGGAAAGTTTGATTAGAAAGTGTAAGCTGATAAAAAATAAAATCATGCGTTAAAAGTCAATTTGCTTAATTACTCAGCAGTGCCGATTACGAGCCAGCGACCCTTGTCACCCCCCTCCCCCCTCCCTCCCTTTCTCCCGGAGGCTCCTGAATAGTAATGGGCTGAAGAGGAAATAGACATGCATGTGTGTGTGTGTGTGTGTGTGTGTGTGTGTGTGTGTGTAAGAGAGAGAGAGAGAGAGAGAGAGAGAGAGAGAGAGAGAGAGAGAGAGAGAGAGAGAGAGAGAGAGAGAGAGAGAGAGATTAACAGGTGGACAGAGACACAGACAAACTTACATTACATTGGCGCTTGACTCCCCTTGGCTCCCGCGGCAAGCGCACAAAAAGACAGACAGACACAGGTAGACAGAAAGACAGATCAGCATACATCAATTCAGACTGACAGGCAATCAAGCAAATAAAGATGGCTATAGGCGCCTCTCATTTGGCCTCTCTCTAATCTTAAGGAGCAGTAAGTAGCGGGCTTTTTTTTTCATTATTGTTTTATTTTTCTGTGTGCCTTTGAACTGTCTCCTTTGCTGTAAAAAAAACACTCATACATATTCAGATAGACTAATACGGACACACACACATACATACATATACTAAGCCTTAAAGAATAATAGGTCACCGGTATTATTTATTCGTTAATTTCGTGTATTTCCTAATTAAATAGAGATTGTTGTGTCGCTTCCTCCTCGACTCACCTGCATGCTTTCCCTTCCTCCTCCTCCTCCCTCACACGGCGGATCCCCCCCCACCCCTCCACCGCCACCTTCACCGTCTACCTACAACTTCACCTACTGGCACACACACACACACACACACACACACACACACACACACACACACACTTTCTTAATAATTACTTCGCCAGTGTAATAGGAAAGCAATTGAGTGGCATATAATTGTTCCTTTTTTTATGTAATTATTCCTTCAGTTACTGTTACTATTACTGCATAGGACCCTTTGTCGTTTGCTCTCGTGATTTCTCTCTGCTTGTGCAACTTTAGTGTTACATTTGTTGCTGCAAGTTTCTCTGGGCTATATTTTTTTGTGATGATACTTTTGTTATTAGTGTCTTGTAGCAGTAGTAATATGTAGTGATAGTAGTGGCAGCAGTAGCAATAGTAGTAGTAGTAGTAGTAGTAGTAGCGGGCTTTTTTTTGAGTAGCGGGCTTTTTTCACATTTGTTTCCTTTTTTTTTATGCCCTCTGCTGTAAAAAAATAAGTAGTAGTAGTCGTAGTACAGTAGTTAATTATTCTACTAATACCAACTGCTACTACCACTACTACTTCTGTTATAAACTATCATGAAAACAAGTAGTAAGTCATGCCTCAGTAGTAGCTGATGCTTCTACTACTTCTACTACTACTAACTACTACTACCACTGCCACTTCTATCATAAACTATCATAAACACAAAAAAAAATGACTACAGTACTTGCCGCGACTAATAATGAAAATAATAATGACCCTGAAAATAATAATAATGACAACAACGTACAATTACTAAACCCTAGCAGCAAAAAACTAGGTCAATTTAAAGTAACAGTAGCTAATTGGGGCGACAGGAGACACACATATGCATTAGGTAGCAGTGTCAGTAATTGAAGGCAAAGTGATGTTTGTTAGGCAACCTATTACATCTCTGCTTCACATTCATTACATTGAACTGATTTGATTGGAGTGTGTGTGTGTGTGTGTGTGTGTGTGTGTGTGTGTGTGTGTGTGTGTGTGTGTATGGGGGGCACGTCACTCATTTGATTTCCTTGGTTTCCGTCCTTCCACGCTCTGAGCCTCGGCGGGCGTGGCAGCGAAGAGGCTCATCAACTCCACGTGATATGATTCGCTATAGGAAGAATGACAACTGTAGGAAAATTCTCCACAATCATAACCGGCATATGACCACAGATGTTGCGCCGACTAAACGAAACTTTCCTTTTCCACAATCATAAGTGAACATTTTTACAGTTGTGTTTGCCAGATAGGCCTAGTGTGACGTTTTAGGCTAACCCCGTTCTTATCCCAATACCGTTTTCATCTTTATATCTGTACGCTCGCATCTCTGTACTATATTCTTGTCTCGTGTTGAACTGTCGATCTTGTTTGTTTCCTTGACATGCTCCGCCGGGCTAATAAGTGTGCGCTCCAGGTCAAACTCTTTCGCCTCTGCCTGTCAACATCTACCTTTCCTTCTTGCTGGAAGTATGCCTTCACACAGCCTGTACCTAAGAAGGGTGACCGCCTGTTGTTCATTGATGATCTTCTTCCAAAACGAACTGTCCATTCCTACGCCGATGATTCCACTCTGCATTATTCAAAGGCTGCAGAACGCTTAGCCTCAGACCCATTATTATTTGATTGGGGCAAGAAGAAACATCCTCGGTCTATCCTTAACTCAAAATCTCAACTGCAGCTCTTCTGGACAGAGTGGCAAGGGCTCTCGTCTCATCAGCTCTCCTCCTCATACTGATAGTCTTCACTCTTTAAATTCCGCCGCAATGCCTCCTCTTCTATTAACTGCATGCCTCCTCCCCTCGCCGACCCCTGCTGCACTCGAAACAATCTTCCTTCATCTGTATTGTAAAAAAAAAAAAAAAAAAGAGGAAGTATCAAGACACCTCTCCCACTGATCCTGACCCCCCTCTTTTTGTTACACTGTCCACTGTTTGCAGGAGCAGCGCCATACAGTGGGCTTTATTATTTTTTCTGTATTTTGACCTTGAGCTGCTGACACGGATAAGAGGTTAAATAATTGTGTTTGGGCCAGGCATCCACTTATACCTCATGTGAAGAAAATTCGCAACAACAACAATAATAATAATGATAATAATAATAAAACGCAGCCTTGAATAAGTGAGCGAGTGAGCGGAAGATTAAGATGTAGATGAGTGGCGAGATAGTGACCTTAATTATTGTATGGGCGTTGATTTAGAGGCCACGAGGGACTGGTTGGCTCTTGTATGGACAGTGTAATAACCTTGTATGGACATTGTAATTACATAGCTGGCTCAAGTGTGTGTGTGTGTGTGTGTGTGTGTGTAGCGTGGAAAGGTTAGTAGGAGATGGGCGTGGTGTGGGGGTGGGATGGTCGTAGGGTGGGGGTGGGATGGTCGTGGGGTGAGGTTAGGATGGTCGTAGGGTGGGGTTAGGATGATCGTGGGGTGGGGGTGGGATGGTCGTGGGGTGGGGTTAGGATGGTCGTGGGGTGGGCGTGTCCATCCTGAAGGAAAAGTGAAGGTTGTGACGGGACGTGGGCGAGGACGAGAAGATTACCTACCTCAAGGACGATGACACACACACACACACACACACACACACACACACACACACACACACACGTTCAGTCGGTCATTCTGCGCTTCAGAAAGAAAGAAAAAATATCAAGATCGTCTCCTATCACGTTCTGGCTGCGTTTATTTTTTTTTCCTTTTTTTTTTTTTTTCTTTTACGCCGAAAAGAAACCGAAAGTGTGAGTGTGTCTGTGTGTGTGTGTGTGTGCATGTTCCGTCACACTCTTACGTCAGGTCCTGTGTGTGTGTGTGTGTGTGTGTGTGTGTGTGTGTGTGTGTGTGTGTGTGTCGGTATTTCCCATCTTTTGTCTAATTTTCCATGTTTTTTTTTTATTTACATTTTTCTGTCTCCCCTTTCATACCTATACCTTTGTCTGTATATACACTTACCTGCCAACACCTGTGAATAACATTAAGCATCCACACTTCACTAAGCACACGGAGAATCAATTAAATCCCCTTCAAGATGATTAAAAGGAAAAGGGAGCGGCGTAGCGTGACATGAGCACCACCACCATCACCGCCGCCACCACCACCACCACCACGATGACCAGCGGGGCGTGACAGGAGGGTCGAGGTACTACTTAAGGGGAGTGGGCGTGCTGAGTACCGGATATTGGGTTACTGTAGTCTCGGGTGGGTGACGGCGGTGTGGCTTTTACCTGTATAGAGAGGGAAGACAGGTGTGGAGGGGAAGGGGAAGGGGAAGGGCGTGGGAGCTTTTCTTTCTTTAGGACTGTTGGGGAGGGGGAGGGGGAGGGGGAGGAGGTGTTGTGGTTACGTTATGTTGCTACCTTCCCCTTCCTTCCCCTTCTTCCCCTCCTGCACCGCCCCGTCCTAATTCTCCTTGTCTTCTCTTCCTCCTCCTTCTCTTCATTTGTTTTCCCGTTCTCTTCAGCTCCGTCGTTCCCTGTCAAAGCCTTAGGGGAGGAAAAGGGTCATGTAGGGAAGGGGCAGAAGTGGGTGGTAGTGGTAGTGGTGGTGGTGATGGTGGTGGATGATGGTGGAGGAGAAGGTGGGACGTGGTTTTGACAGCCGTAAGAAAAGAAAGACTGTGCTACACTTTCTTAAACTTGCACTCTTTCTCTATCTATCTCTCTGTCTACTACTCTATCTATCTATCTATCTATCTCATCTAGACCTCAGGAAATGATAATAAAAAAGAAAACAGACAAGAAAGTTAATATAATCGAGGAATACCGAACCTAACAATGCCGGGGAAAGTGCTTGACTGACAGCGCCGCGGGAAGCTGTGTGTGCGTCGAGAGAGGGGCGGGAAAAAAAGGCCACCAGATTAAAGAAAAGTAAAATCATTAAGTCATGCCGCCGAAAAATGCTCTTGGTGTTCTTTCAGTCATGTTTCGGTGTGTGTTTCTTGCTGATTATAATGCAATTCCTTTTCACCTGGGCAAAGATACCGCTCGTCACCTGGTCGTCTGGAGAACTTAGAGAAGAGAGATAGAAGAAGCGTGTTCGTCAAGGAGGTTTTGTCTTATTGAAGGAAAGAAACGTTCGGGTATCAGGAGAATGTTAGTGAAAGATAGATAGATAGATAGATAGATGGATAGATAAATATATAAACAGGTATATAGATAAACAGGTAGACGGAAAGATAGGGATAGATTGATATATAGATAGATAGATAGAGAGAGAGAGAGAGAGAGAGAGAGAGAGAGAGAGAGAGAGAGAGAGAGAGAGAGAGAGAGAGAGAGAGAGAGAGAGAGAGAGAGAGAGAGAGAGAGAGGCACACGTAACAAGAGGGAAAAAGGTCACATTGTATAAGGAAGGAAAGTCATTACACGGATAAATGTCACAGGTGGGTAAAAAAAAAAAACACCTGATGACCCAAAGTGTGCCTTCACCTGTGCATGCGAAAAAAAATTACAAAAAAGGAAAAATAAAAAAAATTATAGATTGTCGTGTGGAAATAATGAAACGCGGAGATAATAAAACATACATATTTGGACCCACCTTTGTAACATGAAAGCAGAAAATAATATATATGCAAAAGAAAAGCGATGGAAATAATAAGAAAAAATATCAAGTGTTATATGAAAAAGGGGAAAAATTTGTTCGTTCGTGCATGTTAGACAAGGGGAAGGATTTACAGACTTTAGGGAAAATGTGATAATGATGAAAGTAATAAGATAAAAGAAGAAGAAGAAGAAGAAGAAGAAGAAGAAGGTAAAGGAGAAGAAGTAGAAGAAGAAAATGATGAAGAAGAAGAAGGAGAAGGAAAAGGAGGAGAAGAAGAAGAAGAAGAAGAAAAAGAAGGAAAAGGAGAAGAAGAAGAAGAAGAAAAGGAGAAAAAGAAGAAAAGCAGGATAGAAAGGAGGAAAATAAGTAGAAAAAAAGATAAGTAGAAAAAGGAAGAAACAGAAGATTAGTAATAAAAACAACAAAACAACAATAACAACAACAGCAACAGCAAAAGAAGAAGAAAAATCAACCACAGAAGAACCAAAGATATCCACAACATCACCCACCCATCCACACACATATGCAAAAAACAAGCAAAAAAAACAAACAAACTCCGCGCGTCTGAGGCGATGATCTTGGCATGCATGACGGATCGTGGGTGTCCTGTTTCGCCGCTTAACACATCCATCAGGCAGGCTGGGGAACAGAAAATTGATAAGTAGGAGCCGCTGGAGGGGAAAGGTCGAAGAGGAAAGGAGAGGAAGAGGTTTGTGGGTAAAGGATAAGTGAAGAAAGAAAGAAAATGAGGACCGCTGGGGAGGAAAGGTTGAAAAGAAAATGAGAAGGAGAGGTTTGTGGGTTAAGAAAAGGATAAATGAAAAAAAGAAAGAAAAAGGAACTGTGGACCGTTAGAGAGGAAAGGTTGGAGAGAAAATGAAAGGGAGAGGTTTGTGGGTTAAGAAAAGGATAAATGAAGACAGTAAGGAAATGGAGACCGCTGGAGAGGAAAGGTTGTAGAGAGAAACGATAAAGAGGAAAAGGAGAAGATTGATGGATAAAGAAAGGGATACATGAATGAATGAAGAAGAAGAAGGAGTAAAAGAAGAAAGAAGCAGGATATGAAGAAGGAAAATAAGTAGAAAGAAAATGGAAATGTGGCCCGCTGCAGAGGAAAGGTTGTAGAGAGGAACGACAGAGAGGAAAAGGAGAAGATTGATGGATAAAGAAAGGGATACATGAATGAAGAAGAAGAAGGAGAAAAAGAAGAAAGAAGCAGGATAGGAAGAAGAAGAAGAAGTCGAAAAAAAAGAAAAGTAGAAAAAAATAAGTAGATTAGTAATAACAATAAGAAAAGAAGTTGAAAGAAATGAGATAAAGAAACAGGAAGAGAATGTTGTGTAAAGAGAAGAATAAATGAAAGTGTAAAGAGGCTTGGGTTGCAGGAAGGAATACGATAAAGAATAAAAGAGAATTAAAGAGAGGAAGAGAAGGAGTTTGTTGGGTAATGAATACGATAACGGAATCAGTGTAAAGAAGTGCAGGCTGCAGAAGAAGAAGGGTTGAAGAAAAAAGGAGTGAGAGAGCATAGGAGATTAATGTGTAAAGAAGAGTATAAGAAAGTGTAGGCTGTATAGGAGAGGAATTGTTGAAGAAGGAAAGGAGAGGGAGTGAGAAGAGGTAGAGATTGGCAGACAAAGAAATGGATAAATGAAAAAGTATATAAGCGTGTGGGTTGCAGAAGGCGACAGGTTTAAGAATAAAAAAGAGAGAGAAAGGGAGACGAAGAGGAGCAAAAAGTTATAAAAAAAATAAAAGAAATAAAATACGAAGACAGGGAACAGGAGGAGGAACGCGATGAGGAAACGTAAAAAGAAGGGAAGAAATATATAGAGAAAATACAAGAAAAAGAAGAAGACAAAGATGAAGAACAGGACGAGGAGAGAAGATAAAGTACCCAAGACGAAAGTGAGATATGGAACAAAAAAAAAGGAAAAAAAGAAAACCCAGCGAAGAAGCAAGTCACCAGAAAATAAAAGAAACGAAGACTGTCAAAAGAAATGAAAAAAAGAAAAAGAAAAAAGAAAAATGTAAGAAGACAAAGAAGATGACACTGTGAGGAAAAGAAAAGAAAATGAGACGAATTGAGAAACTGAGAAGACGAAGAAGGAAAAAGAGAGAGGCAAAAAGAGATGGTAGAGGAGGATTGATGATTAAAAGTGAAATGAAGAAGGAAAAAGAGAGAGAGAGAGAGAGAGAGAGAGAGAGAGAGAGAGAGAGAGAGAGAGAGAGAGAGAGAGAGAGAGAGAGAGAGAGAGAGAGAGAGAGAATTGAAAGTGTACTCAGAAAACGAAGAAGGAAAATTCGAGGCAAAAAATGGGATCCGTAGAGGAGGAGGATGATGATGATTAAAAGAAAAGTGAAGTAGAGAGCGAATGGAAAGTGTACTCAGAAGACGAAGAAGGAAAACTCGAGGCCCAGAAAAAAGTTAAAAAAAGACCCGTCCATTGTTAGATGACGACCCAAAGAAGGTTGACATAGAGTGTGAATTGGATAAAGCATGAAAACTAAAAATAAATAGAAAAAGTATAAAAAAAAGTATACGTTCACTGACTTAAAAGACGAAAAAGGAAACTCGAGAGGCAGAAAAAGGTCCTCAAAATGGTATAAAAAAGATTATCTAAAAAAAGGTTGAAATAGCGGCGAATCGAAGGGAAGAAACAACATGAAAAGCAGAAATCCGTAGAGTGTTTGGAGGAAAAGGTCCTCAAAGTGGCAGAAGAAAAAATGATCTGAAAAAAAGGTTGAAATAGCGGCGAATTGAAGGAAAGAAACAACATTAAAACCAGGAATCCGTAGTGTTAGAGGAATTTTATTTAAAGAAGACAACCAAACATAATAGCAAAAGAAAAGAGAAAAGAGAGAACGGGAAGGTGAACGTAAGAGAGAACGGGAAGATGGAAAGGGACCGCAAAAGAGAAAGCAAAAGGAAATAATGATGAAACAGAGAATAAGGGAAGATGACCATGGAAAAGAGGGTGAAGGAAGGTGAGCGAAAGAATAGGAAAGAGAAGATGAACATGAGAGGGCAAGGGAAGATGAACAGAAAACAGAGGTAAAGGAAAGGTTTGAAGAAGAGAAGGGAAGGAGAATATGAAAAAGATATATTAGTGTAAGATAAACAGTCAAGAGGAAGAGAAAGAAAGATTGATAGGTAAAGGAAGTATATGTGTGTCCACTGGTAATAGGTCACGCCGGGAACCCACAAGACATGATAGAAATCGAAGCGTGAGAGAGAGAGAGAGAGAGAGAGAGAGAGAGAGAGAGAGAGAGAGAGAGAGAGAGAGAGAGAGAGAGAGAGAGAGAGAGAGAGAGAGAGAGAGAGAGAGAGAAAAAAAATAAGTTGAAGGAAAAAAAATGAAGAGAAAAAGAAAAGTAAAAAAACATGAGGAAATAGAGAGAGAGAGAGAGAGAGAGAGAGAGAGAGAGAGAGAGAGAGAGAGAGAGAGAGAGAGAGAGAAAAAAAAGTGAAGGAAAAAAAATGAAGAGAAAAAGAAAAGTAAAAAAACAGGAGGAACAAGAGAGAGAGAGAGAGAGAGAGAGAGAGAGAGAGAGAGAGAGAGAGAGAGAGAGAGAGAGAGAGAGAGAGAGAGAGAGAGAGAGAGAATAAGTTGAAAGAAAAAAAAGAAGAGAAAAAGAAAAGTAGAAAAACAGGAGGAACAAGAGAGAGAGAGAGAGAGAGAGAGAGAGAGAGAGAGAGAGAGAGAGAGAGAGAGAGAGAGAGAGAGAGAGAGAGAGAGAGAGAGAGAGAGAGAGAGAGAGAGAGAGAGAGAGAGAGAGAATGTGTGGAAACAAAGACAAAGAGAAAGGGAAGAAGGAAAATTTATGAAAAGTGGGAAGAGAATGGAAGGAATGTAGGAAGAAATTTAACGAAGGAGGGAAATAACAGGAACTCCGAGGCAGAGAATGGAAAAAAAAGAGTAACGAAAGATGAAATTAAGGAGAGAGAAAGAAACATGTTGAAATAATGGAGACAAGTGAGGAGGAAAAAAAAAACGAGAATAACGGGAAGGAAAGGAATGAAAGTGTAGGGAAAAAAAAAGAAGAAAGGAACGTAAGAAAACAGAGGTAACAAAAAATCCAGTAAAGAAGAAAGATGTAAAAGAAGAAACTCGACAAGACAAGACTGATATGAACATTGTCAATAGAAAGTGATGCAAGGAAGATGAATCCGACTTAAAAAAAACACACAGAAAATTGCATATATTGATTTTTCACCCTCTGACGTAACGGATGATGCTTGCACCTATATCAGGCTCGCGTAATGTTATGCAAAGGATAAAAAAAGCGTATTAGATGCTAAATACGACGAGAATTGTGGAAGCGTATACATTTAAAAGGTCATTACTACCCCCTCCCCCCCTCTTCCCCTCTCTCACACACACACACACACACACACACACACACACACACACACACACACACACACACACACACACACACACACACACACACACACCACCTCATGAGAACGGAGAGAGAGGAAAAAAGAAAAAAAGAGAAAGAGAGAAGAGGAGGAAGAGATGTCATAAGAAGACGGACAAGAGGAAGTTAATAATATATAATAGAAGATGAGACATGAGAAAACGTGAGAATGATGATATAACGAGGAGAAGAAGATGAAAGGGAAGGGGAAGAGAGGAAAGAGAAAGAGGAGATAGAAGAGAGGAAGAGATACAAAGAGAACAAGGGGAAAGGTAAAAAAAAAAAGTGAAAGATGAGACGAGAAAAAAAGACGTGAGGAAGGGAGAGAAGAAGAAGAGAAGGAGAGAGAGAGAGAGAGAGAGAGAGAGAGAGAGAGAGAGAGAGAGAGAGAGAGAGAGAGAGAGAGAGAGAGAGAGAGAGAGAGAGAGAGAGAGAGAGAGAGAGAGAATGAACATATGTAAAAAGAACAGGAACGGGAGAAAGTTAAAAGAAAAAGAAGAGAAGAGAAGACAAAGCATAAATGAGAATGAGAATAAAACAAGTAAAAACAGAGGAAATGAAAGGGAAAGGGAAGAAAGTGAAAGAAAAGGAGAGAGTGAGAAGATTATATACTAAAGAAAACAGGAAATGGAGACCGCAAAAAAAAAAAAAATGAAACAAGAAAGAGAAAACCATGAGAATAACAATACAACGAAAGGGAGGAGAAGAAATAGAAGAGAAAGAGGAAGAAGAGAAGAAAAGAGAAACGAGGAGGAGACGCAGAGATAACAGGGAAAGTAAAAAGTAAAAAAATAAAACGAACAGAAGACGGGACTAACAACATAACGAGGAGAAACAGAGGGAATAGAAGGGAAAGGGAAGTAGTTTAAAGAGGAGCGAGGATTGAAGTGGAAAGCGGAATGATAATGACGAGGAAGAGGAAGTCAGCGTAAGGGGAGAACGAGGAAGGAAGGAAGCCGGAGCATGTTAAGTGATATCTCAATAGCCGTGAAGCGAGAGAGGAAAATTACATCTTAACTCCCGGGTAGAGACGTAATCGTGAGGAAACAAAGACGAAGCGAAAGGCGAGAAGGAGATTTTAAGGAAAGTAGGGAAAAAAACATGAAAGAAAAGAAGCTAATTGAGGAGAGAGGGAGATAATGTACACTCAAAAGCAGAGAAATGTGATGAAGCAAAAGAATGAGAAAGAGAGGAATGAAAGAAGATACCAAGGAACGAAGAGAGAGAGAGAGAGAGAGAGAGAGAGAGAGAGAGAGAGAGAGAGAGAGAGAGAGAGAGAGAGAGAGAGAGAGAGAGAGAGAGAGAGAGAGAGAGAGAGTAACATGTTGAAAGAATGGGGAAAAGAGAGGATGGAAAGTAGGAAGTAAGGAGGGGAGGATAAAATAGTGAGACCTAATTAAACGAGATTAGAGAAATATATTGAAGGTTAATAAAGAAAACGGGAATATTAAAAACGGAAAGAAAGTAGGAAGGAAGGAAGATGGGAAAAATGAAGAGAGGAAAAGAACAAAACAAACGAAAATAACCAAAAGGAAGGAAAATGGGAATGATTGAAAGTGTAGGAAAAAAAAAAACAAGAAAAGAAAATAAGAAAACAATGAAAACAAATACAGGATGAAACTAAAGAGGGAAAGGAGAAGGAGGAAGAAGAGGAAGAGGAGATGAAGAAGAAGAACAACTGGGCCAAAGGGAGGGAAAGTTATGAGAGAAAAAAAATTAACGGAGGGAAAGAGGGAAAACCAGAGAGAGAGATAACGAGAGGAGAGAAGAGGTGGAGGAGATGAAGAAAAAGAAGAAGAGCACAACTAGACCAAAAGGGAAAGAGGAGTTATGAGAGAAAGGAGGGAAACCAGAGAGATAAAACGAGAGGAGGAAATAATAAAAATAGTCAACTAAATAAGAATATAAATCCGCAAACAACATAAGTAGAAAATAAGAACGGAGAAAAACATCCATAACAAAACACAGACCGAGGCAAAGGGAAAGCTGGAGACAAAAAAAAAAAAAAGCAAAAAAAAAAAATGAGAACAATAAAACCAGAAAAACGAAGATTAAAAACGCTACATAAAACAACAAAAACGTTTAACATTGTCGTACATAAAACATTCTCTATATATTGTTGCGAAGAGAAAATGAACAAGTGATGAATGATGACTGGAGTGCAATCAATCGCTCCTTAGTATTTTATGAACGGAAAGAGACTGATGGAACGAGTGATGAGGTGGTTTATCTCTCTCTCTCTCTCTCTCTCTCCTTGGGCGTGGTTTGTTAGATGTGCCAATAATAACGTCGATCATGCGAGAAAAAGAGAGAGAGAGAGAGAGAGAGAGAGAGAGAGAGAGAGAGAGAGAGAGAGAGAGAGAGAGAGAGAGAGAGAGAATGATTGTAATAACGTGTTTCTCTGACAGGCTACCATTAATGAAGAAGTTTGATTAGGATGAATTTTGTCATTATTATTTTTATTATTATTATTATTTTTATTATTATTATTATTATTATTATTATTATTGTTGTTACTACTACTTCTACCACCACCACTACTACTACTACTACTACTACTACTACTACTACTACTACTGGCTTGAAGGAGCGAGGAAGGAAGGGGCGGTCACGTTTAACTTAATGGTCTCTTAATGACACCAATTATTGTGGTTGCTCACGTAATTTCCTCCTTCATCTCCTCCTCCCAATTTTCCTTCTCTTTTTTTTCTCCTTCTTCACTTCCTATGTTTCTCTTTCCTGCTTCTTTGCCTTTCTCTTCTTCTTTTTTCCCTCGTTTTCTTTCTCTTTCTCCTCCGCTTCCTTTTGTCTATCTTTTCTTTTCGTTCTCATCCCTTAATATCTTTTTTCTTTCCCTCTTATTTCCCTTCACTTCATCTGTTTCCCCTTCCTCTTTTGCCTCTTCTATTTGTTTTCCTTCGCTTCTTTCTCCTCTTGTTATTTAAATTTCTTCCTCCTTCTCTTATCGTCTGTTTGTTTCATTCCTATTCATCTATTATTTCTTTTTTTTTTCTCGTTCTTCATTTCCTCTGCTTTCTCCTCCTTTGCCTTCCTCTTCTATTTTTTTTCTCCTCCTCCACCTCCTCCTTTTATTTAATCTCTTCCTCTTCCTCTTTTTTGTCTATGTTATTTTTTTCGTTCCCGACCTTCATTATCTTTTCTCTTCCTCTCAATTTCCCTCAATCCTCTTCTTCTTCTTCCTCTCCTTCCTATCATTCCCTTGCCTCTCCATCACCATCATCATCATTTTTTTTCATTCTCGTCCTTCATTATCTTTTCTCTTCCTCTCAATTTCCCTCCGTCCTCTTCTTCTTCTTCCTCCCCTTCGTATCATTCCCTTGCCTCTCCATCACCATCATCATCATTTTTTTTCATTCTCGTCCTTCATTATCTTTCCTCTTCCTCTCAATTTCCCTCCGTCCTCTTCTTCTTCCTCTCCTTCCTATCATTCCCTTGCATCACCATCACCATCATTTTTTTTCATTCTCGTTCTTCATTATCTTTTTTCTCCCTCATATTTTCCCTCCATCCTCTTCTTCTTCCTCTCCTTCGTATCATTCCCTTGCCTCACCATCACCTTCATCATCTTTTTTTTTCATTCTCGTTCTTCATTATCTTTTTTCTCCCTCATATTTTCACTCCATCCTCTTCTTCCTCTCCTTCGTATCATTCCCTTGCCTCACCATCACCTTCATCATCTTTTTTTTTCATTCTCGTTCTTCATTATCTTTTTTCTCCCTCATATTTTCCCTCCATCCTCTTCTTCTTCCTCTCCTTCGTATCATTCCCTTGCCTCACCCTCACCTTCATCATCATTTTTTTCATTCTCGTTCTTCATTATCTTTTTTCTCCCTCAATCCTGTTATTCTTCTCATCCTTCCCATCACTCACTCGCAGTACCATCACCATCATCATCCCCATCGTCCTCACCATTATCGTCACCATTATCGTCACCGCCACTATTAATACCTGTCCATTATTACCTTCACCTGTATTTTCCACACCTGCGTGACTGTTCCACCCCCCGGTGTGCGCGTGTGTGTGTGTGTGTTGCCTTCACAAGCAGACAGTGTTGCAGCCTCACCGTTAGTCCCGCCTTCACCTTCTCCACACCCTGTTTCCTTCACCCCTTTCCTGCACCTCTCCTGTCTTTTCTCTTGTATCCTGACACTCCTCCCCTTCCCCTTTTTGCCCTTACCTTTGCACCGTTTTCGCTAAGCATGCTTCAGCCACATCTCCTGAACCCATTTACTTTCTGTCTACCATCTTTCGCTATTCTCTTTCCTTCTTGATTATTCCTCTCTGTTCCCTTCTCCCTTCCCTTTTTTGCCCTTACCTTTGCACCATTTTCGATTAGCATGCTTCAGGCACATTTCCCTAACCCATTTACTTTCTGTCTACCATCTCGTTTCTCTTTCCTTCTTGATTATTCCTCTCTGTTCCCTTCTCCCTTCCCTTTTTTGCCCTTACCTTACCACCATTTTCGATTAGCAAGCTTCAGGCACATTTCCCTAACCCATTTACTTTCTGTCTACCATCTTTCGTTTCTATTTCCTTCGTGATTCTTGCTCTCTGTTCCTCGTCTCCTTCCTCTTCCATTTTCCATCTTTCCACCATTCTTTGTCGTGTTTGCTTCAGTTCAGTTTCCTTCCACTATGCAAATCTACTTCATATCAACTTTTGCTTCTCCTTTTTTTTCTTTTTGATTCTTACTCTCCATTCCTCGTCTCCTGCAGTCTATCACCTCCTTCCTCCCTTTCACTGATATAGGTGTGCATGCGTAAGCCTCATTTCCTTCCACTACGCAATTCATCTTCAGTAACTTTCACTTCCTTTTCCTTCCTGATTCATGCTCTCCTTTCCTTGTCTCATGCAGTCTGTCCTCCCCTTCCTCCCCTTCCTTTTCTCCCATGCATGTAGAAGCCCCATTTCCTTCCACTATGCATTTCCTCTTTTCTAACTTTTACATTATTTTCCTTCCTAATTCTTGCTCTATATTCCTCGTCTCCTGCAGTCTGCCTCCATTTCCTCCCCTTTCTTTTCTCCCGTGTATGTGGAAGCCCCATTTCCTTCCACTATGTAAATCGTCTACATTAAAGTTCATGTCTCTCTTTCCTGATTCTTGCTCTCCTTTCCTTGTCTCATGCAGTCTGATAGCTCCTTTTTCTTCCCTTCCTTTACTCCCGTGGATGTGGAAGCCCCATTTCCTTCCACTATGCAAATCGTCTCCACTTAAGTTCATGTCTGTCTTTCCTGATTCATGTTCTCCTTTCCTTGTCTCATGCAGTCTGATAGCTCCATTTTCTTCCCTTCCTTTACTCCCGCGGATGTGGAAGCCCCATTTCCTTCCACTATTTAATTCGTCTCCACTTAAGTTCATGTCTTTCCTTCCTGATTCTTGCTCTCCTTTCCTTGTCTCATGCAGTCTGATAGCTCCATTTTCTTCCCTTCCTTTACTCCCGTGCATGTGGAAGCACCATTTCCTTCCACTATGCAAATCGTCTCCACTAAAGTTAATGTCTTTCCTTCCTGATTCATGCTCTCCTTTCCTTGTCTCATGCTTCCTTTTTCTTTCCTCTCAACCCATTTTCTTTTTGCACCCATCAACCCATTTCCTTCCACTATGCAATTCTCCACTACTCTTTTATGCCAGACTCCTGCTTTCCATTCCTTGCCTCATGCCGTCAGTCACTCTCCTTCTTCTCCCCTTCCTCTCCACCCTCTTGTTCGTGCATGCATAACCCCCTTTCCTTTTCCCTTCCATCATGCTCCCTCTCTCTACTAACCTTCACTTCCCTTTTCCCTCCTGATCCTTGCTCTCTCTCCCTCGCCTCTTGCCCTCTCGTTCGTCTCCCTTCCCCTCCGTCTTTCCCTCTGTGTTGTGATCTTTAAGTGGCAGGAGGTGGCCATGTTGTAAGGTGCTCAGTTCTTCCTCTTTTTATCTCCCCTTCCTTCTTTCCATCCTACCTTCTTTCCTTTCTTCCTTGCTTCTTTTACGTTGAGCATCCTGCAAGCAAATTCCTTCATTCCACAAGCTACTTCTCCTTCATCCTTGACATCCTGCGGACCATTTCCTTATCCTTCCTCTCTCTCTTTCTCTCTCTCTATCCTTCGACTCCTGCATTCCTTCCAGCGTCACATAAGCGGTAGTTTGGTTTGGCAGTGGAGTGAAATGATTATCCTCCTCCTCCTCCTCATCATCATCATCATCATCATTATCGAGTCGCCCCAATTTCTATATATAGCTTAGAGGAAAATTTTACAAGTAAGAAACACGAAAATATTACACAGACGACTTAACACAAAGCTCAAGGGGGATGATGGGGGGGGAGGGGGGGAAGTTACGCCTTGTGGTCCCGGCATTACAAGGGCGTCACACGGGGAAGGGGAGGGGGGAAGGGGGTGACACTGCATATGGAGGGCGAAGGTGAGGGCGGAGAGGCGTGACGTGATCTGTGTGTGTGTGTGTGTGTGTGTGTGTGTGTGTGTGTGTGTGTGGTTAAAGAAGAAACAAGTCTAGCTCCTTTTCCATCTTTACTTCCTCGTTCTCGTCCCTTTTCGTTCCCTTTCTTCCTTTTCCTTCTGCTTCGGGTTTCTTATTTTTCTCTCCTTTCCTTTTCTTTTCCCTTCTGTAGCTTTTTTTTTACACTTTATTTCCCTTCTCCTCTTCATTTTCTTAACGTTATATTTTCTCTTCGTCTTTCTCCTCTTTTCTCTTCCTTTTTTTACTCTTTCCCTTCTCTTCCTCCTATCGTCTTTCCAATCGTAACAGAGAAGGGAAAAAAGAGAAGGAACCAGGAAGTATATAAAGAAGTACAATTAGAGGAGAAATTTAGCCGTGTGAGAACCATTTAGCTAATAGGTGCTCGGGAGACAGAGATATGGGAACGGTGAAAGCCGGAAGAGTTACTTGACCAGCAGAACAGTGACAGAGGGAGACAGAGGCGGTGGCAAAGTGACCATTTAATAGGAGTTACAGTGACAGGGGAAGAGTGAGAGGCGGAGTTACATGACGAGTGCAACAGTGTGACAGAAGGAGACAGAGACGGTGACAAAGTGACCATTTAATAGAGAGTGACAGGTATACGGGAACAGTGAGTGGCGGAGCAGTTACAGTTACATGACAAGCGGAACAGTGAAGAGCAACGACTGTAAGATCATAGTGCCTCGCTTAGGTAGATAATGAATGTTGATGTGAGTGAGAGGGAGGGGGAGAAGTGGACATCGTTCAGGTATAAGTACACAGGCTTGGGGATTGTGGATGATGTGTAGTGGGTGTAGAGTAGTGTAGGTTTGCTCTAAGAGTCTAAACGGTGGAAGATAAGGAGGACGTGTGTTGAGGAGAGAGAGAGAGAGAGAGAGAGAGAGAGAGAGAGAGAGAGAGAGAGAGAGAGAGAGAGAGAGAGAGAGAGAGAGAGAGAGAGAGAGAGAGAAGGATGGTGTGCTCTTGGGCTGGGGATGCATGTATTCAGAAGGAGGAGGAGGAAGGGGACTCTCAGTAACCTCAAGAGACTATCCTACTTCTTCCCTTTCTCATTCTGTCTTTTCATATCCTTCCCCTTCTCATTTTCTTCCTCCTCTCCTTTCTTTTCCTTTTTCTCCTCTTTCAACTTCCTTTCCTTTACTCTTGTGTCCCTTCTTTCCTGTCCTATCGTAGTTGAATAGTATAGCAGAAGATGAACAAATGAAAGCGACGTACCCAGTATATTATTTGCCCTTCTTCCTTCCCTTCCATTCGTAGGCAGAGATGCTGAAGAGGATCGAAAGGAGCCGATATCACACAGTCAAAACACGTATACCCATCTTATTGTTATTCACTTATTCGCCTTTTAGCATTTTTTTTCATTGTCCTCCACGTAGCACATTTTGTTTGGGCATCCCCCGTGACCGCCTCGCTCCATCACCTGTGTATCGAAAGCGAGAGTGAGAGTGAGGTATTCTTGTATGAGCCTCGAGAACCGCCACGCAGCTGGAAGTCAATCACCAGCTGGGAAAGGAAAGGGAAAGGAAGGGAAAGTCCAGCACAGTCCATTAGTTTTGAAGTTCTCCCTCACTGTATCTGTTTGTGTGTGTGTGTGTGTGTGTGTGTGTGTGTGTGTGTGTGTGTGTGTGTGTGTGTGTGTGTGTGTGTGTGTGTGTCTGTCTGTCTGTCTGTCTGTCTCTCTCTCTCTCACACACACACACACACACACACACACACACACACACACACACACACACACACACACACACACACACACACACACACACACACATGGGCGTGGTTGTTTGATGTGCCTATTACGTCACTCAGACGAGACAGACAAACACATACATACATACATTCATACATACTTACATTGATAGATAGGCAGCTGAATTGATAGCAAAAGTTAGAGAGATTCGTAGATAAACAAACAGACATAGTGACTGACAACCTGACAAATAGATAGACAGACAGACAACCAAACAGACAGAGACTTAAAATAAATAGACAGATACAGACAGACGCAGAGACAGGACCTAGGAAACGGGGTATTTTTTTACAGTAAAGGAAGTAGTTCAAGGGTAAAAAAAAAAAAGCAAAAATGAAAAAAAAAGCCCGCTACTTACTCCTACAAAATAGTCAAGGGGAGTGGAGACGGAGCCTTTCTACAAACCTGCTGGCCTTTCATTACACACAGGCTCTCGGCGCGCCCTCATACACGAGGCTTCATATCTGTGTCTGGGAAGGACGGTCACACCTCCATTACTACGAGACACCTGGCCGGGGGAGGAGAGGAGGAGGAGGGAAAGCCAGGTAAAAGCCACACCCATTAGCGCGCCTCGTCAACAACAGTAGTAGTAGTAGTAGTAGTAAAATAAGTAATAGTGGCATTGCGTGTGAAAATAAGACTTACTTCAGTTTACCTCTTAACAGGAATCAGTTCAAATTTCAAGTTTATTTCGTCAGTTTTAATATGACGTGTTTCTGTCCAGTTCTGAGACGCTCTATTTCACAGGCATGGGTGATGGGGGAGGGAGCTGGAGTCGGGGAGAAGAGGGACTGGGAGGTGTGGGATGGAGTGGACGAGGGGGGATAAATGACTCACAATGCCGCAAGATGTCACTGAGAGGAAGATATTGTGCTCGCGTCTCCCTGACCTTTCCCGCTATGTGTGGTGAGCGGGTGTGATGAGGCAGCTGGTTAAAAGGAGATAAGAGAAGAGGGAAGGGGAGGAGGGGGGGGAATGAGTGTGAAGCTGGTTAGAGGAAGGGTGGGGGGCGGGGCGGGGAAATGAGTGTGAAGCTGGTTAGAGGAAGGGTGGGGGGCGGGGCGGGGAATGAGTATGGTTTGTGATGTGGTGTAAGCAAGGGAAAGCGAGGAGGGAGGAGGGTGAGGTGTGGTGTAGTGAGAGTGAGAGTTATGGGAGCATGTGTGTGGTAAGGCGAGAAAAAGGTGTGTTGTAAGGTGGGAAGAGGGAGGTATAGCGTGGTGGTGGTGGTGGTGGTAGGGTTAGAGAACATAAGAACATAGGGAGACTGCAAGAGGCCTAATGGGAAGTATGAGAAGGAGGAGGACACGGTCAAAACACACCTCACATAACCTCACATAACCTTCACCGAGTTGGGTTAGGTTGGGTCAGGTTAGTTTTTCCTCTATTTCGGTAAGTTTTTGTCCTGTGCATATTGGTAGAGAAGTATGATAAGGAAGGAGGACACGGTCAAAACACATCTGACATAACCTCACATAACCTTCACTGAGTTGGGTTAGGTTAGGTTAGGTTAGGTCAGGTTAGTTTTTCCTCTATTTCGGTAAGTTTTTGTCCTGTGCATATTGGTAGAGAAGTATGATAAGGAAGGAGGACACGGTCAAAACACATCTGACATAACCTCACATAACCTTCACCGAGTTGGATTAGGTTAGGTTAGGTTAGGTTAGGTTAGGTCAGGTTAGTTTTTCCTCTATTTCAGTAAGTTTTTGTCCTGTGCATATTGGTAGAGAAGTATGATAAGGAGGAGGACACGGTCAAAACACATCTGACATAACCTCACATAACCTTCACCGAGTTGGGTTAGGTTAAGTTAGGTTAGGTTAGGTCAGGTTAGTTTTTCCTCTATTTCGGTAAGTTTTTGTCCTGTGCATATTGGTAGAGAAGTATGATAAGGAGGAAGAATGCGATCAAAACACACCTCACAAAACCTCACATAACCTTCACCGAGTTGGGTTAGGTTAGGTTAGGTTAGTTTCTCCTTTAATTCGGTGAGTTTTTGCCCTCCTTTGCATTTAATTGGTGAGCTTACGTCTGACGAGTTTTTGCCTTAAACTCGAAAGGTAGGTGGAGTTTATGATGAAATATGATGATGCAGGGATAACGGTAGTGGTGAGAGCGGTGGTGATGATGAGGCATGAAGGTGAGGATGGTACTGGTGGTGGTCATGGTGGTGGTGTTGAAGTATGCCAAGGAAGGTGGTGTTTATAGTGAAATATGGTGATGCAGGGATAGGTGGTGATGAGAGCTTTAGTCGTGGTGATTAAGCATGAAGGTGAGGGTGGTGGTGGTGGTGAAGGAAGGTGGTGTTTATAGTGAAATATGGTGATGCAGGGATAGGTGGTGATGAGAGCTTTAGTCGTGGTGATTAAGCATGAAGGTGAGGGTCAACGTTGCCAGATTGTCGTACTCAGCCTCCATGTTTGCCGATTTCCGACCCCAAAACTGAATCCTAGACCCCAATAACTACCTTCATATATATTTAGAGTCAAAATGGTTTATTATTGGTGTTTTCTGGCAATAGCTATGGCTCAGAAACCGGTAAATATGAGGCTCTGAGTACGATAGTCTGGCAACGGTGGTGAGGGTGGTGGTGGTGGTGGTGGTGGTGAAGGAAGGTGGTGCGTATAGTGAAGTACGGTAATGGGGATCTAACGGTTGGTGTTGGTGAGAGGAATGGTCGTGATGGGGCATGAAGGTGAGGGTGGCGGTAATTATGTGTGCAAGAGGATCCAGGTATAACGTAATAACTGGCTACTGAAACGCTTGCATCACGAGTTAATCCCTTCAATATTCACTAAAGGTCTTCATTATAACAGAATACTCTCTCATATTTCTTCATTGGTCCATTGCAGTAACTGATTCATTTAAAAAACAACCCTGACCGCCCCTCCCTCCAACTTAATATTCACTTGAGTAGAAATGCAAAATCCTGGTGACATTTGATTTAAGAGAATTTCACGAGAATTTCACTTGGGTTTAAGGACACACCACCTTGTCTGAATCATAGGGTCTGTGTGGTCTGAATATCTATGTAAATCTATGTAAACAATATATATTTTTTTTTTTTTAGCACCTGACTGACGTGCATTGGATACTGACAACAAAACGGGGGAAATCTGTTTAGTGTCCATATTTTCAGACATTTTCGGCTCTCACAACAACTTTCCAAAAGGTCACATAGGGAATAAGTCGCGTTTTTATGAGTATTTTAACGTTCAAAGTCCAGAAACCTTGTCAAAATATCACCAGGCTAAAAAATCTACCCATGGAAGTACCCACAACAACCTCTACGAAGGCTATGTCAAATGTCGGTGTGTAATCCTCGAAAATTTTTAGAATATGGCCCAGGAAAGCGACGCGTATTTGGGGTTTAAATCTTCTTCTTTACTCTGCAAGTGACCTGGATGAGGAGAGGAAGAGAAGGAGGAAACTTTTGCAGAAATTATTTGGGTTATCCTTGAGTGATGATGAAAGCTCTCATTCAAGCTGCGTTCAATTTTGCTGCCCAGTAGATATAGCCTCGTCATACTCCACCACTGACGTAATAATAAGAAACATAATAAGAGTAATTAGAAAAAGAGTAACTATGCTATTGGCCCAGGGTTGTATGTATGTCACAAGTCGCAGTGTCTTAATGTGACCCAGCGTATACCTATGAATATTAAGGCACAGGTGAGGCTCAGCAGGTGCGTAATTCAAGGCTGCAGGTGGTGTGGTTCAGCGCGTGTGTTGGAGCATGGCCGTTGTAGACCAATTCTAGAATGTATGCGTGGTGTTGAAAACTCTTACGCATCATCTACCTTTCATTTCATCATGATCAAGTATGCGGCGCCATGACTTGATACCCCAGTTGATCAACCCTCATTAAGGAGAGGTCGGCACATCGCATTTCGTCTTCCGCATCACGGGTTGAGGTCACCACTGCACGCTTGCGATCGACAGTGCCTTCGTCTTTGTATAATTCGGGCGCTGCCACACATATATTAAAGAGCCCTCGTGATTAGATAAAATGAAGATAACCTTGATACGTGATTTACTCGTGATAATTAGCAGTGACCGTGTAAATCAGGGTGGTGACGTCTTTCCCCTCATGCCACTGCCACGCCATTCAAGCCGTGACAGTCACTGACCGGCACTGCCTGCGCGCCGGGGCCACCAGCCTTGCGCCACCCACCGCCTCACCTAGACCTCTATGCCCTTCTCTGGGCAATCAGAATTGATGGCATTTCGCATTCCGCATCGTAATTTTCTTTCGGTATTTGAAATCCTGTTCATATTTCGGTCATTTGAGTTTAGACTTTTCGTAAGCTGCAGTGAAGTTGTCTGGCCAGAACGGTGGACTGACCTAGACGGTTGAGTTTTGCCTCCCATGAATGCACAGAAGGCCGCCCACTCAGGATTTCTGGGGTTTGAGATAGTAAGGTAAAGCTATTTATTTATTTATTTATTTATTTAATTTTTTTTTTTTACGTTATTGCCTATTGCATCTTCCGGTGGGGGCCCTGATGGCCGGATGCTTCTTCTTCCAGGTTGGGGACCTGGGGGCAGCCCCAGCGCCCTGGCGAGCAGGAGTGTTTATAGTGTTTAGCATTGCGGCATGCTGTGCTGCCCTGCTGCTCGTTCTGCTTCGTGATTCGGCTTACTTCCTCTAGAGTCCGGGATGGGTGGTGTTCCGGACAGCATGTGGGTGGTTTAAGCCACCTCGCGGTGTGAAAAAATCGAGTGTGGTGGTGAGGATTGAAACCCCCGTCGTCCCATCACGCAATGGCGGTGTCAGTACGCTATCACTTCGGCCACCGCCTACCCTATAGTTTCGCGTGGACTCGATGTTCATTACCCGGGTTATACGAGTACTAAGGAGTGGAAAATAATGATAAGCCACACGTCCACTCAGTTTGATCTAATCTCACTTTCATAACATCCTATAAAGCCACAAAGTCCCGTTTCTGCCTGAACGGTGAGCAGGGAACATTCTTCAGTGAACATGATATATGGAGGACAAGGCAGCGTGTCTAATGATGTTTTTGTGGCCTTCCAAGCGTCCCAAGAGAGAGTGCTTCTCGTTTTCTTTTTGAGGGTGTGTTAAGTAAAAAGGAAGGGGGGGGGTCTGTTTTATTTTTGTTCATTTATCTTGGTAAGGAGACCCCGTCCATAATATCACACCTTTTATCACTACTGTTTCACCTCACTTCACCAACGTCATCCTTCACCTCCACTGTTATCCCATGCTTCCACCCGCAACACGACTGTCTCTCCTTGTCTCTCCTTTTCTGTTTAGCTTGGTGAAGGAGACCCCGCCCCCAGTACCACCCCATTCACCAACGTCATCCTTCACCTCCACTGTTATCCCATGCTTTCACCCGCAACACGACTGTCTCCTTGTCTCTCCTTTTCTGTTTAGCTTGGTGAAGGAGACCCCGCCCCCAGTACCACCCCATTTACCACTATTCAACCACCTCCATTCACCAACGTCATCCTTCGCCTCCACTATTATCACATGCTACAACCCGCAACACCACTGTCTCTACTTGTCTCTCCTTTTCTGTTTAGCTTGGTGAAGGAGACCCCGCCCCCAGCACCACCCCATTTACCACTATTCAACCACCTCCTTTCACCGGCTTCATCCTTCGCCACCTCCATTATCCCTTATATCCACACCCACCACCACTATCATAGCTACTACCATTACCACTACCACCTAATCAACCACCACTACCACCATAACTCAAGTCTACCACCTCCATTCACCTACTCCATCCTTAACCACCTCTATTATCCCCTTTATATATCCTCAACACCATTATCATAGCTGCCACCACCACCACCACCATCACCAGCACCTCCACAACAACAACAGCAGCAGCAGCAACACAAGGGCAAGGGAAGGTGTGCAGAGTCATACTTCTTTAAATAAATCACCCGGGCCACGACAATTATACCCTGTAACCAGAAACACCCATTAATAAGTCCGTCGTGGCATGATAACACAGAGACTATAATTTAATTTTACTCCTTTCCCCTTCCTTCCCCTCCCTCAACCTCCCCACCTCTGTTACCCTGTCCTTCCCTCTCCCCTCCTTCATCCTCCTCTCCTCTCCTGCCCCGTCTTTCCCGCTCCCTTTACCCTTTCTCTTCCTGTGTCCTCCTTCTTTTCCTCCTCTCACCTTTCCCTTATTCATATCTGTCCCTTCTCTTTCTCGTCTCATTCCCTTGTTCGTAGTCCATTTAAATATAAACACGAATATTACTGTGGCGAAATCTTCATGAATACAAATAATACGAATCCCAACAATAGTAGAATGCTAATAGTAATGATGAAGACTGACTGCATTGTAATAGAAGTGATAGTAAATATATATGTCAGAGCTTTGTAGTCTAGAAAATTAGTATGATGAAATATGGTGACTGTCAGAGATTATATTATATGTAATTTTCTTTTAAATGTATAAGGACTGTGCCGAGAGAGAGAGAGAGAGAGAGAGAGAGAGAGAGAGAGAGAGAGAGAGAGAGAGAGAGAGAGAGAGAGAGAGAGAGAGAGAGATGTACAATTATTCACACACAGAAGAACGGATACACACACAAAAAAAGAAAAAAAGAAACCGGAATACAGAAACAGAATAGTCATCAGAGAGAAGGAATATTTTAGTGTCCCCTAAAAAAGAGAATTCACCAAGACAAAAATATATAGAAAGTTACGCTTCTTGTCAGTTCATTTGCTGTTGTCTAAAGTTAAGGGAGACCAGATAACCATTTTGAACCATTATTAACGACTGTGTGTGTTTGGCTGTGTGTTTATGTACGGCGAGTCAGGTCAAGTCCAGCGTTGCCAAATTATCGTATCAACCACATAGCGTATCTATCATTTTTATGCCTCAAACTCTCGTACCTACACAAGTAACGTGAGAAAATCAAAGTTAGTGCTAAAACTGTTGAATATTGATGTTTTCCGTTCTTTGTTGTTATAGTTATCGGTCAGCAACTACGAAAATGAAATGCGATGAGTACGATAATCTGGTAACGCTGGTCAAGTCATGCTTTCAAAACCGACTAAAATTGATTCTGCTATCTGTCAAAGGTCCCTGGGAAAGTCGGCGCAGGATAATGTCAACGAATGGCCGGTCATATATTGTTGTTAAGATTCACTGTGACCCGACTCGACTTATTGGGTGTAATTGTAGCCATTTAAACATTGCGATACACTCTCTCTCTCTCTCTCTCTCTCTCTCTCTCTCTCTCTCTCTCTCTCTCTCTCTCTCTCTCTCTCTCTCTCTCTCTCTCTCTCGCTGTGTGTGTGTGTGTGTGTGTGTGTGTGTGTGTGTGTGTGTGTGTGTGTGCGTGCGCCCTTGCGGAAAAGTTGTTCTGCAACGTCAAATTAATATAAAAACTTGTTGGGTCTTCCCGTCTCTCCTTTCGCTTCCATCACTCCCCACCCCCACCCCACCCTCCTTCCTTCCATCTCTCTCTCTCTCTCTCTCTCTCTCTCTCTCTCTCTCTCTCTCTCTCTCTCTCTCTCTCTCTCTCTCTCTCTCTCTCTCTCTCTCTCTGACTATCTATCTATCTATCCATCTTTATCTCCACACCCTTGATTTTTGGCTTTGATAATTGGCCATTCGTGTGTTTCGATCTCCCAGCTGGCCCCTTTTTTTTCAGTATCGGAAGCAACTAAGGAACAAAAAACAAAATCAAATATAAGCCATCTAAGTACTGCTCCTGTAAAAAAGACGGCAGTACTGAGTGGCCAAAAGAGAGGGTCTGTTTCGGTTGGGCAGGTGTCTTGTTTACATGTAGCATCTGTGAGGGGGAAAGCTGGAGGAGACGGCATAGACGAAATTGAAGTTGATTTAGCAAAGATTTAGCTGGCTTTTTTTCTGCGGGTTTTTTTCTGCGGGTTTTTCTTCTGTGGATTTTTTTATGCGGGCTTTTTTTTATCCGGGCTTTTTTTCTGCACTCTTTTGTTGCCCTTGAGCCGTCTCCTTTGCTGTAAAAAATTCATTGCCATGTTTATTTCTGCTAAGGAACATTCTTATACTTCAAACTGACGAATGGGGACTAGAATTACGATTTTATTTATCCATTTCTTTTTATTTTATCATACTTTTTTATTTATTGTATCATGTATTGTATTTATTTTGTTTATCTATTCAATTATTTATTTATTGTATATATATATATATTTTTTTTTAAGTGTGTGTGTGTGTGTGTGATTCTGCACGTAACACTCGCTGACCATTCCAATAGCCAGTCTCTCTCTCTCCTGCTCTCATTGTTTTCCTCAGACTACTTACGTCGCAAAGCACGGGGCGAGGCGTTTCCGTGGCCCTGATCACTCTCACCAGGCATGCACGCGACGGCCTACTGGGTGAGTGTGTCTCGCCGGCCGGTGGAAAGGCTGGGGAGGAAAGGGAAGGAGGGTTCGTTGGGATGGCAAACACGCATGAACTCAAACAATATATGAAGCACGAAAGCAAACTAACAAACGTCGTACCAAAAAAGAATACACATAAGCACAGCTGCACACAAAAGGAAACAACGAAAGGAGAGTTGGGAGTGTCGTCGGGGATAGCAAATACGTATGGACTCAGAACAATATATCGTCACCTTTGTAAAGAAACCGCCTTCGTCATTATTTTCTACTTTTCAGGATATCAGAAAAGAACCGTCATCATCTCATTTGTCTAAAGATTTAGGCAGATATGAAAAGGCCAATTCTAAAACATTCAAACCCTGAATAACGAAGGCAACTATACAAAAATGGGCGTCACATGTTGAAAAATTGATGTAAACAAAAACCTGGAAATCGCTGAAAAATGACTTAGGCGATTATTTTATGAGGGTGACGATATGAAGCATGAGAACAAACGGCGAACACCACACTGAAAAGGTACGCCAAGACCTCTAAGTAGATTAAATTATGAAGCACAAAGGAAAGAACGAATGGAGGTTTTGGGGAGGGGTCTTGAGGAATGGCAAGACGCGTGGACTCAAACAAAATCTGAACCACAAAACAAACAACGAAGACTAAATAAATAAATAAAAAATTGGTAAGACTTCAAAGCAAGCAACGAACACTATCCCAAATAAGTACACATAAAAAAATAACAAAGATATCGAGGAAGGCCGCAAGAAGTAAGCATGAATAGAGTCCCAAAGAAAGAGGTCACCCCCATCTTTCCTTCCGTCACCTCCCCCTCTCTTTTCCCCACCTCTCCTCTCCCTTCATGAGCGGCGGGTGTGATCCGAGAAGCAGGCCACTGGGTCACCTTATGGCACCCTCGACCGTGTACAAACATATGTGGCCCCTGCTTGTATGTGCGAGCCGTCAACGTGCTGAGGGGGAGAGGAAGCGGAGGTGTGGCCGGCGCTAATTGGCGATGAAAGGGAGAGCTAAAGCGATTCATTAAAGTTCACAGCGTCGTAAGAGTTGATTGGACATGATGTGGAAGGAAGCGAGGAAGGAGACCGGAAAATTGAGGAGAAAGAAGTTGAGGACGAACAAGTTAAAGAAGAACGAGTTTGAAGAAAGGAGAGAAAGAAGAACAAGTTAAAGAAGGAAAGAAAAAATAGTTTGAAGAAGAAGAAATAAAAGATGAGGAGGAAAAAGGGAATGTTCAAGGAAAAACGGATTAGTGAAAAGAGAGGAATATGAAGCAGGGAGTTTTTCTTTTTGTTTGTGTGTGTGTATGTGTGTGTGTGTGTGTGTGTGTGTGTGTGTGTGTGTGTGTGTGCGCGCGCGCGAGGTGTGGCAATATGAACGGTTCGTTAATTTGATTTGTTGAAGTTTTTTTTAGATATTTATCACAAGAAGCATGATATTACACTGATTATTGAATTTGAAACCGTGAAAAAGAAACTTATATTGCAAGAAACCATATCATCTAAAGAGCGTGGATACAGAATTGTTGTGAACTATCAGTGACTATTCTCTTAATTCTAGTTACTGAGCCTCATCGATGAACATTTAAAAGAGCGACGTTCCCTAGTTACCGGGTCTATACTTTGTGGCGAGACGGATAAAGACATTTCTCCCAAGTGTAAAGAAGATTTGTATGCTGTGTGACGAGATGAGAAAGGGAAAATTTGTATCCTGTGAGGTGAGATTAAAAAAAAAGTCCTCCCAAGCGTAAAGATTTGTATGCTGTGTGACGAGATGAGAAAGGGAAAATTTGTATCCTGTGAGGTGAGATTAAAAAAAAAAGTTCTCCCAAGTCTATGGAAAATAATTTGCATCCTCTGGGGCGAGAGAAACCAAGACAGCCCTCCCAAGTGTATGGCAGATTTGTATGCTGTGTAACGAGATGAAAAAGACAGCCTTCCCAAGTGTATGAAAAATTTGTACCTGTGATGTGAGATTAAAAAAAAAAGTTCTCCCAAGTCTATGGAAAATAATTTGCATCATGTGAGACGAGAGAAGCCAAGACAGCCCTCCCAAGTGTATGGCGAATTTGCGGTCAGCTCCACCACCAAGTCTCACGCTAACAGCCACTCGTAATTGCATCTCATTAATATTGATTAGGACGAGGTATTTTATGAGGCTGCAGTTGTGAGCCTGTCTCCAGCCAACCGTATCAGTGTTGGACTAACCGCTGCGTAATGAGTGAAGTACGGTCTAACCCAGCCATAGGGAAACACTTAGCAGCCAGACAGCATGGGTAACCTTCCTGGCGTAATGGCTGGTCTGGTAGACGTTCTGTGGTTCCTGTTGTCTGGTGGGTCCGCTTTTCCGTGTATCGCCAAGGTAGTTACCCTCGTGCCCCTTCCCTCCTCTCTCCCTTTCTTCATTTCTTTCCCCCAACACCAGTCTTCCACCCCTGCTCTTTCTTCTCTCTTCTTACAACCCCTTACCTACTCCTTTCTCATAACACCCTCCTTCCGCTCTCTCTTCTCTTTCCCTGTCTTTTCCTTCTCATTTTCATCTTGCAACCCCACACCTATTTCTTTCTCCTAACACCTCCTTTCACTCTCTTCCCTTTTCTCACCTCGCTTCCTTTGCTTTTCCTTACCTTTTCCTTCTCTTTCCCTTTCCCTTTCACCTACTTCTTTCTTCTAACACCCTCCTTTCACTCTCTTCCCATTTCTCTCCCCTCTTCCATCGCTTTTCTTTCCCTTGTCCTTCTCTTGCCCATGCCATTCTTTATAACCTGCCACCTACTTCTTCCATATCCTGCCCTTTCCTCTCCCTGAAGTAACTCGGCTCAGGTGTGTGGATGGTGGGCGGTACTCCCACGCCCACCAACCCTGACCACGGATAATTATTACAAGGAAAGTTCACCTGTTGTGCGTGGCCGTAACCTTGACGCTGGTGACGATGTGTAGGTGTGCTTCATACATTTATACCTGTTTTACTACCCACCTGTTAACTCATTAGGTATTTTTATTAGGCATTATCAGGTATTCTTCTTCTCCTTAGGTATTTCTTTTTATTCTTCCTTTACTGTTACTCTTTTGTTTTCTCATTGCCATTTATTTTCATCTATGGGACTCTGTTTGGGTGTATCTCATTTTGTTTGCCGTTGATGCGCTTTCATGAATCAGTAACAGTAATAATGATTTTGTGTGACGAGAGAGAGAGAGAGAGAGAGAGAGAGAGAGAGAGAGAGAGAGAGAGAGAGAGAGAGAGAGAGAGAGAGAGAGAGAGAGATCTGTCTGGCGTTAACCGTCTCACACTCTCGTTCGTTAGTTAGTGTCCCTCAACCTGCGGCTCCTCCCTCCCCTTGACCTTCTCCCACGCCCACAAAAATAGGGCCAAAAATCTACCCGGGCATTCAAAAGGTCTTAATTTTTTTTTCGAGTAAAAGTTTGGTAAAAAAAATCTAAACAATATTTGACCTTTGAGGTATTTAGCACATTTTTTACTCTTTAACAAACAAGAGCCTGACCTTGTTGGAATGAATTTGTCTCTCCGAAAAGGTTTGATATTTTAGTGAAGCCGTTTATCGATTTCTTGTGCACTGAAGTTCTTATGAAGGAGGAGTGGGGGAAGGAGGAGGAGGAGAGGTTGAGGAAGCAGGAGAGGCGGCAAGGAGCTGCAGAAGGTGAAGAAAGAGTCGGGGATACAAAAGAAAGGAGATTGTGTTTTTTTTTATTTTTTTATTTGTTTATTCAGTTCTGTTGATGGGGCGAAGTTTAGCCTTTGTAACGGCACTTTTGTCACTAGTATTTTTCACTCTGGGTTCTGTTCCTGTAATGTAATTCCTCCTTTTTTTCCCCCTGATGTCATATAGCAATTCTTTTATATTCACAACGTTTTCTTTACTGAATACAAGTGAAGATAGGGAAGGGAATGCAGAAGAAATGAGCGTTTTGGGTTTTCATTGAATATTAGAAGAGAGAGCTGGAACGTGGTGGAAAAGATTGAGGTGGAAATACGGAGGAGAGTAAAGCTGTTGTGCCGACTAAAAGTGAAATAGGGAAGGGAATGCAGAAGAAATGAGCGTTATGTTTTTCATCGAGTATTAGAAGAGAAAGCTAGAACGTGGAGGGAAGAGGAATCAGCTGTTGGGTTGTTACTGATTATTAGAGAAAAAAAACTGGATGGTTGAAGGAAAAGCGTGGCAGTAATAGAGCGAAAACGAAAGTTGCATTAGAGGAAAAAAAAAAAACTGGTTGATTGAAGGAAATTTGTGACGGTAACATAAAGGTAAGGAGAGTCCAGTTTCCATTGAGATTATAACAAAAACTGGATCTTAGAGTGAAGTAGAAGTGGCAGTTGAAAAGAAAAGGCGGGTCGTGAAGGTTTTATTGAGGATTAGAAAACTAGGATCTTGAGAGTGAAAATAAGGACGGGGATGAAAAAAAAAGGAGGGTACGAGAAAAACTTGACAAAAAGATGAATAATAGGATGAAAAAAAAAGAAAAATTAGTGAAGATGATATGGAGATAGGGGCGGAAATGAAAAAGGAAAGGTGTGATACTAGAAAACAACGTGAGAGAAAATGCAGATAGGTAAAAAAATGAGGTGCTAAAAATTTTTGTGAAGAGTGAAAATTTTGTCGAGAAGGAAAAAAGATAAATACGGTACTAGAAAAAAAAAGAAAAAATATGAAAAAAAATTGAGGCACTGAGAAAAAAAAAAACTTAAATATATTACTCGTGATTCTTAAACCAATGCGGCAGGAAAACAAACAAACAAACAAAGAAAACATGTAGGCCTATAAATAACCAGAGCAAGACAAGATTGCGAAAGTGGATATGAAGCAGGTAAAGAGAACCAGGTGAACAAGGTGCGGCCAAAGAAAAGGAAAGATCAAGGTAGAACACGGGACTCAAGGTGAGGTAGACAATAATAAGTTACCTGTTACCTGTCCGATCCCTCTTTAGCCCGCGTCCCTTCTGTCCGTAGGTGGTGGCGCAACGGGCGTAAGGGGCAGCGGCCATTCAGGAGGAGGATGAGCTAAACCTGTCTTGCAAGGTCAGCCCTCTGTGTGTGTGTGTGTGTGTCTGTGTGTGTGTGTGTGTGTGTGTGTGTGTGTGTGTGTGTGTGTGTGTGTATGCAAAGTGAAAGAGAGAGAACATAAGAACGTAAGGAGTCTGCAAGAGGAAGGAGAGGGAGCAGAGAAAGAGAAATCAATGTGCTTATAGATTTTTTTTTTTTTTTGTGGGTTTTGTGGGAGAGAAAGAAGGGGGAGGAGGAGGGAAGGGAAAAGAGATAAATTAGTGCTATAGTTACGAATCCTTGTCTTTCGTTCCTTTTCATTCCGGGGACAGCCGTATATAGATGCTCCTCCGCGTATTTATAGACCTCAAGAAAAAAAAATAACAGCGGCCTTCATCTTGCGTGGGGGTGACAGTTGAGGCTCCCACACTCATCACGCCCCGACAGCACGTGGCGAGGGCGCGATGCAGTGGAGTGATGATGGTGGTTGTGGTGGTGCTTGAGGGCGGGGCGAGGCGGTGAAGCGGTGCGCACGTCCAGGATTCAAAGAGATCCCTCGAATTCACTCACGTCTTGTCGCTGACCATCGCCGACTCTCGCCGACTCTGAGGCTCATCACAGCTGCAACATCCTCTTTTAGACCGACTGTAACGTTCCTTGCTTTGGCCGAGGCGCTTGTTTGTCCACCCAACTACTGTGCGTGTGTGTGTGTGTGTGTGTGTGTGTGTGTGTGTGTGTGTGTGTGTGTGTATCAGCGTTGCCAGATTATCGTATTCACCACACCGTATTTATTACTTTTAAGCCTCAAACTCTCGTACCTACACAAATAACGATAGAAAATTGAAGTTAGCTTTAAAACTCCTATTTATTGATGTTTGTTTGTTTGTTTTTGCTATAGTTATTGGTGCAGAAACTACGAAAATGCAATGCGATGAGTACGATAATTTGGCAACGCTGGTGTGTATGTATGTGAAAAATACAACCCCCTACCCCCTCCTCCCCCTCACACACCTAACTGCAGCGACGATCCTTGCCGAAACAAAATGGAGAGGAGTGAGTGAGTGCCCTTGTCAGCCAGCCAGGCCAATTTCACCGCCGCGCTGCCTCTCCGCGTCCACCTCACACACGCCACTGTCCTTGACGCATCAATTTCACCGCAAAAATGCCATCAGACAATCAGCTCACGGGTGTTCGCACGACGGCCACGCCCCTGGAGCGGCTCTCTCCCAACACTCCCCATAGACATATTGACCTTTGTTCTTTAGCGTATCGGCGCCTCATAGAAGTTGCTGCATGGGGCTTTAATTAATGGACTGTTTTGTGGTCCTAGTGATAGTTTTACACGACCTCTGGATCTTGGACGGGAATAAAAACCCCATGAAAACCCTGTTGATACTCTCTATGGGTTTTGGAAATGGTCGTAATGGGAACCTAAAATTACGATGATCTCAATTTTTTTTTTTTTTTTTTTTTTCACAGCAGAGGAGTCAATTCAAGGGCATAAAAAAAGGTAACAAATGTAAAAAAGAAGGCCCGCTACTCACTGCTCCTATAAAGAGTTAGAGGAGGAATTACAATTATTTCCCAAGGCCACAGGGGAAATTAATAACCCCGGGTTCTCGTATGGTGATTTTCCCGTTCGTGGTCCAGAAGTCGTCTATGAATATCACCAGCATTACAAAGCAGTCCATGATATCCCCAGAAACATCTACGAGAGGCTTTTGAAACAGGCGAACTGAGGCCCCGAGAGGTTTGAAGATACGAGATATATCCCATGGAGTGGCCCAGAGCTCCCATAGACCATTGTGACGAGTGCTGAGACCCGACCCGAATCTTTTCTGGAGAGGGGAGTTTTTTTTTTATGGTGACACTCCTGATTGATTTATGGCTTTCTGATTGACGTTTAGGTTGGTCAGTAACAGGCGCGGGCGATCGGTCACTTGATGGGGGTTGTAAGTGGACCGCCGAGAACTGGAGTCGAACGTGGGATGCATGGTTGTTTTTTGGGGTGGTTACTACTGCACCACCGCCCTCTTTGCCATGTCCACTTAGTTTCTCTTTAGTCTTTGTCGTGTTTAGTACAAGGCAAAGGGCATGAGTAGTTTATCAGTAGTACGCCCTCTCCCCCCCCTCCCGTCTTTCCAGTCTTCCTTTCCCTCCACTATTTATTACTGGACCATCGACCTCTTTACTATGTTCATTTTGCTCCTCTTTAGTCTTTGTTATGTTTAGTACAAGGCAAAGGGCATGAGTAGTTTATTAGTAGTACGCCCTCTCCCTCCCACTCCTTTCCACTCTTTCTTTCGCTCCACTATTTATTACTCTTTGCTATGTCTTACCATTACCTCTAACTACCGTATGGCCATTTAGCTCCTCTGTGACCCTCTCCCTCCCACCTCCTTTCCACTCTTTCTTTCGCTCCACCATTTATTACTCTTTGCTATGTCTTACTCTTACCTCTAACTACCGTATGCCATGTCTACTTAGTTCCTCTTTGGTCTTTGTCGTGCATGCATACTGGAGGACAAAATTAATGATATACAGTATAGCTTATTAGTATCTCCCTCCCTCACTCCCCCGTTCTCCTTCCTGTTCTTCCTTTCCACCGTCCACCGCCGTCAGACCGCAAGGGTAGTGAAGGGAGAGTAGAGAGCGCGGGGTCAAGAGCACTGTGGTGAGGGAGAGCAGTGGTGAAGCGATGATAATAACGAAGAGCGCTGGTGAGGAAGAGCTGTGGTGAGGAGGGAAGACTGAAAGAGTGGTACAGAGTGACAAGGATGTGGTGGTGGTAGTGGTGGAGAAGGAGGAAGGTCTCTCTGCTTAAGTCAAAAGAAGAAAATAACATATATGGAGAGAAAATATCACAAAACAGTCCAAGCCCCAACAACTTCTATGAGTCTCTTCTAACAGGCGAAATGACGTGCCGATACTTAGGAATACAAGCTTTAGTGACGAGACGTGAGGTATTGAAAAGATCGAATACCTTTGATGCAAAATAACACTCTGGTATAAGGAGAGGACGCTGGTAGTGGTGGTGGTTGTGAAATAGTAATGTTGTTGTTATTGGTAATGGTGGTGGTGGTGGTGGTGGTGACTGGAGGGTGGAGGGGGGTTGTGGAGAGGCCCGTGGGAGACCTTCACCGTGATAGCAAAAGAAAGTGCGTTGCAACCGTATGATTCCGAGGAGGTCAAGAATCTCCCAGGTAAAATAACATACACACGGCCTTTTTTTTACACACACACACACACACACACACACACACACACACGCACACCACACACATTTACTACGCACATGAAGGTATTTTCTCTCCATTTTTTTTTTTTTCACGTAAGCAGAGAAACCCTTCCCTTCCCCACTTTCCTCCTCCTCCTCCTCCTCCTCCTCCTATTCAAGCCAGGCGATGTAACGCATGACATCGGCCGGATATTTTTTTCTCTTGCATCGTTATCTGTAATTATAGCAAAAAATCGCCCAAATATAGTTAGTGCAAAAAACAATACTCATTCAAAAACACATTGATCTATGCTTCTTAGCGACGGGTATGATTTCAACTCTCTCATACTGCCTCTACACAGCAAATGAAGGAGCGGGAGGAGGAGGAGGATGAAGAGGCTATTATCTGTTCTATGACCGGTAAAGTTCTTTGAGTGCGACGGGTATGATTTCAACTCTCTCATACTGCCTCTACACAGCAAATGAAGGAGCGGGAGGAGGAGGAGGAGGAGGAGGAAGAGGCTATTATCTGTTCTATGACCGGTAAAGTTCTTTGAGTGCGACGGGTATGATTTCAACTCTCTCATACTGCCTCTACACAGCAAATGAAGGAGCGGGAGGAGAAGGAGGCTATTATCTGTTCTATGACCGGTAAAGTTCTTTGAGTGCAGTAGAAAAAAGCGAAAGAAGGCTCCCTCATTGCGGTTACTGCCTTCAAGCTTTCCGTTATCTTCTCTTCTATGTTCTTCCTTGTTTCCATCTTCCCTCCTTCTTCACCTCACATGATAGAGAACTTATACCGATATTAGTCCAGGAAGTCCCAAGGAGTAAGATTGAAGATTATGATAGCAAATGATTGATCCTGCCTTCAATTCCTCCATCCTTCTATTTTCCATTATAAGTAACCTTCTAGAGGGGCAGAGTGTGAGGATGACGGAGCAGGTGGAGGGGGAACAATAGGGAGAGAAAATGAAAGGGAAGAGGAAGGCTATGGGGGAAGGGGAATGAAGGGGAAGGGGAGGTGGAAAGTGGCTTATATATCAAACTCACCCCCTTTTGTGTGTGTGTGTGTGTGTGTGTGTGTGTGTGTGTGTGTGTGTGTGTGTGACGTAGGGAAGAGAAAAGTGACCCATTTTTTGTGTGTGTGTCTGCTCTTATTTGTCGTTTGTTAGTTAGTTTGTTTGTTTGTTTATTTTCTCATTCATCCTCTAAATACATGCACAATGAATGTTACATAAAGATTAACCTCTCCCCTTCATCCCCTCCCCCCCCCCCTCTCTCTCTCTCTCTCTCTCTCTCTCTCTCTCTCTCTCTCTCTCTCTCTCTCTCTCTCTCTCTCTCGTGGGTGTGGTGTGGTGGTGGTGTGCAGGCGTCGCGTTCATGGTGATAGTGATGATTGTGACCGGCGGAGGCTTAAGATAATGATGATAATGGTGAAGGTGAATAAATAAGAATGTAGGAGGCTGGTGATAGTGATGGTGGTAGTGATGATGGGTGTTTTTGGTTTGTTTTTGTTTGTTTTTTGTTTTGAGTGTGTAATCATATAATGGGTTGCTCTCCCCCCGCTGTACACCCGGCAGCAGAACAAGGAGCGACAGGGACTGGAACGTAACAAACTAGACATCAGCATTTCCGTTTTAAGCCGATCCATTGTTCTTAATCCGTTCACCTCTCCATTTTTTTACCTAATCGTCGTTTTTCTTGCATTCCTTTCCAGTTAGTCAGTTTCCTCACGCTCACTGTTTTCCTCTTCACTCCATCCTTCATTCCAGTCCGTTCATTCACCTTCAAACTATATTTTCCTTGAGTTAAAGCGGGCTGTTTCCCTTCATCCCGTGGGCTGGGCGTGGTGGGGCTTATAGTAGTGGGGTGAAGGGAAGGGGGAAGGGGAGAGGAGGAGGAGGTCTAGCTGCATTCCCCCCAACTCCATGTCCTATATAGTCCCCCCACCTTCTCCCTCCCCAGCTTCTCTTCTACCTGGTCTAGTAATTTGTACACAGAGATGCATTGGACCCCAGCACGGCACGCATCCCCATTCAAGGCACTGGTATACGTGGGGGAGGGGAGAGTAGTGGCTTGGAGGGGAACCGAACATGCCATCCCTTCACCCGGGCCATAAGTCTTCAAGCTGGACAAAGGACCTCCAAGAACCGCATTATAGAGGCATTCTTGCTCTTCATCTCTCTCTCTCTCTCTCTCTCTCTCTCTCTCTCTCTCTCTCTCTCTCTCTCTCTCTCTCTCTCTCTCTCTCTCACATACAAAAATACGTTGATACATACATACTTCTTTTCTCTTCTCATCTCTTAGACTCCTCTCTTCTCTTCTCTTCTCTACTCTTCTCTACCTCTTCTCTTCTCTTCGTTCATACATCCATACATACATACATTCATTAATTTATACATACACAGAACACACACACACACACACACACATGTACGTACAAATCCAAGGGTTCTGGCAACAGTGCGCGCCTCTGTCACGCACGTTACGTCAGCCGCGGCGGAGGTCAGAGGTCACGATGCAACACACACCACAATGGTCATCGTCCAATTTCAAACGCACATTTCTACACACCAACAAGGTCGCTACCACAGGAGGAGTTTATCTTTTTTTTTTCTCTCTCTTTTTTAGTATTACCACTCCCTTACCACCTTCACCCCCCCCCCACCCCCCCCACCCCCCCTCCCCTACACCCCATTCTCTTTGCCGTTCCCCTCTCTTCCCCTCCTGCCTTTTCACATCCCACCTTCTTCCACCCCCACTTCGTCTCTTCCCTTTCCCTTACCTCCTCCCCTTCCTCCTCTTGTTTTACCCATAAGCTCCCTTTTCCACCCCCAACCTCACCCCCATCCTCTTAACTCTCCCCTCCTCTCCTCTTTCCCTTGCTTCCATCATCTTACACCCCTCTTCCACCTCACTCCCCTTCCCTCCCCCTATCCCTCACCTCATCCTCTTCCTCCCCATTCTCTTTTTCCTTCCTATTCCTCCTCTTTTCCTTACCTCATCCCATTCCTCCCTATTCTCTTACCCATTCCTCTTCCTCCTCTTTACTCCCCTCTCCACCCCGCTCCCCATCCCTCATTCTCTTTCTCCCACCCCTCCCCTCTCCCCTTCCTCCCTACCCACGACCCTCTTCCCTACCCAACCCCACTCCCTCCCTCATCCTCTTCCTCGCTCCCCTCCCCACCCCTTTCCCTTTTACCCACGACCTCTCCCCCCTCTCCCTGCTCCCCCCTCGCCCCCCTCTGACAGGCTCAAGGTCACCGCTAGTATAACGCCTCATAGGTTTCCGGGAGAGCTATTGTATACACTTTTCCTTGTCATTTTTCGGCAGGCCTCCCATGACCCTGCTGGAGAGGTGAGAGAGAGAGAGAGAGAGAGAGAGAGAGAGAGAGAGAGAGAGAGAGAGAGAGAGAGAGAGAACGTGTTACAGTGATGAAATTCTAGCAATAAAATATACGAAAGCCACAAATGAAATATAAATCAGAGCAAAGAAGACGCTTAAGAGGTATTGGATAGATAATAAAGATGATGAAGATGATAAAGATAAGATAATAAGAGAAAACAGGAAGGTTAATTCGTGACCGAGTGAACGAGTGAGTGACTTGAGTTCGCGAGTGAAAGGAAAAAAAATGTGAATGAGCTCATGAAAGTGAGTGTGTGCGTGAGTGCGTGTGTGTGTGTGTGGGGTCAACTTAGGTGCGTGAAAAAGTGAGTGTCAGCTAAGAAATTCAGTGAGGCAACGAGTAAATGAATGAAGGAAGGAAGGAAGGAAAGACTGACTGAATGAAAGAAGGAAGGAAGGAAGGAAGGAAGGAAAGACTGAAGGAAGGAAGGAAGGAATGAAAGAAGGAAGGAAGGAAGGAAAGAAAGACTGAAGGAAGGAAGGAAAGACTGAATGAATGAAAGAAGGAAGGAAGGAAGGAAGGAAAGATTGACTGACTGAATGAAAGAAGGAAGGAAGGAAAGAAAGACTGACCGACTGAAGGAAGGAAGGAAGGAAAGACTGACTGACTGACTGAAGGAAGGAAGGAAGGAAGGAAGGAAGGAAAGACTGACTGACTGAAGGCAGGAAGGAAGGAAGGAAGGAAGGAAAGACTGACTGACTGAAGGAAGGAAGGAAGGAAAGACTGACTGACTGAAGGAAGGAAGGAAGGAAAGACTGACTGACTGAAGGAAGGAAGGAAGGAAGGAAGGAAGGAAAGACTGACTGACTGAAGGAAGGAAGGAAGGAAGGACTGACTGACTGAATTAAAAAAGTATAAATGAATGAAAGGAGGGGGTGAATCAATAAGCCCCGCCCCCCAAAAAAAACAATGAAGTCATGCATGGATAGTAGAACGAAAAACTCTTTATAAACCACACACCTACATGGATCAATGAATGTGTGAAGAAATAAATGAATGCTTGAGTGAATTACAATACGATAAGGTTAGTTAACGAATGAGTGAAAAAATGAGGAGGAGAATGAGCGAATCAGTGAGTTATAATGTGAAAAACTTGGTAGATGGATGAGTGAGTCTGTAGGAGAAAATAAGTGTGAATGAATTACGAAAATGTTACTAAAAGAAGGATTGAGATTATGAGGAGGAAAATGCGTGAGTGAGTGAGTGATTTAATGTATGAGACAGTATGAGTGAATGCATGAATCAGTGAATGAGTGAGTGTGCAGGAGAAAATAAGTGTGAATGAATTACGAAAATGTTACTTAAAGAAGGATTGAGATTATGAGGAGGAAAATGCGTGAGTGAGTGAGTGATTTAATGTATGAGACAGAGTATGAGTGAATGCATGAATCAGTGAATGAGTGAGTGTGCAGGAGAAAATAAGTGTGAGTGAATTACGAAAATGTTACTAAAAGAAGGATTGAGATTATGAGGAGGAAAATGCGTGAGTGAGTGAGTGATTTAATGTATGAGACAGAGTATGAGTGAATGCATGAATGAGTGAGTGTGCAGGAGAAAATAAGTGTGAATGATTTACGAAAATGTTACTAAAAGAAGGATTGAGATTATGAGGAGGAAAATGCGTGAGTGAGTGAGTGATTTAATGTATGAGACAGTATGAGTGAATGCATGAATCAGTGAATGAGTCAGTGTAAGAATCTGTGAGTCAATACATGAATGAAACAAAGGTGGAATAAGATTTAGGTCACTTCCCCCCGCCTCCCCCCTCCTTCACCCACCTTTCTCACCCATCACCCGAGTCTAAGGCCCTCCCTCCTCCACCTCCCTCACTACCCAACACAGAGAGAAGGGGTGGAAGAGGGGGAAAGGAGGGTGAATCATAAGGTATGTAGACACTTTTGGAGCTTGGGAAAGTGGAGGGTGAGTGGAGGACCGGATGTGGATGAGGTGGGGCGGCCGTGCTGGGGGAAGGAGTTGCCTGGTGGGTGAAAGGAAGGTGGAGTGCGTGGATGAGTTGCATGTAGTGATGTGGAGGGGAAGACGATGACCTGGTGGATGAGAAAGTGGGGATGGAAGATGGATGAGGTGCTTATTGTTACGGCAAGTCGGTGCTTTGGTGGATGTGGAAAAGTGGAATGTGGATGAGGAGGTTTTAGTGGATGACAGGGAGGTTGAATGCGTATAGATGAGCTGGTTGATGTGGTATGAAGAGGTTGTTTTGGTTGAGAAAAGAAAGGTGGAATTTGCGGCCAGTCAGTCAGAGGGTTGAGGAGTGAGGGAGGGGGAGGGGTCAACCATTAGGCGCTCTTTTGGGGGGTGGGAGGTGGGGGGAAGGTAAAAGTAATGAAGTATGCAGGTGTGTTTTGGCCAGGTATGATAGAGGGGCTCATGATCCATTGTGTGTGTGCGTGCGTGTGTGTGTGTGTGTGTGTGTGTGTGTGTGTGTGTGTGTGTGTGTGTGTGTGTGACACACACACACATACACATATTCCGCGAGAAAGTTTTTTTTTTTTTTAATGGCAAATGTTGGAAAAATGCAGGACCATAAATAACCATCATATTTGTTGTTTGTTTCACCATATCCGGGCTGAGGTTACGAATTTTGGGCTTCCTGGAATCATGAAAGTGAAGGTAATGTTTAAGTCTGTCTGTGTGTGTGTGTGTGTGTGTGTGTGTGTGTGTGTGTGTGTGTGTGTGTGTGTGTGTGTGTCTGTCTCTCTCTCTCTCTCTCTCTCTCACGGATGTTTAACACACTGACGCAGCTAATTCTTCGTCGTTTCCTGATATTGATTTTGATCTGGCAACGATGATTTTTGCCGTCATTGTTTTCCTTTTGGGTGTAGGTCTTTATTTCAGTGGTCTTGTTTTTTTCTTTCTTTTTACTTTTCTCTTCCTTCAGTGTCGCTTGTCTTCCTTTCTCTTTCTCGTCCCATGAATCGTACGAGTTAATACATTTCCGTTCTGTTATCCTGTGTATCTAACTGTATTATTATTTTTTTTCTTTTTTTTTGTGTGGGTGTATTTACTGGGCTTTTTCTCTTCTTTTTTTTTACAGGTAAGTTCTTCCCGTCACTGTGGTTTGTCAATGTCATATTTTCAGCCTTCGATTTATTTCCCTCTCTCTCCTTCTGTATCTGTCTATCTGTCTATCTATCTATCTATTTATCTTCATCTCTCTCCGCTTCACTTCGCTCTACATCCTTTAGTTTTCTTTCATCTTATTATTTTTATCGTAATTTGTAAGTTTTTTTTTCTGTCAGTGGTTTAGCGAGTTTCTTCTTCTTCTTCTTCTTCTTCTTCTTATTATTATTATTATTATTATTATTATTATTATTATTATTATTATTATTATTATTATTATTATTATTATTATTATTATTATTATTATTATTATTATTATTATTATCATCGTCAGTCTTTATTAATTGCTACATCACCTATCATTATTACCTCCTTCCTATGTTACTATTTGTTGAGTCTTATTATCCCCATTATCATCATCATCATTATCCTCCTCTCCCACCACTGTCATTTAACAAGTCTATCATTACGTATTTTCTCATCTATTACCGCACTTGTTATGCTTTATTTATTTCTTTATTTGTGTGTGTTTTTGTATTGCTTCGTCTTTGTTGATGGATGGTTTGGCCTTCGTGGTTATGTATGTTACTATATTTGTTGCGTTTGTTATGCCGCCACGCTCTCCCTCTCTCACTCACTCACTCTCCCTCCTCCATGCACCCTCTACCCCGCCTCCTTCCCCCTCCTTCTCCTCCTTCTCCCTTCCACCTCTCCTCAGCCTCGCCCAGTCCTCCTCTCCTCTCTCCTCTCCTCCTGCTCGCCTTGCTCCGACCACTATTGCCTCCTTTCTCCATGCCCTTCTAGCCCTTCCCTTCTCTTTTAAATTCGCGCTGCCCCACTTCCTCGACCTCCCCTCCCCTCCCCTTCCCTTCCTACCTCACCCCTTCCCTCCCTTCCTCTCCCCAACCCTGCTTTTCTCTCTCCCACCAGCACCGTTACCAGTCTTTTCCATCCCCTACATATTATTTTTCTTTACTCTTTCTCTCTCGTTCCTTTCCTTTCTTCCCCTTTTCCATTTCCTGATTTTAATGTGTGTTTTTTTTTTACTTTTTCCCCCTCACTCACTTCCTTTCCTCCGCCTTTTCCATTTCCTACTTTTCTGTTTCTTTATTTTCCCTCTCGTTCCTTTCCTTTACCCCCCTTTTCCATCTCCTCCCCTTTTCCATCCCCTACTTTTTCTGTTGTTTTTTCTCTCTCTCGCTCTCTTCCTTCACCCCCCTTTTCCATCACCTACTCTTTTTTTTTGTTTCTTTTCTCTTTCTATCTCGCTCTCTTCCTTTCTTCCTCTTTTCCATCCCCTACTTTCTTCTGGTTCTATTCTTCTCCGATCTCTCTTCCTTCCTTTCTTCCCCTTTTCCCACTCTTTACATTTTCCATTTCTTTACCTCTTCTTCCTTTCGCTCCCTTTCTTTCTCCTTTTTTTCTATCTTATTGTAATTTCCTTCATGTGATTCCCTAGTCTCATTCTTCCCTTTTCCTCTTTCCTTTTCTTTTCCAATCCCTTTCTGTCTTCATTCTCAACGTCCTCTTATCATGATTTTGTACTTTTCCTTGGTTCTCTTTCCATCATCATCACCTTTTCTTCGACTCTCGTTTTCTTTCCCTTCTCCTTTTCCCAACCATCCCTTCCCCTTTCCTATCCACTTTCTTTCCCTCCTGAATCACTTTACTTCTCCTCTTCCTCTTCCTCATTATCTTCACACTTGTTTCCTTTCGTGTTTCCCTCAGTCTCAGTTTGACCTTCCCCTCTCTTTCCTCCTAATCTTCACTTCCCCCTTTCACTCTCCTCCCCTTCTAATCATCATTTTTCCTCCCCTTTCCCCTCATTATCCACCCTTCTCGTCCACCTCTTACCTCTTCTATGGGTGTGGTCAGCCATGAGACACACATACGGAGGCCTCATAATTCCACCCCTCACCTGCACTTACGCCTCCACTTCCTTTCCACCACGTCCACCCGCCACTGACATGCCTCCTCCTTCCCTCTACCTCCTCTCTACCCCTACTCCTCCTTCCCTCTCCCTCCTCTCTACCTCAACTTTCCTCGCCCCGCCGTGCTCTGTTTCACCACTTCTACAGCTAATATTACACCTGCTACAAATAACAGGTTCACCATGTAGTAGTAGTGGTAGTAGTAGATGTATTAGTAGTAATGATGATTGATACGAATATTAATAATGCCTATCTGAGAGCGGCGACCTAGCAGCAGCAAAAATAAGAAAAGAAATAAGAGAAAATAACTGGATCTTTTTTTACCACGCGCGCACAAGGCAAGAAGAAGCACGATTTGTTTGCTTATTGGCTCATTGTGTTGGGTGCATCGCATTCACTCGGGAGAAGCGGAGAGAAGGAGGAATAAACATGACTGGAATCTGCATCCTCCTCCCCTTCCTCCTCCTCCTCCTCCTCCTCCTCCTCCTCCTCCTTATCATCATTATTACATAGCAGCAGTGTTACTTACCCTTGTAGAGGTCTTTGACACAGGCCCATTATATAGATTCCTGGTTTTATGAGGCGTGTTGTGGTCGTGCGCCTTGCGGTGACTGATTCCTCGTTGATGTTTTTTTTATTTTTTTTTCTCGCTTTGTTTAGGCTGATTGTGAAGGGTGATTGGCCGTCTTTTGTCCATTGGTTGGCCCCCTCCCGTTAGTAGCGCGGACAGATTTTTTTTACAGTGGCGCCGTGATTTATTTTTTGTTACTTTCGTTTTTGGAATTCTCATAGGTGTCGTTACCATTCTTGTTGTTGTTGTGTCAGTAACAGTAGTTATTTCGTGGTTCCTTTATTGTTTTTCATGGTGTATTTGTTTGTTGATGATTTTCTTTTTGTCGCCGCTACTGTCTTTTTTTTTTTGTGTGTGTGTGTGTGTGTCTGTGTGTGTGTGTCGTGTAGCGTGATTCGTTGTGTGGTATTATGACTCGGAGTGGTGGAAGCGAGGCACGTTCTGTTGATCATGTACTCACTGGTAAGGTGCAATGTGACGTGGTGTGGTGTGGTGTACCGTTGTTTTGGGTGTCATGGTGTGATGGGGTAGTGATGAGGGTGTCGGGGGAGGTCGTGATAATAACAGTGGTGGTGATGTGTGCGGTACGTGATGTGGTCAAGGGGGCGGTGACATGAGGTTGAGGGTTGCACTGGTGATAGTGAGTGGTGAGGGCGGTAAATGTCATGTCAGAAGTCGTGGTGGTGGTGGTGATGGTGGTAGCAGTAGCAATAGCGAAAACAACAGCAACAATGACAAAAACAGCAGGAAAAGGTCACAGCCACAATGATAGGCTAGTACCGTGTCAGGGAACCGGACATAGAGCGTGGGAAGGTTTGAAAGAGTGTGAAAAGGGCGAAGACAAATGTGGCCGTGGAAGAGGCACTGGTTGGTGGAAGGGAGGTTGCAGAATAGAAGCCAGATAGATTATTAGTATTTCAAGGCTTAGTACACAGAGCTTATTGATGCTTCCGCTCTCACTGGACGGTGGTGCTGAATTACAATGTGGCCGTGGAAGAGGCACTGGTTGGTGGGAGGGAGGTTGCAGAATAGAAGCCAGAAAGATTACTAGTATTTCAAGGCTTAGTGCACAGAGCTTATTGATGCTTCCGGTCTCACTGGACGGTAGTTCTGAATACAATAAGTTATAAAGTATAGCTCGGAGGCAGAAATGTGAGTATACTAAAGGGAGATTCAAGTTTCAGATTATGTTTTAGTCGACGGAAAGGGAGACTTGAGATGCAGTATAAGTATGGAAATAACGTAGGAAAGTAGAAACGTGACTATACTAAAGGAAGTTTCAAGTTTCGAAAGATAGTTTGTGAAGACGGATGGGAGACAAGGCAGAGACAGTAAATATGCAGACGTGAGTTTTAAGTTTCGGATAATGATTTACGAGGCGGGAGGGAAAGTAGCGGGTTGCAATGTAAATATGTTTATGGTAGTTTAGGTTTGAGATAATGTGTTTGATTTGGACTGAAGGAAGAACATGTTAAAAGAGAAGTTGCAAGTTTGAGGTAGTGATTCTGAGAAGGAAAGTGGAGGGTAGGAATGTGAACAATACCATATCATATGTACTTCAAATTTGAGATAGCATTTTTGAGGACAAGAAGAAAATTGGACGTATATATGATGAGGAAATAAGAGGTTGCAGGCACTGGTTTTAAAGAGGAAAGGAGAATGAAAGATAAACACGTGAATATATGGAAAGGGAAGTAACAATGGAAGGTACAAACGTGAATGATCTTAGAAGGGAAGGAAAATTAAAACTACAAACATGAACACTGTGAGAAAGGAAGGAAAAGGAGAGACAAAAACGTGAACAATTTGAAAAGGGAAGAGAAAAGAAGAGGGAAGGAGAACAAAAGATGAACACGTGGATATTCGAAAAGGGAAATACAATGGAAGATACAAACGTGAATAATTTTAAAAGGGAATGAAACTTAAAACTTCAAAACATGAACACTGTGAGAAAGGAAGGAAGAGGAGAGACATAAACGTGAACAATTTGAAAAGGGAAGAGAAAAGGGAAAATACAAAGGTTAAAATTTTGAGAAGGGAAGAAAAGCAAGAGATATATACACACATTAATACCCTCACGGTAGAATCATTCCCTAGGCAATAATTTCTATTCTAATTGGCCACTCTTTATTTTTCGCTTTGTGGGAGCAACAGTTAGCGGGCTTTTTTTGTCTACATTTTCATTTTGTTGCCCTTTTGTTTACTTACCTCTCGGATCGTGTTTGTTTACCTCTTTGTTTATCTGCCTGTCGGTCTGCGTGGCTGCCTCCTTCCCTCATTTTTGTGTTATTTGTTCTTTTTCTCCCTGTGCTGTAAAAAAAAAAATGTAAAGCAAAGCGGTTAGAAATATTACTTGGTACGGTGAGCGATACGTGAAGGAGCGTGGAGGAGAGGTGATGAAGCTGCAGGTGTTTGTGAGTGATTAACCTGGAGAAGAGGAAGACTGTTGAATGGAGTGACTCACGCAATGATTATTAGTATTTCAAGGCTTAGTGTACAAAGCTTATTGGTGTTTCCGCTCTCAATGGACGGTGGTGCTGAAATAAAATAAGTTATGAAGTAAAGCTTGGAGGCAGAAACGTGAATATACTAAAGGGAATTTCAAGTTTCAGGTAATGTTTTAGTCGGCGGAAAGGGAGACTTGAGATGCAGTATAAGTATGGAAAGAACGCAGGAAAGTAGAGACGGAATATACTAAAGGGAGTTTCAAGTTTCAGGTAATGTTTTAGTCGACGGAAAGGGAGACTTGAGATGCAGTATAAGTATGGAAATAACGCAGGAAAGTAGAAACGTGAATATGCTAAAATAGGTTTCAAGTTTCGGATGATAGTTTGTGAAGACGGATGGGAGACGAGGCAGAGACGGTAAAGATGCAGACGAGAGTTTTAAGTTTCCTTGTACACCCTGAAGACAACCTGAGAGTTATCATGTTATGCAACTCAGTGATTGGTGAGGTTGGGCGGTGGTGGTGGTGGTGGTGGTGATGTTACCAGCAGCACGATAACAACAGCAGTGATGATAGTAAAGATGGTAATGATATTTTATTCATATTTTTATTCTTGTTATTTTCTTATCATTGTATTTCCATGTATACCAATATCATCATCATCGTCATCTTTCTCTTCTTTTTCTCCTCCTTCTTCTTCTTCTTCTTCTTCTTCTTTTTCTTCTTCGTTTTCTGTTTCTTCTTCTTCTTCTTTTTCTTCTTCCTCGTCCTCCTCTTCTCATCCTTTTCCTTTCATTATTTGCATCACTCACCATTATTATCCTTTTCCTCTTATCATCTCCATCAACATCAACATCATCATCATCACCCTTTTTCCTCTTATTTCCATCACCATCACCACCATCACCACCAAGGTCTCATCACCATTACTCCCGAAACAACACCCACCCACAAGGTCGGTCGGAAGCGGTTTGGACCTAATGGCATTTGCTACACTTTGCTAATATCCACTAACGAAGCAAATGGAGGAGGTGCTTCGGGGAGAGAACAATGGCCGCGTGGATTGTGTGTGTAATGCTGCAAGGAAACATACGCGCTTTTTTTTATCTTCTTTTAAGCCGTTTTTTGTATGCTCTGTTTGTTTCTTGCACGAACAGGAAAGTGCGGTATTAAAGGTTGTGTTGGGGGGGGGGGTAAGTATATGTGTGTGTGTGTGTGTGTGTGTGTGTGTGTGTGTGTTCATTCCCCAACCCCACTGTAATATTCCAGTTTGTTTGTTTGTATGTTTGTTTGTTTGCCTCCTGTTATGCGAGCGTGACCTCATGTCTGCTGGAGCGTCTGTTTCTTTGTCTGTCTGTCTTCCTGGCCTGTGTGTCTGTTTGTTTACTTACCTCTCGGCTCGTGTGTGTGTTTACCTCTTTGTTTATCTATCTGTCGGTCTGCCTGGCTGCCTCCTTCCTTCAATTCTGTATTATTTGATCTTTTCTGCTTTTTTTTATTCCCTGGTTGTCTGTTTGTCTGTCTCTCCGCTCCCTTCCTCTTATATCATCCTCTATCTGGTCTCTCTCTTTATCTCTGTGTCTTTCATTCCTTATGTTCGCTTTGTCTACACTTGTTTGAATTATCTGTCTGTGCGTGTTTCTCTGTCTCTCCTCTTCCTCTCGTTTATCTATATCTTCCTGTGTCTTACCTTTCCCTTTATCTTCATGTATCTCATTATTGCCGTCTACTCTATCCACACTCGCTTAACTCCCTGTCTGTCTTTGCCTGTCTGTCCGTCTGTTTCTGTCTCTTCTCTTCCTCTCGTTTATCTTTATCTTCCTGTGTCTTATCTTTCCCTTTATCTTCATGTATCTCATTATTGCTGTCTACTCTATCCACACTCGCTTAACTCCCTGTCTGTCTTTGCCTGTCTGTCCGTCTGTTTCTGTCTCTCTTCTTCCTCTCGTTTATCTTTATCTTCCTGTGTCTTACCTTTCTCTTTATCTTCATGTCTCATTCCTGCTGTCTACTTTATCCACACTTGCTTAATTTCCTGTCTGTCTTTTCCTGTCTCTCCGTCTGTTTCTGTCTCTCCTCTTCCTCTTGTTTATCTATATCTTCCTGTGTCTTACCTTTAACTTTATCTTCGTGTATCTCATTATTGCTGTCTACTCTATCCACACTTGCTAAATTTCCTGTCTGTCTTTGCCTGTCTGTCCGTCTGTTTCTGTCTCTCTTCTTCCTCTGTTTATCTTTATCTTCCTGTGTCTTACCTCTCTCTTTATCTTCATGTCTCATTCCTGCTGTCCACTCTATCCACACTTGCTTAATTTCCTGTCTGTCTTTGCCTGTCTGTCCGTCTGTTTCTGTCTCTCTTCTTCCTCTCGTTTATCTATATCTTCCTGTGTCTTACCTTTAACTTTATCTTCGTGTATCTCATTATTGCTGTCCACTCTATCCACACTTTCTTAATTTCCTGTCTGTCTTTGCCTGTCCGTCTTTATCTCTCATTTCCGCTTCTGTTTATCTGTTTCCCCTGTCCGGCTGTCTCTTTATCCACGTCTCTCATTCTCCCTGTCCACTTTATCTACATTTGCCTAATTAACTATCTGTCTCTGCATTTGTCTCTCTCTCTTCCTTTCCTCCTATTTATCATCCTGTGTTTGGCTTCTGTCCTTAGCTGCGTGTCTGTCATTCCTCCTGTCCGCTCTGTCTACGGTTGCATAATTATCTCTTTGTATTTGGCTGTCCGCTTCCTTCCGACTTTTTTTTTTTTTTTTCTGGTCTTCCCCTTCGTCTGCGTGTTCGTCATTCCTTCTCTCTCCTTTGTTTCCACTTGCTTACTTCTTTATTCTCTGTTTGTTGGTCTTCCTTCATTCTTTCACCTCCTTTCGTCTATCTCTCTTCCTTACTGGTCTTTATTTTCGTGTCTGTCATTCCTTCTATCTCCTCTATATCCCTTTGTTTATTATTCTCTATTTGTATGTTTGTTTGTCTTCCCTCCGCCTGTCTAACTTAACTCCCTGTGTATCTTGTTCTTCCTCTTCCTTTCTCTTTTTTTTTTCTATTCTTGATCTTTCTTTATTTTCGTGTTTCATTCCTTCTATCTCCTCTATGTCCACTTGTTTATCATTCTCTCTGTGCGTTTGTTTGTTTTCCTTTCGCCTGTCTTCCTTCCCTGTGTATCTTGTTCTTCCTCTTCCTTTCTCTCATCCATTTTCCTGTTCTTGGTCTTTCTCTCTTTGTCAGCGTGTTTATCATTCCCGCTGTCCGCTTTATCTAAACATGCTTCATTATCTCCCGCTACACCTTTCTGCCGTTCCGCTTCCCTCTGCTTTATTATCCTCCTGCGTTTATATCCATCTCTCTTCCGCCTTCTTTGTCTGCTTGTTCTTCATTCCTGCTGTTCGTTTTATTTACTGCTTCTCTCTCTCTCTCTCCCCATTCTCTCTATATTTGTCCGTTTTTATTCTGCTTTCTTCCCCCTATCTGTCTTTCTTTGTCCGATCTTTCTCTCTTCCCCTCTTTCTGCATTTGTCTGTTTTCTGCTTCCTTCCGCCTATCTGTCTTTCTGTGTCCGATCCTTCTCTCTCCCATTCTCTCTACATTTGTCTGTTTTTATTCTGCTTCCTTTCGCCTATCCGTCTTTTTGTGTCCGAACTTTCTCTCTCTCTCTCTTTCTGCATTTGTCTCTTTTCTGCTTCCTTCCGCCTATCTGTCTTTCTGTGTCCGATCTTTCTCTCTTCCCCTCTTTCTGCATTTGTCTGTTTTCTGCTTCCTTCCGCCTATCTGTCTTTCTGTGTCCGATCTTTCTCTCTTCCCCTCTTTCTGCATTTGTCTGTTTTCTGCTTCCTTCCGCCTATCTGTCTTTCTGTGTCCGATCTTTCTCTCTTCCCCTCTTTCTGCATTTGTCTGTTTTCTGCTTCCTTTCGCCAATCTGTCTTTCCGTGTCTGATCTTTCCCTTTGTCTGCGTGTTCGTCATTCCTTCTTCCCCGCCACATGCATCTTACTTATGTCCATGAGCTAGACATTCACACAACTCAACAAGAAACTCCCACACACGTATACATTATCCCTCCGCTCCCCTCCTTCCTTCCCCGCCTCCTTGCCTCCCTCTCCCTTCTCCCCTCTCTCCCTCCCCTACTCACAGCATGAACCTCACCCCACTCACACATACATAATCTTTCCTCCGCCTCCTTCTCCTCCTTCTCCCCCTATCCCTATCTCCTTCCGCTTTAACACAGGGCCACGCGTTCTGTTCTTTGTCCGTGTGTGTGTGCATGCGTGTGTGTCCGTGTGTGTGTGTGGAGGGGGGGGGGGGTGTCACCTGTCCACCAGTCTACGAAGTGTGTCATGCTTCCATAACTCCGGCGTGGCCCTGAGGTGGTCCGGGAAATCCTCATGTGTTCTCAGGAGTGCCGTTGACTGACACTTACGTAGCTCAGGTGTTGGTCTCAAGGGTCGTAGGAATCTGTTTAGTTTTACCTTTTTTCTATGTGGGTTTTTCTTTGTTTTGTTTTTTTGCGAATGTTTCAGTGTATACCTTAAAGAAAAGTAGCACAAGGGAAAAAGAATAGTTACAGAAAAAGCCTCTCTTCTTCATCCTCCTCATCTTCCTTCCACACTTTTCCTCACCCTCCTCATCTTCCTTCCACACACTTTTCCTCATTCCTCCCATTCCTCCCAATCCGCCTCCCTCTCCTCCCTTCCTTCGCTGACGATAAGAAAGGAATGCACTATGATGGCTTACTTTCTCACCCTGTCTCTTTTTTCACACGGGTTAAGTGAACGTTCTTTTAACACATAACTCACTTTACCAATGGAGGGGAATTACCGGATTACCTTTTCACCTGAACATCGTATTTCTTTTATTTCTCACACATCCAGTTGATTGAACATTCTTTTTTCAGAGCGGGTGAACTTTTCTTTTTATTCAGGTTGTTTGTTTTATAATATGGAGGGGAATTACCGGGTTACCTTTTCACGTGAACATCATAATTCTTTTATTTCTCACACATCCACTAAATTGAACATTATTTTAACCGAGCGGGTGATCTTTCCTCTTTATTCAGGCAGCTTGTTTTATAATATCGTTCACATACCCACAACTCGATGACTATAAGAGAGAACACTCATTCAAGAACTAGTGAAACGGAGATGAGCATTGAGGCCACGCGTAGTTGTAGCATATCCCTCAAACTTTACCTTTAATGTTGTTCAGTACCGTAGTTATCCAGGCATTTTGATTTATTATATTATCCAAACACACATAACTCGGTGACTTTATTTATAGCGAGCACTGTTATCTAAGGACCAATGATTCGGAGATAAGCACGGAGGCCACGCGTATCTATATCTTACACCCCCAACTATTCCTTTCATATTATCCAGACAACATATCAACCGAACCTCCAGCTTGTCATGCCCACTGAACACCATTACCCACACCCCTAATTACCCGCCACCGCCTTTCTCGATTCTTTGTGCTGAAGGTGACAGGGGAAGGCCCAACGGAAGGGGCGGAGGCGTGCTGAGGTAGGCGTGAGGCGTGGACGGGTTCTTTGTCACCTGGTTCCTGTGTCTTGATGAGTAAATGACCACCTCTGTTTCCCCTCCCTCGCGTCCACTTATTTGCCTACGTTACCTCCTCCTCCTCGTTCCTCCTTTCCCTCTCCTCTGTTTCTCTCCCTTCCTCATCCACGCTTTCACGTCCACTTACCTCCCGTGATCACTTAAGTACCCTTCCATCACTCCCATTTCTCATTCTCCCCCTCACTGCCCTCTAAACCTCCTTCCCATTCATCTCTTTTCTCCCTCCCTTCACCCCTTCTCCCTTCTCTCCCATGTCTCCCTCGTGTCTGCTCACCCCCTCTCTCCTCATTCAACCTTTCTTCATACCTTCTCCATCTTCCCCATCTCCCAAACGTCCACCTAGCCTCCCTCCTCCCTTCTCCCTTCCCCCCTTTTTCCTCGTTTCAACTCACACCCTTCTCCTTACTTCATCCTCCACTCCCTTCTCATTCCCACTTCCTGTCTCCCTTCTCTCTTACTCTCGTGTCCACTCCCTCCCCTCCCCTCCTCTTTATTCACCCTCCCTTCCTCCTCTCCCCTTTCCTCCCCCTTCCTCGTGTCCAGTCATTCCCTTTATTCAACACACCCACCTTCCTTCCTCCCCTCCTACTCCCTTCTATCTACCTGTCACCTCGGTACTTCCTTAATTAGCGTGATTAATACCTCTATCCACCTCACGTTTTACCATTTGTTCTCCCCCCCGTTGAGAGTCTTTGTTCCTGCGCGTGGAGATAATTGTTCCTTCGTGGGTTGTGTGAGGACCGTTTACGAGCGTTGTTAAGTGTGTGAAGTGGATGTAATGTGGTGGTCTTAGTGGTGGTGGAATTGGTGGAATGACTTGGTGTGGGACTGAGGATATTGTGGTACCGGAGGTAATAGAAGGTAATGTTAGCGTAAGAGAAATAAGTGATGTTGTTTTTGTTGTTAATCTGATGTTCTTATGTAGTAGTGGTGGTGGTGGTGGTATAGGTAAGTTAAGACTGTAAAGAGAGAGGATATGAAATGTATGGTATATATGGGAAAGAGGAATAGGAGGTGATACTGTTCTCGTTGTTTGTGGTAGTGGTTGTGGCGCGGTAAGTAAGAAAGATTAAGAAAGACAGAGTATATTATGGTATAAGTGTTTTTTTTACAGTAAAGGAGCCAACACAAGGGCAAAAATAAATGAATAAAGAAAAGTCCACTAATCGCTGCTCCTATAAAGTGGATATAAGTGGCCCAAAGAGAGGTAGACGAAGAGGAAGAGGTGATACTGCTTTTGTTGTTATTTGGGGTAGTGGTGATGGTAGTAGTGATATAGTTAAGCATAGTAGAGATGATACAGTAACCGGGTTATTATTTTTTTACAACAAAGGAGACAGCTCAAGGGCACACAAAAAAAGGAAACAATAATAAAAAAAAAAGCCCGCTACTCGCTGCTCCTCAAAAGAATCCAAAGAGGTGGCGAAAGGGGAATAGTAGGTGATAGTGTTATTATTTGCGGTATGGGTGACGGTGGTAACGGTACACTATCGTCTTCCAAATATATCGAGGCCGCTCTCGCGTAGGCTCCCGCGGTTCCTTTCCTCCCCTCTGCTCTGCCACACAGTCCCAACACGTATCTCTTCCTCTCATATGTAAGCTATAGGTAACATATGGGATGAAAAAATAGGTGTTGGGACTGTGTGGCAGAGCAGAGGGGAGAAATGGACCCACGGGAGCCAACGCCAAAACGGAAGAGAGGATATGGGATGAGTGGAATGTATGGGATAGGAGAAAAGGAATTTTTTTTTACAGCAAAGGAAGCTGCTCAAGGGCAAAGGATAAACAAAAACAAAGAAAGCAAATACAAAACAAAACAAAACAAAGGCAAAAGTGACATTCTTCTTGTAATTGGTGGTAATGGTGTTGTTGCCTGGTGATGTAGGTAATTAAGAATAGTGAAGAGAGAGGATATGACACGTATGATATGTAGGCGAGAAGAGAATAGGAGATGATATCGTTGTTGTTATTTGTGGCGTTGGTGGTGGTGGTGTCAAGTCAGGATAGTATTATGGAAGTCTGATCGTATATTGTGCAGTGGTTATGGTGGTTAACAGAGGTGAAAATGACGGTGGTGATTGATATACGAAGGAGATTATGGTTAATTTATTTTCTAGCGGTATTGAAGGTGATAATATTGTTGTTTTTATTATTGTTGTTGTTAGTGGTGGTGGTGATTGTGGTAATTGGTATACGAAGGAAGTTATGATATATTTCCTCATCCTGTTGTCCTTATGTTGGTGATGGTGTTGTTGCTGTTGCTGTTGTTATTGTTAGTAGTGGTGGTGGTGATGGTAGTGGTGGTGATGGTGGTGAAAGTAGAGGCCGGAAATCAGTTATGTAAAGGCACACAGTAAAGTTAAAGTCACCATTGCGCAAGTTGTGTGATGACCATGGTAACGATTTGGACTTGTTGGTGAGGTTCATTAAACATACCAGGTGGTGGAGACGAAAGAAGTGGGAGGGGTGACTAAACAAGGCTGTGAGATATAGATTAAGAATAACCGGTGGAGAATGAGAGTACAAAAATAACAACGGAGAAAGATGACGGTAAAGAAAATATGAAGAGAATAAGTAATAAAAAGAAAGAGCGAGATTTAAGAGTTAAGAAAATGGGAATGGAAAAAACAAGGCGATTAGAAATAAAGAAAATATGAAAAGTATAGATAAAAATAAACTTTGGAGAGTAAGAAAATAAAAAGAAGGAGAATAAAAGTGAAGAAAAATGCGGTGAGTGTAAAAATACCCAAAACAACATGAAAAGTAAAAGTAAACAAAAACGTGAGAAGTAAAAGTAGAGAAAGTATTGAGAGTAAAGTTAAAAAAAAAAAGTGGGAAGTGAAAGAGGAAGAAACATGAGATTAAAGAAGACTAAAAAAAAAAAAAAAAAAAACGAGAAAAAGATGTTTGTGGAGTAAAGGAGAGAGAGAGAGAGAGAGAGAGACTAACGGACCAAAACGTGTGAGGGGAAGGTTACAGAAATTATGGTGAAGAAGGTCAAAGGAGATTAATCGACAAACTATAAGAGGAATAAAGAATAAAAATAGGGGAAGGGTGAGGAAGGAGGAGGAGGAGGACCTGAGGGTGAAATAGGGAAAGGGGAGGAGGGGATTGGGGAGCTAAAAAAAATGATAGGGGTGAAGAGAATGGGGGAGGTGAAGGGAAAGAGTGAGTGATGACGGTGAAACAAAAATCTGAGTTGTGGAAGGTTGAACAGAGAGAGAGGGAGAGGGAGAGGGAGAGGGAGAGAGACGGAAAAGGGACGAAGGTGAAGGTTGAGAGAGGGAAGGGAAAGAGAAGTATGATGATGGTAGGGCGTAAAGGAAGCAACGGAGTGAGGAATGCGTATAAGATTGTAAAAAGCGTCCATGGTGGTGGTGGTGGTTGTGGTGTGGTGGTGGTGATGGTGATGATGGTGGTGGTGGTGATAGGTATACGAAGGAGACTATGCTTGATTTAATTTTAGCGGTGTTGAAGGTAATTGTGTTGTTTTTATTGTTGTTTTTGTTTTTGTTGTTGTCGTTAATGGTGATGGTGGTGATTCTGGTAATTGATATATTTCCTCATCCTGTTGTCCTTATGTCCTTAGGATGTAATATAATGGGTGGAGTCAAATAAAGAAACAGGAACTAAGTAAACGTCTCATTATTCTTTTTTTTCTACCTAACGTCAATCAAAACGCAACAGAACACAACATAACTTAAGGCAGTGGCGCCGAAAATAAGATTAAGTATAGTTTATTTAACCTTTCGTTAGGCGCCACATGACCCTGCAGCTTCGGCGCCAAGACCAGACGCCCCAATAATCAATCAATCAGTAGTTCGACATTAAAAAAAAAAAAAACAGAATTAGACTCATTAACATTAGAAAATAGAAAGATAAGGTTATGCTGTTGAATATTCTGCATCCGCTTCGCTCCCTGTTATTCTTCATATTATTTTGTAGTTGTTTTGTTTTGTTTTTGGTTACCGTGGAAGTAAATAAAAACAACAATGACAAAGAGAAAGGAAAGCAATTAGATACAACCCAATGAATAACACACACACACACACACACACACACACACACACACACACACACACACACACACACACATATTTCAACAACACTACACAAACAAATTAACACACCCATCACACACAACCCTCCCTACTTCATCCTTCTTTTCCCCTTTTCCTCCCCATCTCCCCACATACTTCCCTCTCTCTTCCCACCCCTCATTCCTCCACTTTTCCCTATCCTACAGTCTCTTCTCTCCTCCTTACTTGCCTCCACCTCCCTCCGCCTTCATTCCTCCATTCCTCCTTCTTTCCCACCTGATATTTTTTTCCTCCCCACCCCATTTCCACATTCCTTCACATTCTCCCCAAACCTCTTCCTTCACTCTCCCCTCTTCCCTCCTGAACTTGTAACCTCTCCCCAAGTTCTCCCCCTCCTTAGTGTGACCTTCTTCCTCCTCCCCATGGTCCTTCTTCGCCTCCTCCTCCTCCTCCTCCTCCTCCTCCTCCTCCTCCTCCTCCTCCTCCTGAGCCTATTGCCCTTGCCACACCCTCTTCCTTCGCCACAAGGACGTGAGATGATGATTACGATGATCGATTCAGCCGCATATTGATTTTTTTTCTTCTTTTTTTTTCTTCCTGTTTTTCCGACACCTGTAAACCTACGCATGTATATTATTAACTTAGGTGTTTATGTAGGTAATATATACTCGGTTACTATCGTTATGTGTGTGTGTGTGTGTGTGTGTGTGTGTGTGTGTGTGTGTGTGTGTGTGTGTGTGTGTGTGTGTTTATTTACGTAGAAAAAACAATAAATATAGGTGTGTGTGTGTGTGTGTGTGTGTGTGTGTGTGTGTGTGTGTGTGTGTGTATATACGTATAAAAAAAAATAAATATAGGTGTGTGTGTGTGTGTGTGTGTGTGTGTGTGTGTGTGTGTGTGTGTGTGTGTGTGTGTTTCCAATCGTTAACTGTTCTTTTTTTAACGTTCAATTTCTTTAGGTTATTATTTTACGTTGTTTAAATTCAACGATCTTTTTTCAATTTTTTTAATTAACTCGTGACAGGTAATGGTAGGGAGTGGCGACGTTTTCGTGTGTGTGTGTGTGTGTGTGTGTGTGTGTGTGTGTGTGTGTGTGTGTGTGTGTGTCCTTGGAGTTCCAACGTGCACGAACCATGTCATCCTTCTCATTGTTGTGGCAGGACGCTTGTGTTTTTCTTTCTCCTTAATTGCTTCGCTCACAAATCAATTTTTATCTCGCCTGAGGGTTGAAAGAACGTTATTTGGTGAAGGTGGTGGTGGTGGTGGTGGTTGGGGTGGTGGTGGTGGTGGTGCAGGTGATTGGGTGCTGGTGGTGAATGTGCTGCTGGTGATTGGGTGGTGATGGTGAAGGTGGTTGAGAAGGTACTGGTAATAGTGTTTTTTTTTTTCTTTAATCTTTCTCATTTCTTTCTTTTATTTATTTATTTTTCCCTCTTTGTTTCCTACCTTCCTTCTGTCTTCCTTTCTTTATTCTGTCTTTCCTACTCTTACTTTTTATTACCTCGGTTTATTCTTCTTTTCATTGTCTTTTTTCTTTCTTTATGTCTTTCTTTTCTTTATTTATCTTCCCTTCTTTGTTTTCTACCTTCTTCTGTCTTATCTTTCTTTATTCTGTCTTTCCTGTTATTCCTCTTTATTACCTCTCTTTATTCCTTTTGTTATATTTTTTTTCTTTCTTTATATCTTTCTTTTCTTTATTTATCTTCCCTTCTTTGTTTTCTACCTTCCTTCTGTCTTATCTTTCTTTATTCTGTCTTTCCTGTTATTCCTCTTTATTACCTCTCTTTATTCCTTTTGTTATATTTCTTTTCTTTCTTCTGTCTTTCTTTTTCTTTATCTTTCCCTCTTTGTTTGATTCCTTCCTTCTGTCTTACGTTCTTTATTCTGTCTTTCCTACTCTCCCTCTTTCTTCATATTTTTCTTTTCTTTATTTGTCTTTCCCTCTTTGTTTCCTTCCTTCCTTCTGTCTTACCTTTCTTTATTCTTTATTTCTTACTCTCCTTCTTTATTACCTCTTCTTTATCCTTCTTTTCGTTGTTGCTTTTTTCTTTATATCTTTCTTTAATTTTACTTCTCGGGAATTAAACTACGTGACGATGACATATATAGATCTTTTATTTCCTTAACGTTCCCTTTTTCTCTTCTTTGTATTGATGGGGAATATGTCTCGCGGTAATAATGGTGTTGTTATTATATAGTTTTGTCAATGTTATCCGTCCTCTCGTATGGTTAGTAAGTGCATTCAAAACCACCACTACCATCACCATAACTTTTTTTTTCTTTTTTTTTTTTTTACGTCTTGGCCTATTGCGCCGGTAGGCTTCTTCCCGGTGGATCCTGATGGTCGGTCCAAGGCTTCTTCCCGGTGGATCCTGATGGTCGGTCCAAGGCTTCTTCCCGGTGGATCCTGATGGTCGGTCCAAGGCTTCTTCCCGGTGGGTCTTGATATTCGGCCCAGCCCGTTCTGGCGCAGGCGAGTGTTTATAGTGGCGCCATCTTGCACTGGCTCATGCTGCCCTCCCGGAGTTCATCTTTAATCCTAGAATCTAGAGTCCGGGTTGATAGGTGGTCTTCTGGACAGCATGTGGGTAGTTTTAAGCCACTCGGCGGCGGCTGAAAAATCCCAGCTTGGTGGCACCGGTCGGGGATTGAACTCGCGTCCTCCTGAACGCGGGGCCGTCTTGCTATCTGTTCAGCCACCGCCTACCCTAAATCCGCTACCACTATGATCACACCGCTGCCACCACCACATTACTAACATGAACTTTACCTGCAAACGTCATTCCTCCCCCTCCCCATTCCTCTTTACTTTTCACCTCCTCCTCCTCTCCTCCTCCTCCTCCTCCTCCTCTTCCTCCTCCTACTATTTGAACACGTTTCTCACCCTTCACCAGCCATATATTACACTGTCAACACCACACCCATCATTATCCTGCCGATGTATGTATCCTTACACACACACACACACACACACACACACACACACCTGAAGTTCACCTGAGTTACCTTCCTTCACCTGTAATCACGCTTCACTCCTTTCCCCCCCCCCCCCCATGCCACTCTCACCCCCCTGCGCCCTTCAGACACACCTCACCGGGGGGGGGGGGGGGGTGACGTGATGCTTCCTTGCCCCCGACACCTCACTTTGTATTATGTCTTTTTTGTTTGTTTTGTTTCTTTTTTTCCCTGTCACGCATTTTATGATCTTTCCACTCATTGTTCTTCTCTAGTTTAAAAAGAATAGCCGACTTTTTTTCTCATTCTGTCCATTCTCCGTCCCCCGTCTTCCTTGTAACTTTCCTCACTGATTTTTTTGCTAATGGAATATCTTTTTTATATTTCTATTTCACTGTCTTCATTTTTTTTTTAAACTCTGATGAGGAAAGATATTTACACCAGTCTTATTTTTTTTTCTCTCTGTGTCTGTCATTGAGTTACTTTCCTCAGAGATGTCTTGTTTGCTAACGAAATCGCTTTTTTCTTCTTTTCAATAGTTCTCCATTTTTTTTTATAGTATGGATAAGGTTATATACTTACACTCCACTTTTATTTTTCTCTCTTTCTGTCATTCATTTACTTTACTCACCACCGTCTAGTTTGCTAACGAAATCACTTTTTTTTCTTCTTTTCAATATACCTCCATTTTTCACAGCATGGCTAAGGAAATATATTAACACTCATCTTTTATTCTTTCCTCTCTCTTTCCGTCATTCATTTACTTTACTGACCATCGACATGTTTGCTAACGAAATCGCTTTTTTTTTCTTTTCTTTTCAATATATCTCCATTTTTTTTACAGTATGGATAAGGTTATATACTTACACTCCACTTTTATTTTTCTCTCTTTCTGTCATTCATTTACTTTACTCACCACCGTCTTGTTTGCTAACGAAATCACTTTTTTTTTTCTTTTCAATATACCTCCATTTTTCACAGCATGGATAAGGAAATATATTAACACTCATCTTTTATTTTTTTTCTCTCTCTTTCCGTCATTCATTTACTTTACTGACCATCGACATGTTTGCCAACGAAATCGCCTTTTTTTTCAGTAAGTTTTCATTTTTATAACTTAAAGGAAAGATATTTACACTCCATCTTTATTTTCTTTCTCAGTCAGTCATTTTCTTTTCTCAACGACGTCTTGTTTCTTCATTAAATCACCTTTTTAATTTATTTTTTCAATTGGTTTTCATTTATATAATTTAGATAAAGGAAGGTTATTCACACATTTTTTTTATCATTTCTCTGTCATTCATTTCACCGTTAGAGTAATTTAATGCTTCTTAATTTCTTTTATCTGTAGGTCTCCATTTTCTGTAATTTAGATAAAGAAAATATTTTTTTATACTACACTAATATTTTTTTTTCTCTGTCATTCATTTCACCGTTAGAGTAATTCAATGCCTCCTATTTTCTTTTATCAGTAGGTCTCCATTTTCTGTAATTTAGATTAAGGAAAGATATTTGTACGGCCCTAATATTTTTTTTCTCTTTCTGTCATTTAGTTCACCGTTAGAGTAATTCAACGCCTTTTATTTTATTTTATCAGTAGGTCTCCATTTTCTGTAATTTAGTTAAAGGAAATTTTTTTACACTGCACCAATATTCTTTTTCTCTATGTCATTCCGTTCGCCGTTACAGCATCAGCCAATCGTGGGTCGGCCTGGCTTCGTAAACTCGTCTTTAGGCGCGGGGGGAAAAAATTTAACGGAAGCCGCTGCACGATTGCGGTGAAGGCAGGTGAAGGGTGGCACCTGACCCTCACCTGGTGGCGGGGGGGAGGGGAAGATAGGTTGCAACACTGTGAGGTGACGAACGTGGCGCTCCTGTGCCACGGGCGAGAGAGAGAGAGAGAGAGAGAGAGACAGACAGACAGACAGACAGACAGACAGACACAGACATAAAGACAGACAAACAGACAGACAGACACAGACATAAAGACAGACAGACAGACAGAGGAAAACTAAACAGACAGGGAAAAGTAAACAGACAGACAGACTAACAGACAGACAGGAAAACTAGAGTGAAACAGAGCAAAGATAAACAGACAGAGGAAAACTAGACATACATATATACAGACAGACAGACAGAAAAAAAAATTACAGGTACTGATGAGAAAAAGAGAGAGAAAGGAATGGAATAAGAGCTCAGATGATGAATGGAAGGGAAGGGAAAAAAAGTGGTAAGAGAAGACAAGAAGGATGCTGTTAAAAGTGGATGAAGGAAGAAAGAAGAAAAGAAATACATGAGGAAGAGACAAGTTAGGCGAGGAAGGAAAGAATACATAGGAAGATCGTGGAGAGGTGTGTGTTAGGGGGGGAGAGGGAGAGTGAGACTAGGATGCTACACCTAACTACACATAATGATCCTCAAAACTAAGACACGCTTCCTTTCTCCTTTCCTCATTTCTCAGGTGTTGATCTCATTATCCGACCTCACCTTTCCCGCCCCCGCCTCAACCACATCCCCCTCCGCCCCCCCCCCCTCAACTTACACACCTCCACCTGCTCTCCTCTCACCCGCCACACCGCCACCTCACTAATGAACCAGTCTGACCCCAATCACTCAACATCTCTCCTCCTCCTCCTCCATCACAACGTCACCTGGCCGCCTCCCTTCACACCTGTATGATAATTAACGTCTTCCATGTTAGTGAAGTTACGTGAAGTTAGTGTTGTTACGTGTGTTTGTTTACTTCATTATTGTTTATGTCTTGGTTTTGTTTTTGTTTTGTTTTGTATTTTATTTGTTTTTTTTATTTATTGTTTTGTGTGTTTAGTGTCTCCTAAGTCTTCTTTTGTGATATGATGACCTTTTTTCGTTTTTTTGTTGTTGTTCTCTCTCTCTCTCTCTCTCTCTCTCTCTCTCTCTCTCTCTCTCTCTCTCTCTCTCTCTCTCTCTCTCTCTCTCTCTCTCTCTCTCATCTATTTTAAAAAAGGAAACATACAACATAATAGTCATCCCGGAATGAAGTTTGAATGTTCGTCTTGATTTAACTGACGAGAAAAAAATGTTAATGGTGCTTCATGTTATTAACACACACACACACACACACACACACACACACACACACACACACACGTATCGATGATTTTCTGCACACAGCACTTGAGGAAAGACAAGGCAAAGCTGTTTCATGTTGTTGCTGTTGTTATTGTTGTTGTTGTTGTTGGTCCTAGTGTTTGCTGCAGTTATACATGTCTAATACGTGGAATCCGACTTAGCAACAGCAACTAAAGTCATCATAAATACATCAGTCACCCATCTTTTGGAAACTAAGCAAAAGAGAGAGAAAAGAGAGAAGAGAAGAAAGTGAGAAAGAGAAAAGGAGAAGAGAGAAAAAAAGAAAAAAATCATAATAAACCCAGAAAGAAAAACACCTCACGAAACCGTCCTTTTTACACAAGTTAACAAAGAGGAAAACAGTTAATAAGACCGTTTACGCAGGAGACGGGGGGCGAGGAGGTGGCGGGGGGGGGGGGGGGAGCGGAAAAGAGTCGTGTCAGTGACAAAGAAAACACACAAAAATGGCTTCGAATGAGAGGTGTTGAGAGCGAGAACGGGTTATTACCACAAGGTCGTCGGCATAAAACTCTGTCGACGTTTCGGAGGCTGCGGGTGGTGGAGTGAAAGGAAGGGTGGGGCGGGAGAACGGACGGACGGCAGGAGAGAAGAGTAGGAGGAGGGTGATGTTGGGGAAAGAAGAGGGAGATGGCAAAGAAAGGAGAGGGAGGAAAGGGGATTAGAAAGAAAGGAAAAGGGGCTGGAAAAAAACAGAAGAGTGAAAATGAGAAATGAGATTGAAAAGAGAAGGAAGGCGTTGAGGAAATGAAAGAAGGAGGGACTAGGTAGATACACGGAGGTGGGATTGGAAAGAGGAAGGTGGTATGGAAAAGTGGGAGGAAATAAAGAAAACGGTGATGGGATTGAGAAAGATGGAAGGGGGTTGAGAAAAAGAGGGATGGAATGGAAAAGAGGAGGTGGTATGGAAAAGAAGTGGGAGGAAATAAAGAAAACGGTGATGGGATTGAAAAAGATGGAAGGGTGTTGAGATAAAGAGGGATGGAATAGAAAAGAGGAGGTGGTATGGAAAAGAGGTGGAAATAAGTAATGAGAAGGGGGATTGGGATTGAAAAAAAGATGGAAAGGGGTTGAGAAAAAAAAGGATGGAATGGGGAAAGAGGAGGAAAAGACAAAAAAAAAAAATGTGAGAATAGATATAAACTAGTTGAGTAGAAGGGAAAGTGTCCCAATATAAGAGTTGTACAGGAGTTAGAGAAAAAAAATTACGTGGAAAGTGGTGATTTGGAAAGAGGACTAAGAAAGGAAAACATTGGTGGAACAAGAATAAAGGTGGAGCAAGGGAACAACAGATGTGCAGTGGGGAGAGAGAGAGAGAGAGAGAGAGAGAGAGAGAGAGAGAGAGGGAGAGGGAGGGAGGTAGAGAGGTGGAGGTGGGTGATGGAGAAGGAGTGCGGAGACGGAGAGGGGGAGGGGGTATCGGAGAGAGGAGTGGTAGGTGGAGCAAAAAGGAGGTGGAGTCAGTCAGCAGGAGAGGGAGAGAGGCTTCCTTGTCCATCCTTGTTACTCTCCAGCGCTGGGTCTGCCGTTCCCCCCAGCGAGTAGATTCTGCCCGGAGGTGGAGGCGATCGTGTGTGCTGCCCTTAATTCGTTACCCTGGCGTGGCTCCCCTAACAATGGCCACCCTAAGTCAACACCCCATCGTATGACACCCCAGCATGACTCCCCCCCACCCCCTTCCTTGCTGGTTACCGACTATGGCACTCCAGAATGACCCCCTCCTTGCTGGTTACCGACTATGACACCCCAGCATGACTCCCTCCTTGCTGGTTACCGACTATGACACCCCAGCATGACTCCCTCCTTGCTGGTTACCGACTATGACACCCCAGCATGACTCCCTCCTTGCTGGTTACCGACTATGACACCCCAGCATGACTCCCTCCTTGCTGGTTACCGACTATGACACCCCAGCATGACCCCCTCCTTGCTGGTTACCGACTATGACACCCCAGCATGACTCCCTCCTTGCTGGTTACCGACTATGACACCCCAGAATGACACCCTCCTTGCTGGTTACCGACTATGACACCCCAGCATGACTCCCTCCTTGCTGGTTACCGACTATGACACCCCAGCATGACTCCCTCCTTGCTGGTTACCGACTATGACACCCCAGAATGACCCCCTTCTTGCTGGTTACCGACTATGACACCCCAGCATGACTCCCTCCTTGCTGGTTACCGACTATGACACCCCAGCATGACTCCCTCCTTGCTGGTTACCGACTATGACACCCCAGCATGACTCCCTCCTTGCTGGTTACCAACTATGACACCCCAGCATGACTCCACATTGCTGGGTTACCTGATTCGATACCCAAATTCGTCATACATTTCTTCGAAGTCACTCGGCGGGTATTCCTGTTTCTCCTCGGCCATTACTCAGCACACCCGTAGCCAGCCACAGACTCCCGATTAAGGAATAGATACAACCATTCCGCCACTCCCCGCCATCTCCTCCACCATGCCAACGGATGACTTCCCCATAGCCCAAGACCCTGGTTGAAGGCGCTGTCGGGGCGGGAAGCAACAGACCAAAGCCTTAGACGGTACAACAGACTGATAATTCCTCACAACTCTTGCCGTTTTCTCCCTCAAGCCAACGAGTGATTCCTCAGTCTAAGGCAGTCTGAATTTTCATTGTTCACTTTCTCTACATATCTTAAAACCATTACATGTATTAGTGATTTGTTCTGAAGGTATTATAGTCTATTCCACCTACGATGACAACGATTCAGGCGAAAGTCCCACCCGATAGGCGATGAAAGTGCCGGAGAAAAAGAAAGAGGAGGAGGAGGAGGGGAAGGAGGAAAGAGGGGGAGAACCACAGAGTTATATAGCTTGTCAATTTACCTGTTCTCCCATTCAAGGAAGAAGAAGAAGAAGAAGAAGAAGCGGAAAAGTTATAGGAGGAAGTGGACAACGAGGAGGAGGAGGAGGAGGAGGAGGAGGAGGAGGATAACTTGCAACGTTGCCAGACTGTCGTACTCAGCCACTTATATTTCCCGACTTCCTACCCCAAAACTGTCTTCTGGGCTGTAATAACGAAACTCATTTATAGTTACCGTTAAAAGAGTTAGATCCTGATGTTTCTTGGCAATAGTTAGGCGTCAGAAACCGGTAAATACACATATGCACTGAGTACGATAATGGGAGAGGCAGCAAAGGGAAGAGAGAAGAAGTGGGACAATGATATTATAGCGACATTTCTCTCCTTTCACCCTTCCCATGACCATCGTTACCAGATTGTACTAGAGGCATATTTTCTTCGTCTGCATGAGGCCCAAAAGTGTCGCACCTACACTGATAACGAGACACATTTACAATTAGTGTTCAAATGGTTAGTTATCGATGTTTTTTTTCTGCAGTTGTTACGTGTCAGCAACGGGATGATACGATGTTCTGAGTATGCTTATCTGGTAACCCTGCTCATGACCCACATATTGGCTCTCTCGTCCTGTTTGTCCGATAAGGTGGTGGTGGCAAGAAGGCCCTTTACTCTTTGCTTGCTTGCTCCTGTCTTTCTTTCCTTCTTTCTTTCTTACACGCATTATTTTAGGTACTTCTTTCTTTTTTTCTTTCTTTTTTTCTTTCTTTCACGGATTATTTTACTTACTCCTTTCTTTCTTTTTTTTTCTTTCTTTCTTTGTTCCTTTCTTTCTTTCTTTCACTCCTTATTTTACTTACTCCTTTTTTTCTTCCTTCCTTTCTTTCTTTCTTTCCTTCTGTCATTCTTTATTTTACTTACTCCTTTTTTCTTCCTTCCTTCCTTTCTTTCTTTCCTTCTTTCTTTCTTCCACTCCTTAATTAACTTACTCCTTTTTTTCTTCCTTCCTTTCTTTCTTTCTTTCCTTCTTTCATTCTTTCACGCATTATTTTACTTACTCCTTTTTTTTTCTTTTCTTTTTCTTTCTGTCTTTGTTCCTTTCTTTCTTCCTTTCTTTCACTCCTTATTTTACTTACTCCTATTTTTCTTTTTTCTTTCTTTCTTTGTTCCTTTTTTTCTTTCTTTCACTCCTTATTTTTCTTACTTCTTTTTTTTCTTTTTTCTTTTTCTTTCTTTGTTCCTTTTTTCCTTTCTTTTTTTCACTCCATATTTACTTACTCCTTTTTTCTTCCTTTCTCTCTTTCTTTCTTTCTTCCTTCCTTACCTTACTGACTTCCTTTCATCTTTCTCCTTTTTTTCTTTCTCTCCTTCGTTCTTTCTTTCTTTCTTTCTTCCTTCCTTCCTTCCTTCCTTCCTTCCTGTTTCTCATTTTTTCTTTCTCTCCTTTCTTTCCTTCTTTTTTCTCTCTTACCTTGTTTTATTCTTTCTCTCTCTTGCACCTTGTTAGAAGTGTTGGATTTTCACAAAGCTTCGTCGACACACCGCAAACTCAGGACGCAAAACGTGATGTAGTAAAATCAACAAAAACAACTAACCGCGCCTTAAAAATACCGGTTAGCAAAGACAAACCAGCCAAACTCCTGTTGATAGAGACTGATAATACGTGTAAAAAAATCATTTGGTATTCTTAAGGCTCACCCAGGCGTAGTTCCCGTCCCTCATTACCTTGGTGTGGTTCATGATTTGCTCTGATCTTAACACAGCAACAGACCTTCCCCCCGCACTAACGATCCATTTTCTTTTTTTATATACGAGTTTGTTTCCCTCTTCTTTAACCGGGTAGGAGGAGCAAAAGAGGAAGAGGAGGAGGAGGAAACATGGAAACATGGAAACATGGAAACGCAGGCAACAGAAAGCCTATTGGCTCATTACGAGGTTGCCCGCTTTGGTGATTTAATCTGCTCGACAGCCTGGGGCCTGGGGAGCAGATGAAAGCACCTCGACATTGAGGAGCAGATGAAAGCGCCTCGATATTGAGGAGCAGATGAAAGCAACTCAATATTCAGTTTACTCCCGACGCAGCGAAGTGACGGTCGATTCTATATTTGAAGGAGTTGATAGTATTCGCATTTACTACTTCTGAAGGAAGATTGTTCCAGTGACGGATGACTCGGTTTGAAAAGAAACTCCTTCCGATGTCTGTGTTACATCGACTAGACTGAATGGGTAAACCGTTATTTCTAGTTCTTAGGTTGGTTTGCAATTCAAAGGAATTGGAGTAATCGACGTTATTGAATTTTTTTAGATACTTGAAGACTTGAATCATATCTCCTCGTAGGCGTCTTTTCTCTAATGTAAAGAGATTGAGTCGCTTGAGTCGTTCCTCGTACGGTTGAGCCCTTAAGGTTGGTATCATTTTCGTGGCGCGTCGCTGAATCCTTTCCAGTAAATCAATGTCCTTTCTGTAATTAGGAGACTAGAACTGTACTGCATACTCGAGGTGCGGTCTTACCATGGAATTATACAAGGATAGCATCACGTCTGGCGTTTTACACTCGAAGTTCCTCGCTATGAACCCGAGCATAATGTTGGCTTTGTTGTATGCTTTTTTACAGTGATTCGCGTGTTTCAGGTCACTGCTGATAGTGACTCCAAGATCCTTTTCCTCCTGCATCGCTTGCAGAGGTCTCCATTCATGATGTATGTGGTTACTATTTCTGGACCCAATGTGCATGACTTTGCATTTGTCAACATTAAAGGACATTTGCCATTTTTCCGACCATTCGATAATGTGATTGAGGTCTTTCTGAATGATTTCGCAGTCGGTCTTTGTGAGGGCCTTTCCCCCCACCTTAGTGTCATCAGCAAATTTCGATATTGTGGATTTCAGTCCTGATTCGAGGTCGTTGATATATATGATGAAGAGAATGGGTCCCAGCACTGACCCTTGAGGCACTCCACTAGTGACTGGAAGCCAATCGGAAGGCTGTCCGTTGAGTAGTACTCGTTGTTTTCTGTCGGTGAGCCAATCTCTTATCCACGCGATCAGATTGGCTCCGATGCCCGCCGAGTGCAGTTTCTTAAGGAGTCGCTCGTGCGGTACCTTGTCGAAGGCTTTCTGATAGTCCAGGTATATAACATCACTGGGGATGTGGGCATCCCAGTTCTTATATATACCTTGGAAGAAGTCTAATAAATTCGTTAGGCAGGAGCGCTTGTTTCTGAAGCCATGCTGGGTGTCGGAGATTACATTATTGTCTTCTAGAAACTTAACAAGTTTGTCTCTAATAATCTTTTCGAGTATTTTTCCTGCCACTGATGTCAAACTTATGGGCCTGTAGTTTAATGCAACGCTTTTGTCTCCTTTTTGAAAATTGGTGTTACGTTCGCCATCTTCCAGTCTTCCGGGACCTTTTCAATTGAACAGACTGGTTGAATATGTTAGTGAGTGGCTGAAGTATTTGTTGTTTAAGCTCTTTAATAACCGCGGGGACAAACCGTCAGGTCCTGTTGACTTGTTCGTGTCGAGTTTATCCAAATACTCTTTCACTTCTTGGTCGCATATTGAGTCAATTTTCAGGGGCGTGATTCCCTTCGGCGGGTCAGGGTTCTCGGGCATGGTTTCGATGCTCTCGACTGTGAATACGGATGCGAAGTTACTGTTGAGGATTCTGGCCATCTGTTTACTGTCCTGAGTTGCAGCTCCAGTCTCGTCTGTCAGGGGACCAATATTGGATTTTACTTTCTTTTTCGATCTGATGTATGTGAAGAATTTTTTTGAGTTTGTCTTGATGTCACGCGCTATTTGTTTTTCGTAGTTGCGTTTACTACTCCGAATAAGGGTGCGACAAGCTCTGAGGCTGTTGTGGTACTGAGTACGGGCTTCGGCCGTGTCATTCTCTTTCATTAGGTTATAATTCCTTTTTTTTAAGTTTACCGCCCTTTTTATTTCTCTGGTCATCCACGGTGGATCTACGGCACCATTTACTCGCCTGGGTTTCGTCGGCACTGTAGCCTTTTCTACTCCCAAAAGCTTATCTTTGAAGTTGTTCCACACGTTGTCGATTGTATTGTCGGTTAGGTGAAGTTGGTCCCAGGTCGCAGAGGGAAGCAGCTCACGGGCTAGGTTGAAATTTGCTTTTTTGTAGTCTGGTATCACTGACGGATTGTCTACGAGTTTGTGACTTATGTTGACATTGAAACGGATTAAGTGGTGAGGAGGAGGAGGAGGAGGAGGAGGAGGAGAAGGCAGTTTTGGGACATGAAAAATATATCTCGTATTATGTGTGAAATTAAATTCGTGTGTATGTGTGTGTGTGTGTGTGTAAAGGATAGATATATAAATGGCTGTTAAAAAGAGAAAAAGAGAATTTAAAAGAGAGTAATAGAAAGATAGACAGAGAAAGAAAGAAAGAAGGGAGGATGAAAGAAGAAAAAAGCGACTGACAGCCTTCGCCTCCTTATCCTCTAAGAGAAATATATGATCCTCCAACCCGTCTTCTTTTTCCCCCAAGCAGAACAAGTCCATTCAGGCCGCCGCTAATTATATGGAGGAGGAAGGGAGGTGGAGGAGGTGGAGGCGGAGGCGGAGGAGAAGGAGGAGGAGGAGGGAGGGGAAGTGCAATGATCTCCCACGATGAATAATGAATGGCCCCAAACGCCGGTGGGCCACGGAGGGTGAGGTGACCCTACTTGCTGTGAGGGTCAGGAAATTAGTCTGACCAGAAAGTGAAAAAAAACCCTCGAACCAGAAAGTGAAAAAAAAACCTCGAACCAGAAAGTGAAAAAAAAACCTCGAACCAGAAAGTGAAAAAAAACCCTCGAACCAGAAAGTGAAAAAAACAACTTGACGAAACCATTAGTAAAAAAAACAAACAGAGACTGGACGCTGTTTTATTATGCTGGTTAACTTTCCTGTGTCTGTCTGTGAGTGTCTGTGTGTTTGTTAGTCTGTCTGTCCGTCTTTTTCTCACGTAGTCCATGAGTCCATCTTTCCTTCTGTTTGTCTGTTTGTCTGTCGGTTAGTTTTCATGGATTTCTGTGTGTCTGTCTGTGTGTGTGTATGTCTGTCTTTGTCTCTCTCTCTCTCTCTCTCTCTCTCTCTCTCTCTCTCTCTCTCTCTCTCTCTCTCTCTCTCTCTCTCTCTCTCTCTCTCTCTCTCTCTCTCTCTCTCTCTCTCTCTCTCTCATCATCTATTTATTTATCTATCTATCTATCCATCTCCTCATCTCATTCATCCCCCCATTACCCTCGCCCCCACCACCACCCCACCACCCCTTACCTGTCCGTCATGCTCAGGTGCTGACATCTTACCTATAATCACCACCTTCCCTGACACACGATATTGGTTCTCACGGTATTTCATTTATTTATCTCTCAAACTTTTTTTTTCTTCTTGTTCTTCATTTTCCCTTCCTTCGCTTTGTAGATGGGTGTGTACTATGCCAGAATATATATTACTGTTATTGCTGTTATTCTCGTTGTTATTATTGGTGGTAGTAGCAATTAGTAGTAGTATTAGCAGTGGTTTTATTATTATTAGTAGTAGTAGTAGTAAAATTAGTTATAGTAGTAGTAGTAGTAGTAGTAGTAGTAGTAGTAGCAGCAACAGCAGTACCAGTAGAAGGAGAAGAAGAAGAAGAAGAAGAAGAAGAAGAAGAAGAAGAAGAAGAAGAAGAAGAAACAGCAGTAATGGCTTCTTAATTTTTTTCTCTCTCCCTTTTCAGGCTGTCTGTGTTAATGCCTTGCGCGTCTGTCTGTCGGTCTGTCGGTCTGTTCGGGATGCCTCAGGTAAGTTGACTAGCTTTTGTTTTTCCTTTTATTGTTGTTTTCTGTTATCATTTTCCCCTTTTCCTTCCTTGCTAAAATATTCCTACTCTTCCTCCCTTCTTTCCGTCCCTCCCTCCTTCCCTCTTTCCATCAACTCTACTGTCCTTCCTTTCCTCCTTCCCTTCCTTCTTATTACAAACAATATTAGTAGTGGTAGCTTTTGTTTCTCCTTTTGTTGTTGTTTTTTGTTTTCTTTTTCCCCTTTTCCTTCCTTCCTTCTTTCCTGCTCTTTCTCCCATCTCTCCGTCCCTCCCTCCTTCCCTTATTCCATCAACTCAACTGTTTTTCCTCCTTTCCTTCCTTCCTATTATAAGCAATATTATTTGTAGTATTTTTGTTGTCATTAATGTGTCATTGTTGCGTTACTCTTTTCTTGTTCCTGTCATTTAATTTTATAAGAGACGTTGCAGAATTGTTGAAAGAAATATAAAGGATAAAAGAGTGAAAACAAAAGAGTAAATAATAAACAAAGAGGAGAATGAGAGGAAGAAGAAGAGGACAAGGACACTGTGAAGGCGATGAGTAATAAGTAAAACAAAAAAAAACAAAAATAAAAGGCGGGGCTTGAACGAACGAAGGAGTTTTTATTTATTTTTTTTTTTTTTTTTATGAGGGTGAATTGCAAAGATGAAAAGCTGAGGAAGGAAGAGGAAATTTAAATGCTGGAGGAAACTTGGTACGAGGAGGAGGAGGAGGAGGAAGAGGAGGAGGAGGAGGAGAATCAGAAGAAAGAAAATGAGGAGAAGAAACAAGGTGAAGGAGGAGGAGGAGGAGGACGTGGGGCTAAAGAAGGAGGAGGAGGAGGAGGAGCAGAAAGCGGAGATAAAGAAGATGAAGGAGGGCGAAGTGGAGGTGAAAATAAAGGAGGAAGAGGAGAAGGAGAAGAAGAAGGACTAGGAAGAGAAGGAGGAGGAGGAGGACGAAGAGGAGGTGGGGATAAAGAAGGAAGAAGAGGAGGAGAAGAAGGGGAAGAAGCAGAAGAAAAAGGACTAGGAGGAGGAGAAGCAGAAGGAAGGAGAAGGAGGAGGTGAGGATAAAGAAGGAAGAGAGGAGAAGGTAAAGGAGAAGGGGGAGAAGCAGAAGAAAAAGGACTAGGAGGAGGAGGAGGAGGAGGAGGAGGAGGAGGAGGAGGAGGAGGAGGAGGAGGAGGAGGAGGAGGAGGAGGAGGAGGAGATAGGAATAAAGAAACAGGAGGAAGAGGAGGAGGAGGAGGAGGAGGAGGGGGAGGGGGGACTAAAAAAACAAGGTAAACGAAGGAGGAAGCAAAAATTATCCCACAGTGTTGTTATTTGTACTAATATTCTTTGTATCCTTGAAGACTCCGCGTGAGTGACTTCATTATCAGCGTCTTGTTGTTCTTGTCGTTGCTGAGCTCCGTTAGATTCTTTTTCGAGGTGATTTTTCAGTATACACAATTTCCTTTTCTATTGTTGTTCTGGGTGTGGTTCATCGTCATCTTATTTCCTTTCTTTTCATCCTCCTTCCACTTCTTTTCTTTCTTGTTTCCTCGTCTTTCCTTCTTCCCTCCGGTTTGCAGAGATGAATGACGGGGTGGACGGGGGGGGGGACGGGGGGGGGAGGTAGAGGGAGTTTTAGTGGTGGAGGGGAGTGGTAAGGAGGAGGAGAAAGAGGAGAAAATGGAAGGGAGAGAAGAGAGAAAAGGAGAGAAGGGAAGGGAAGAGAAGAGAAGAGAAGAGAAGAGAAGAGAAAAAACTAAAAATAAAAGGAAAAAGAGAAGTGGGAAAAAGATGACAAAGAAAAAAAAAGAGAGGAGGAGGAGAGAGAACTAGAACGAGGACGACGAGAAGAAATAGGGAGAACAAGAACAAGAGGAACAAGAACAAAAATAAGATGATAAAAAAAAGAAAAATAATAATCATGTCTTCCTTGGAACTCATCACATCTGGAGCGCCAAACAACCTCCTTCATATTTCCTGTTGTCTCGGAGTGTCGTGAGGTGCTTCGCCCGACCTGACAGACACGCACTCAATGGATATACTTACACTAATTCAATTCGTCTTTCTTTCCTGGTTGTTCTTATTACGTGTTGACCTCTATGTATCGTTCCTTCTGTTCTGTTGCTCTGTTCTGTTCTCTTCTCTCATCTCTCTTCTCTTCTCTTGTTTTGTCTTTCCTCGTCTCCTCGTTTTGTCCTCGCTGCTCTTCTTATGTGTTCACCTCTATGTTTTGTTTCTACTGTTCTCTTCTCTTTTCTCTTTCAATCTCTTCTCTTTCCTTCTCTTCTCTCGTCTCGTCTTGTTTATTTTCTCCGGTCTGTTCTTATTACGTGCCGACCTCCATGCTTCGTTCCTTCGTCACACAACTTATTATGAAGGGCTAAATATGGTCTGTAGTGAATTATATCGTTAGTTGATGTGGGTGGTTGTGGTGGTGGTGGTGGGGGAGGTGGGGGGGAAGGAAGGGTGAATAAGGGAGCGAGTATGTATGTAAAGTTTCTCTATTGTGTTTACGTGTATAATTTTTTCCCCGTCGTAATCGTAGGGTTGAAAGTCTTCCTCTCGCAGGTGCATCAGAGGAACTAACCTGCCGGTGAAGGGAAACGAGAATATTGTCCAGGTAATGAATCAGCGCCTGCTCACGACCACCGCCACTTTCCTCCCCAACAACGCTATTATTTCTATGCCAACGAAGACATACCAAGGACAAAAAAAGTGTCAAGTTGATATATCCGCCTCACGCTGCACCTTCAGAGACAGACAAAGGAGAATCCCGGATAAAAGAATAATCGATATAGATCCAAAGACCTCGACACTCCCTCCTTGAAGGATTATTAGTGGGATGAAGGATACAGTACACCTCGACACTCCCTCCTTGAAGGATTATTAGTGGGATGAAGGATAAAATACACCTCGACACTCCCTGCTTGAAGGATTATTAGTGGGATGAAGGATAAAATACACCTCGACACTCCCTGCTTGAAGGATTATTAGTGGGATGAAGGATAAAATACACCTCGACACTCCCTGCTTGAAGGATTATCAGTGAAATGAAGGATAAAATACACCTCGATACTCCCTCCTTGAAAGATTATTAGTGGGATGAAGGATACAGTACACCTCACACTCCCTGCTTGAAGGATTATTAGTGGAATGAAGGATACAATACACCTCGACACTCCCTGCTTGAAGGATTATTAGTGAAATGAAGGATACAATACACCTCGACACTCCCTGCTTGAAGAATTATAAGTGAAATGAAGGATACAATACACATCGACATTCCCTGCTTGAAGAATTATTAGTGGAATGAATTATGAAATACAGATGAAGCAAGGCTGTTCCAGAGTTTATACCAGTAACGGGGATGATTGGCAAGGGAAGGACTGTACTCTCTTGACAAACACAGTGTCGCTGCGAAAGATTGAGTGATATTTAAAGTACACAAGCCCATATTTTCCAACATTTCCAGTCTCACATACTCACCTATGATCAGGCTTTCGCAGAGTTTGTTGTGGAAGGAGGAGCAGAAAGCGGAGATAAAGAAGAAGAAGGAGTAGGACGGTAGGACGAGGTGGAGGTGAGGATAAAGAAGGAGAATGAGAAGCATAAGAAAAAGGACTAGAAGGAGGAGGAGGAGGAGCAGAAAGAAGAGGAGGACGTGGAGGAGGTGGGGATTAAGATGGAGGCGGAGTTGAGGATAAAGAAGAAGAAGGAGGAGAAGCAGAAGAAAAAGGACTAGAAGGAGGAGGAGGAGGAGCAGAAAGAAGGAGAGAGGTGGAGATAAAGAAGGAGGCGGAGTTGAGGATAAAGAAGAAGAATGAGGAGAAACAGAAGAAAAAGGACGAGGAGGAGGAGGAGCAGAAAGAAGGATAGTTTTATATACGTACAGTTTTATGAGTCTATTGAAGCTGATAATGTTTCTACACCATGAACGTTAAAAACTCTCCTGAAAAAACGACTAATCTCCTTTGTGACCTTTCTAAATATATACCGTGAAAGCCAAAACCGTCTCAGCACACGAACCGTAGACAGATAACGTAAACTCCAATGAAAACAGGTCGCTTATTTTTTTTATCATAACATAACATAAAGAAAAACGGACTAAAATTAATGTGAAAAATGGACTCAAACTAAGGTGAAAATCCATATAGCACAACTGCATTAACCTCTTTTTTTCCTCCCAGTGGCTTCGTTAGGGCGCAGAATGAGACGTCACTTTACCGAGGCAATGAAACGCGAGACATTTATTCGCAGCCAATTTGACCACCAGCATGGGAGTGACTCGGCGTCTTAGTGGGAGCTTGGTCTTCTTGTTGACTCAGGGCTAAGGGCAGGGCACCTAGTATGGGGTAAGAGGCCTTTATCTATGTGGTTTATATACTCTCTCTCTCTCTCTCTCTCTCTCTCTCTCTCTCTCTCTCTCTCTCTCTCTCTCTCTCTCTCTCTCTCTCTCTCTCTCTCTCTCTCTCTCTCTCTCTCTCTCTCTCTCTCTCTCGCTCTCGGTCTCGACAAACCTCTTAGAATGGACCTTTTGGGGTTCTTTTGTGCCCTCCAAACACTCTCCGTCTTGAAATGGACATCGATTGCTTAAATTAAATGTCCCAGGAGAGAGAGAGAGAGAGAGAGAGAGAGAGAGAGAGAGAGAGAGAGAGCACTATACCAAGCTAACGGTCTCGACACACTCCCTCACTCGCCGTTAAGGTTAAATAAGACGGTCGTGCATAACCTCAGACAATAACGTGACGCCTCAGCCAACACCTCGAACGACAAGACAAAACGTGTGTTGCATAAACGCTGACAACACTAACACAAAGATATAGGTCGGTATTGTCAGACGCCTCAACCCCTCACATCAACTATTTCCAAGAGCCAAACAGGAGATTAGTTGGGTTCTAGTGAGCGTTTTCTTAGAGAAGGTAAACTGTGGTAACCCGGATGTCACACCGGCCCTGTGTCTCGGGGTAAAGGGTTATTTCCCACTACAGACTTAATGGCCTATGTGACGAAGATGAGCACTGAGGCCACGCGTAGCTTTAGCGTATGCGCACAACTTTACCTCTACTTTAGTGTCAAGCAGAAAGTCTCCATTTACACTGCGGTCATCCTCCCACGCTTTCTTGCAATTACTATTTTCATTTGTTTTATTTGCATTTATCTTCCCATACTCTTTCTCTATTTTCCCGATTATGATCTATTGTCTGTTAATCTGTATAGTGATTATCAGATTCGCGGTTGAGAAAGTCGTCGTTTTCTCCCTCAGCTGTCGTTTACACACCACCTGCCAGCGCCTCTCTCCGCCCACTCTTTTATATTATTCAATTTATATTTCTTTTTTATTATAACTTTTTTTCTGCATTTCATTCATCTCTTTGCCTTACTTGCATTTTTAACTGGATTACTTTACGTGCCGGAAGATTCGACATCTATTTATATAATGCACCTAGTGAAAGTGGTCCAGATAAAGAATGTGTTTTTTTTTTTACTTTTTTTTTTGTTGTTGTTGTTGCCTTCACATTCATCTTCGTTCGTTTCATAATCTCGCCTCACACTTCCACGTCCGGCCTTCCCTTTAGTGCTCGGCGGAACTTGTGGTTTCAATCCCTAGTCTCGTCAAAATTGTGTTTCTTTGTATCACAGCTCATGGCGGCGCCTCGGAACCAGTAAGCCGCAAAGTGTGTCGGGTGTTACATATGTTGATTCATAAAACGCGTGTGGGAAAACAATTTAGCGAGATGTTTTTTTCTTTCTCGTTTTGTTTCTACATTTTTCTCTTACTTTTGCTTACTTTTCGAGAGATTACTGACTGAGGTATTTAGGATGACTCTAACTGCCGTTGCTGAGTCGGATTTCACGTATAAGACAAGTATAAATAAAGCGAACACTAAGAAGACCACCAACAACAATAATGATAGCAACAAAAAAACAGCTTCACCTTGTCTTTCCTCAAGTGTTGTGTGCAAGAAAATTTCCATGACGTGTTTGTGTGTGTGTGTGTGTGTGTGTGTGTGTGTGTGTGTGTGTGTGTGTGTGTGTGTGTGTGTGTCGGTAGATAATTTCTTAATCAGGTAATTACTACTTTCCCATCTGTGAGTGTGTGAACCTTTCTCTGTGGCGGGTAAAAAAATACATCGAAGCGAAGGAATCACCGTTGTCAGCTCGACGTCGATATTGTACGAGGCAATGACGGGTTAGGTGTCACGAGGCAAAGGCCGCGTGTTGGGTGTGATGAAGCATTCTTGAGGTGCTGGTGGTGCCGCAAGCCCCCTGTTATTTATGGGTTGGTTGCACCAGTTATCCGGGCGTCTCTGTCCACACCCTCAGCAGAGTGTTGAGTATCGGCAGCACTTTTTTTTACGGCAACGGAGGCAGCTCTAGGGCAAAAAAACAAAGACTCTTAACAAAAATTCCCGCTAAATGTTGCTCTGATAAGGGAAGAAAAGAACGAGAGGTCAGTTTTGGGGGGGACAATGTGAAAAAGATAGATTGCTAGATTTTTTTTACAGTAAAGGAAACAGTTAAAAGACAAAATCAAAGAAAACAACGCTAACAAAGACTTAACAAAATATCCCGCTAGATGCTGCTCTGATAAGGGAAAAAAGAACGAGATGCCGGAAGAGAGGTTAGTTTTGGATGGACATTGGGAAAAAGATAGATTAGTAGATTTTTTTTTTACATGTCCAAAGGAAACAGTTAAAGGGCAAAAACATAAACAAGACAAAAACAAAGAAAAAACGCAAACAAAGACTCTAACAAAAAATCCCGCTAGACGATGCTTTGATAAAGGAAACAAAGAACGAGGTGCCAGAAGAGATGTCAGTTTCAGGTGGACATTGGGAAAAAGAAGATTGGTAGATTTTATTTTACATGTGGAAGCAGTTACAGGGCAAAAGCATAAACAAAACAAAAACAAAGAAAAAACGCTAAGTACTGCTCCTCTGAATGACAAGAGAATAAAATGCCCATAAGAGAGGTTAAGGTCGGATAGATAGATAGATAAAGAGATACACAAAGAGAGACAGATAGAAAGATATAGAGGGAGTGCCAGTGAGACCCAGAGAGAGAGAGAGAGAGAGTCACCAAGCCAGCCTATATTGAAACAAATTCACACGCATCAAACTGCTTCCTTATCACGTTGAGAGTCATTTCCCTCCCTCCACGACGCAATTATGTCACTATGATTACCCACGACAGGGAGGACAAAAAACTTAATACCCAGGCATTATCACGACGCGTTCCTGACCCTAAATGAACCTCCCCGCCCTCCCCCCATCCTCCACCCCTTGGGCAAACACCACGCTGCTCCTGCCGTTCGCTGGGGCCCCGGGGTGCTGCAGGTCGTGTGAGTTGGTCCCTGGGGGTGGAAGGCTTGGCGCGTGACCCAAGCTATTGATATATTAGGCTCAAGACACTGACCCTATATAGTCGATTCCGAAGCCTCCAAAAGAAAGTATCAACCCATCAATAAATGTTTAATGCCAAAAGGAAGATTACAACTCCTATGTAAGTGATTGAAGACGCCGAAAAGAAAATGTTAGCTTCTTATTAAATGGATTGAAGAAAAAAAAATATGAACTCCTATAAATAAGATAGAAGAAATCAAAAAGAAAAAAATCAAGTAAATTCGTGTAAAAAACTCATCCTCACAAACTTGGTCGTTCCTCAGCAAGGGTTAAAAAAAAGGAGAAAAATATAGGAAAAAAGAAAAAGAAAAATCATCTCCTATGAAGACGATAGAAGAAGAAACCAAAAAGAAAAAAAAAAGTAAATTCGAAAAAAAAATCCTCACAAACTTGGTCGTTCCTCAGCAAGGGTTAATGAAAAAAAGGAGAAAAATATGGGAAAAAATAAAAAGAAATAAGATAAAAAGTCAAGGAAGAAAAAAAGAAGAGAAAAAAATAGAAGATAAATAAGAAACAAGAAGAAATAAGTGAAAAAGAGGAGAAAAAGAAAAGAAAAATGCAGAAAAATAATACTAAGAGAAAAAAATAGAAAAAAATAAAAAGAAGAATATGAGAGAAAAAAATAAAGGAAAACTAGTTGAAGAAAAATAAGACAGAACACACATAACCTCATTAACCTGTGCGGGAAGGTGAACGCTGCTTTTTTTCTTTTCTTTTTCTTTTTTCTTTTTCGGCAAGAAGGTTCGCAGGGATTCATTATCTTCGGCGATGCATTTTTTCAACCTTTTTTCTCTTCTTTTTTTTCTTTTTCTTTTATCCCTGAAGTGCTCTGACGGCTTCTGGAATTGACGTCGACGAGGTAATGACTATTAGTGAGGGCGTGAAGGGGGTAGGGGGCAAGATGTCTGTGTGTGTGTGTGTGTGTGTGTGTGTGTGTGTGTGTGTGTGTGCACCGTTAAACACTCATGCAGGTCACGTCAGATGTTACTTGAATCCATCCATCGTATGTCAGGCGTGAAAGACTTGTTACCACTTTCGTTTATGTGTGTGTGTGTGTGTGTGTGTGTGTGTGTGTGCACCGTTAAACACTCAAGGAGGTCACGTCAGATGTTACTTGAATCCATCTATTGCATGTCAGGCGTGAAAGTCTTGTTACCACTTTCGTTTATGTGTGTGTGTGTGTGTGTGTGTGTGTGTGTGTGTGTGTGTGTGTGTGTGTGTGTGTTTTGAGGATCTGAGCGTGGAAGGAAAACTGCAGGTCGGAAAAAAAATAATTGGGGCGGAACTTCCTGAGATCTCTTCATCAACCACCAGCATGAGGAACAAATTGTAGTTCATACCTGACCGCGCTAACTCACCGTCGAAAACACGTCCCGGAGCAGTGAAAAAAAACACTTATCCCTCATCCTCGTAAACCGTTTCCGACACTCTCCTGTGATGTATCGGCGGGTAAGACGTAATGAAAGGATTGTGTTGCTTCTAATACTCGCTCGTTAACTTTTCCTCCGTGGGCAATAAAGTGAAAATATTATAGTCATCCATCATTTTTGTAAACCGACTCAGACAGTTTCATTTGATGTACCAGCGGATGAGACGCAAGGAAGGGAGGGATTGTGTGGTTTCTTTTTTTTTTTTTTCGTTAACTTTTTTCTCTGGGCAATAAAGAAAGTGAAAAATTGTAAATCCATATATCATTCTTGTAAACCGATTGAGACAGTTTCCTTTGATGTACCAGCGGATGAGACCGTTAACTTTTGGGCAATAAAGAAAGAGAAAAATTGTAAATCCATCTTATCATTTTTGTAAACCGATTGAGACACTTTCCTTTGATGTACCAGCGGATGAGACGCAAGAAAGGGAGAGATTGTGTTACTTCTAATTTCGTTTTTCATTGACTTGTTCTCTGTGGGCAATAAAGAAAGAGAAAAATTGTAAATCCATCTTATCATTTTTGTAAACCGATTGAGACAGTTTCCTTTGATGTACCAGTGAATGAGACGTAAAGAAGGGAGGGATTATGTTGCTTCTAATTTCTTTTTCATTGACTTGTTCTCTGTGGGCAATAAAGAAAGAGAAAAATTGTAAATCCATCTTATCATTTTTGTAAACCGATTTAGACAGTTTCCTTTGATGTACTAGTGAATGAGACGTAAAGAAGGGAGGGATTATGTTGCTTCTAATTTCTTTTTCGTTGACTTCTTTTCTCTGTGGGCAATAAAGAAAGATTAATATAGTAAATCCATCTTTCATTTTTGTAAACCGATTGAGACACTTTCCTTTGATGTACCAGCGGATGAGACGTAAGGAAGAGAGGGACTGTGTTGCTTCTAATTCCTTTTCGTTGATCTATCCTTTATGGGCAAGAGAGTGAAAAATATATGTGTCCATCATTTTTCGGTCACTCCAGCGCCTTGTCGTGTTATTATTTACTAGATAACATAAAGAACTATTAATCATGTTACTCCTGATTCTCTTTTAGTTGAATTTTCCTTCGTGGGCAAGAATAGAAGTGAAAAAAAAAAAATTCTTTATTTAAGTTAACTCTCTCTGCGCCTTCTCGTATTACCTTAACTGCAGTAAATAAACGTAAAGGATTAATAAGGGTTACTCCTAGTGCTCTATTCGTTAACTTTTCCTCTGTGGCTAAGAGAGAAAGTGAAAGAAAACATACCTCCATCATCCTTGTAAGCCTTTTCAACGCCTTGCCGCATTACATTAACCAGATAAACATAACATACCTCCATCATCCTTGTAAGCCTTTTCAACGCCTTGCCGCAATACATTAACCAGATAAACATAAATAACTAATAGGGTTTTTTATTTTTAATGCTCCTTTCGTTCACTTTTCCTTCACGGGGAAAAGAGAAAGTGAAAGCAAATATGTCTCCTTCATGTTTAAGTAATTTCAACGCCTTGTCGTATTGCGTTAACTAAATAAATATACATAACTAATCGGGGTTTTATTTATGATGCTCCTTTCGTTTACTTTTCCTCTGTGAATAAAAGAGAAAGTGAAAGCAAATATGTCTCCTTCATGTTTAAGTCATTTCAACGCCTTGCCGTATTGCGTTAACTAAATAAATATACATAACTAATCGGGGTTTTATTTCTCATGCTCCTTTCGTTTACTTTTCCTTTGTGAATAAAAGAGAAAGTGAAAGCAAATACGTCTCCTTCATGTTTAAGTCATTTCAACGCCTTGCCGTATTGCGTTAACTAAATAAATATACATAACTTATCGGGGTTTTATTTCTTATGCTCCTTTCGTTTACTTTTCCTCTGTGAATAAAAGAGAAAGTGAAAGCAAATACGTCTCCTTCATGTTTAAGTAATTTCAACGCCTCGCCGTATTGCGTTAACTAAATAAATATACATAACTAATCGGGGTTTTATATCTTATGCTCCTTTCGTTTACTTTTCCTTTGTGAATAAAAGAGAAAGTGAAAGCAAATATGTCTCCTTCATGTTTAAGTAATTTCAACGCCTTGTCGTATTGCGTTAACTAAATAAATATACATAACTAATCGGGGTTTTATTTCTTATGCTCCTTTCGTTTACTTTTCCTTCATGGGGAAAAGAGAAAGTGAAAGCAAATATGTCTCCTTCATGTTTAAGTAATTTCAACGCCTCGCCGTATTGCGTTAACTACACCAGCTTACAAATAACTAATATGAGTCGTACTTTTGATGTTCTCTTCGTTGACTCAGCCTTGCGTCAGCCTCACATTCTTCCCTCCTTTCTTTATGTGGACAGGAAACGGTAAAGTAAAAGTCCGCCCCTAAAACTTCCCCTCTTGTGGTCGATGAACGCGAGGGAGTCAACATCCGGGATTCCTGTTTGCTGAGGAAAGAGAAAAAATGAAAGGGAAAAGTAGACGATGCATTGATTGGGAAACGGATGAGAGGAGACGCCGCCCATACCATCCACCACATCCCTCCACCCACACCACCACCAACACCCACCCTCCACTCACACCCACACCCTCTACTCACACTCCAACACCCACCGTCCACCCGCAAGCCACCACCCACATCCACTCTCCACCCACCTTACGCTGACTCAGGCCGCCCTCCACCCCCTTCACCTCCACCTCCACCTTATCCAGTGCAGGTCGGATCAAGAGAAGGTGGTTGTGCATGGAGGTATGGGGGGGGGAGTGGGGCGGGGGGGGGGGGAATAGTCACCTCCACTTATAGTTCCCGTGAGAAAACGTTGATTAGGGGCGGAGAGAATGGTAAACGATTGCGGCCTAGGAATTACGGTCGATTAGAAGGAAATTAATTAGTGTGTCGAAAGATTACGTGTGTGTGGAATGGAGGGTTGGGGGGAGGGGGGGGGGTCACTTGGGCAGCATATCGTCCCCCCTCACTATACTTTCCCTTGCCCCCCCCAAAATCACCAAATTCCCCTCCGTCACCCCCCCACCCATTTCCTTCCTCTCCATTCACACCTCACCCTCACCTCCCCTTCTTCTATTCTTTCTCCTCCTCCTCCTCCTCCTCCTCCTCCTCCTCCTCCTCCTCCTCCTTCCACCCATTTCCTTAAACCATCCTTCCCTTAGTAATAACCCTTTCACGTTTATCTTTACCTTCCCTACCTTACCTTACCTTACCTTTCCTCCCTTCCACCCTTCCATTCAAACATTCACTTCCCTCCCTCCCTCCCTCACGTTCCCTCCCTACCCATTCATCACTCCCTCCCACTACTCCCTCCTTACCTGTCCCTCAAGCAATTAGCGCTTCTACCTTGACCCTCACGCCCTTCCTCTCTTTCTCTCCTTCCTCTCTAATTATCACGTACCTAGTCCTCGTTAACCTTGCAGTCTCTCTCCCTCTAATTAACCACCTACCGCCATGCCTCCACCTCCTATACCTCCTCCTGCTGCCTCTCCTTTCCCTCTCTGCCTCACCTGCGTCACTACAATGCACCTGCCGTACTTTCTCTCCCGCCTGGCTTCGTTACGATCACTGGAAAGCATAACAACCGAACGTCATTTTTGTGTACCGTTCCAGCCGACCAACACTTCTGAACGTGACTCGCTGGGCAAAGGTTTTTCTTAGTGCCGCCGCTTCCTCCCACCAGACGGCGTCGCTTGATGCTCCTGCTGCTGGTGCTGGTCCTGGTGCTTCTGCTTTCTGTTTGCTGGGTATTCTGGATTGGAGTCTGTGCATAGAGGGAAAGAAAACACTATGAGCCGTTAAACATTTCAGCTTCCACGCAAACATATTTGACAAGGCTTTCCAGGAGTAGTTTTATGGCCCTGGTGGTAGTTTAATCCTCCTTCTGTACCATGAACCTAAAAAAACACTCGTTAGTCTCACGTCCCACACATTGAGGGAGAGGAAAGAAAACACTATGAGCCATTAAACATTTCAGCTTCCACGCACACATATTTGACAAGGCTTTCCAGGAGTAGTTTTATGGCCCTGGTGGTAGTTTGACCCTCCTTCTGTACCATGAACCTAAAAAAACACTCGTTAGTCTCACGTCCCACGCATAGAGGGAGGAGGAAAGAAAACACTATGAGCCATATTCTTAAACATTTCAGCTCCCATGTACACATATTTGACAAGGCTTTCCAGGAGTAGTTTTATGGCCCTGGTGGTAGTTTAACCCTCCTTCTGTACCATGAACCTAAAAAACACTCGTTAGTCTCACGTCCCACACATAGAGGGAGAGGAAAGAAAACACTATGAGCCATATTCTTAAACATTTCAGCTTCCACGAACACACATTTGACAAGGATTTCGTAGGAGTTGTGGGCATTTCCAGGAGTAGTTTTATGGCCCTGGTGCATGGTAGTTTGACCCTCCTTCTGTACCATGAACCTAAACAAACACTCATTAGAACACGATTGACCCCCTCTTTGACCTTTAGAAACAGTTGATATTAGAAGCAAAGATGTCTTATAATACCAGCCTGTATCTCATGTAGCCTATATATGGGTATACTCGAGGGTGAAAGGGGAAGGGAAACGAGGGAGAAGTAAGGGAAAGTAGGGTAGAGATTTAGGAAAGTAAAGACGAGTATTGTGCTGGGTTAGACTATGTATCGAAGAAGAGGAAAGAAGACTAATAAAACTAGTGATTTTATGGGTTTTGGTGTGTGACTAAGATTAGGAAATGAGGGGCAAGTAAGGGAAAGTATAGGGAGAAGGTTTTGATAGGGAAATACGAGTATGAACCTGCGTAGGAGTCTGTGCATCAAAGGAGAGAAAGGAGACTGAAGCTTGTGATTTTAAGTGTTTTGTGGTAAGGGAAACGAGGTAGAGGTAAGGGAAAGTATGGGGAAGAGGTTCAGGCTGGCAAAGACGAGTATTAAACTGGATTAGAGTCTGCGCATTGAGAGAGAAAAAAAAAACTGTTTGCTCATGTATTTATGGATTTCTGAGGGTGGAAAGTTGAAGAAAACAAGAGAGAGAGTTATGAGAAAGTATGAGAATAAGGTTTGGGTTGGCAAAGAGAAGGATGAGGCTGTTGGGATTCAAAGTAGTGTGTGTGTGTGTGTGTGTGTGTGTGTGTGTGTGTGTGAGCCGCTATAGAAAGTAGTGCGAGACAGCGAGCAAACACAACTCGGTCAACAGAAATCGGAATGACGGGTAGAATTTCGAGTTGGGTGAAGTTTCTTTGGGCCTGGTGGTGTCTTGCGCTCTCTCTCTCTCTCTCTCTCTCTCTCTCTCTCTCTCTCTCTCTCTCTCTCTCTCTCTGTTTTCCTTCGTTTGTTTTCCTGTCTATCCTCCAATCTCAATCTACTTATATGTTATCTCCCTCCTACATTCGTACCATAATTTCCTTCGAAGCTTCAAAGACAACTTAGCGGAACCCTTAACGAATCTCTCTCTCTCTCTCTCTCTCTCTCTCTCTCTCTCTCTCTCTCTCTCTCTCTCTCTCTTATACTCTTAAAGTACACATACAACACCACTTTAAGTTCGCGTATCGTGTAGACTTCTGTTCACTTGCGTTAGACTCCTCGTATGTCTTTGTATCTCTTGCACACTTACTTTACTCCTTTCTTACTTGTTTACTTACTTTCTCTCTCTTCCTCCGCGTTATCTTGTTCCTCGTTCTCATGTCTGCGTCCGTCTTCAGCACACGGCATAAATTTTACCTTGTCTTGCTGATCTGCTTCTCCTGTTTCCCTCCTCCGTGTTTTTCTCTTCCTAGGGTGTCCAGGAGGAAGAGAAGGTATAGTAGTTTGCATGTTACATTATACACGAGGAAGGCAAAAAAAAAAAAGAGTGAGTCAGTAGGAAGGAGAGTTAAAGTGAAATGGTAACTGTTCTCCTCCACACATTTCCCTTCTCGTTTCTGTTTCTTCCTATCCTTCTCTCGTTAGTCGTTCCATGTGCTCCCTTTCCCTTATGCTTCTCGTGGTGTTCCTCCCTTTCTTATATTATGTCAGCTAAAAGAATGTATGGGAAATGGGTATAGTGTGTCTTAGGCATGAGTGAGTCACAACGTTGCCAGATTGTTGTACTCTGCCTCTTATGTTTGCCGATATCCGACCCCAAAACTGCTTTCATCACCCAAATAACTGCCTTCATTATATGGTTATCTTTGAAATGGTTAATTATTGGCGCTTTTTTTTTTTTTTTTTTTTTTACAGCAGAGGAGTCAGCTCAAGGGCATAGAAAAAGGAAACAAATGTGAAAAAAAAGCCCGCTACTCACTGCTCCTATAAAGAGTTAGAGGAGTGGCCGAAAGATACGTCAGTTTCGGGAGGAATTGGCAACAGTTATGGGCCAGAAACCGGTAAATACGCGGCTCTGAGCACGATAATCTGGCAACGGTGGGCATGACGAGGAAGAGAAGAGAGAGATCGGAGTGGGAGAGAGACTAATGTTTGCCTGGAATGAATGGCAGGAAGGGAAGGAAGGAATAAAACCAACAGACAGATAATTAAAATAGACAAACACGCTTGCGATCAGACAGACAACCAGACAATCACACATACAGAAACACATAGTAAAAGGGCCATATTATTAATCATTTCAGTCCCCTAACACACACATTTAACAAGGCTTTCTCAGGAGTTTTGGGCCTTTCCAGAGGTAGTTTAAAGCCCTGACACCAGACAGTCATACATACAGCAACACATAGTAACAGGGCCATATTCTTAAACACTTCGGTTCCCAAGCACACACATTTAACAAGGCTTTCTCAGGAGTTTTGGGCCTTTCCAGAGGTGGTTTAAAGCCCTGGTGGTACTTCGATCCTCCTTCTGTACCGTGAACGTGAAAATACACTCAAGAGAACCCGGCTAATCTCCTCTTCGGCCTTTTTTTTCTACATCTCCGCCTATTGCGCCGTTAAGGGGCTATTACACTTGGCAAATTTTCCGTGGATCTTCAGTCAAACCACGATTTCCGCTGGCGTGGCTCTCCTCTGTTTCTTGTTATTGCTGCTGATGATGATGGTGAGTAATATCGTCGTTCGGTGAAATCTACCGTAGCTTCGGAAGATCGTGGACTCAGAAAACCACGGGAATATGAGAACCACGCCAGCGGAAATCGTGGTTTGACTGAAGATCCACGGAAAATTTGCCCAGTGTAATAGCCCCTTTAGGCTTTCTTCAGGGGCCTAGTGGTCTGCCCAAGCTCGTCATGGCGCAGGCAATTTTTTTTATAGTAGCGCCAGTTATGCTTGGCTCATGTGGAAATGGTTGACGTGTAGGGTGGAAGCGTCTGAGAACACCGACCGGCGACCACAGACCGACATACCGCCACCCTCATGTACCTGGGTGTGTATGCTCGTGTCTGTACAGCTCTCAGTGCCGCGGGCGTCACTCTGCGGCCGGCGGAGAAAGTGTGGAGCAGCCCGCCACGTGACGCGCCCTGCCGCCGATCTTACTCCTGTCATTAGTGCCGCTGTTATCACTGTTATTGGCGCCAGTGCTGCTGTTACTGTTGTTATTACCATTAGTATTATTGTTATTATTATTATTTTCATTATTGGAATTTGTTTTATAATTATCTTGTTTACTTTTTATTGTTACTGTATTTAACTCCGTATGACGCTTAGTTGTAATATTAGTAGGAGAAGGAGAAGAAGAAGAAGAAGAAGAAGAAGAAGAAGAAGAAGAAGAAGGAAAACGAAGAAGCAAAGAAGAAAAGAAAAAAAGACAGAAAAGGAAATGGCAGATAAGAATACAACAACAACAAACCACCACCACCACTAACAACAACAACAACAACAACAACAACAACAACAACAAAGACACCCAGGCAGTGAGCGCGGGGCAACAGAGCGCCGAGCCAGGATGAACAGGACAACACAACACAACACGAGCAAAAACAACAACAAGAGACACAAGCTGCATAATAAACTCATAGTAGCCCCGGCGACCTTGAGAATGGCGAGGGAACGAACACGAGAGACGGACAGAGAGGAGAGAAGGAACGCCCGATTAGAATTATGTTTACTGTCGGTTACTGATGGTGCTAGTGGAAGTTGCAGTATTAGTAGAAGGAGGAGGAAGAGAAGCATTAGTAGTAGAAGTTGCAATAGTAGTAGGAAGAGAAGGAAGAGGAACATATGTAGTAGAAGTAGAAGTTGTAGGTGAAGGAAGAGAAGCATGAGCAGGTGAAGTTGTAGTAGTGGTAGAAGGAGGAGGAAGAGAAGCATTAGTAGTAGAAGCTGCAATAGTAGTAGGAAGAGAAGGAAGAGGAACATATGTAGTAGAAGTAGAAGTTGTAGGTGAAGGAAGAGAAGCATGAGCAGGTGAAGTTGTAGTAGTGGTAGAAGGAAGAGGAAGAGAAGCATTAGTAGTAGAAGTTGCAATAGTAGTAGGAAGAGAAGGAAGAGGAACATTTGCAGTAGAAGTTGCAATAGTAGGTGAAGGAAGAGGAGGATGAGCAGGTGAAGTTGTAGTAGTAGTAGGAGGAGGAGGAAGATAAGCATTAGTAGTAGAAGTTGCAATAGTAGTAGGAAGAGAAGGAAGAGGAACATATGTAGTAGAAGTTGCAGTTGTAGGTGAAGGAAGAGGAGGATGAGCAGTTAAAGTTTTAGTAGTAGGAGAGGTAGGAGGAGAAGGAGCAGTAGTGGTAGTGGTAGCAGGACTTGATACGACTGTTAGGACCCTATCCTTCGTGTGCTTCCTTGCCGCCGGCCTTGCATAGGGTAGGCGGTGGCTGAGTGGTAGCTGGCTGGGCTCACATTCATCGCGTGATGGACGACGCGAGTTCGAATCCCCACGCTACCACCTCGGATTTTTCAGTCACCGCCGAGTGGCTTAAAACTACCCACATGCTGTCCTGAAGACCACCCATCAACCCGGACTCTAGAGGAAACCGTCCAAGTGAATCAAGAACGAGTTCCGGGGGGCAGCATGAGCCAAGAGAAGATGGCGCCACTATAAACACCTGCCTGCGCCAATACGGGCTGGGGCCGACTACCATCCAGGCCCCTCAAGCAAGCGTACTGGCGCTATAGGCGTAGACGTAGAAAAAAAATCCTACTGTGACGTCAGGACAAAAGAAAAAAAAAAGGCTATCCACGAACACTTGACACGTCCGCACACAAGCACACACACACGGCAGCCTCAGCACTAGACTAACATTAAGGTATATGGGGGTGTAGAGTTGCGATAGGTAATGTGTTTAGAGATAGATGAGAAATGCCAGTTATTATCTCTTTTCTTCAACATTATCCCGCCAGCCACACTGTGCATGCCTCGGAGTTTGTGTCAGAAAGTTGTTTGATAATTCTGTGGCCACGTTCTTGGTTAGAGGTGGACGGGGAATATGCGGTCACCTCCTTCTACCTATCTTGAGCAATGTTTCCAGATTATCGTACTCAGCACTTTGTATTTTCCGGCTCCTGACCCATAACTATTACAAAAGAAACACCACTAATTAACGGTTCTAACCATAACTTTAATTGAATATCGTTAATGGTGTGGGTGCGACAGTGTGGAGTCTGAAACTGATACTATCTACGTTGCTAGATTGTCGTACTCCGCATATTACGTTTTCCAATTTCCGACCCATAAACTGTCCTCTACCCCAATAACTACATTTATTTATAGTTATCGTTGAAAGGTTTAATTATTAGTGTCTCATTGCTATAGTTAAGTGTCAAAACAACGGAAAGTACAAGGGTTGATACGATAATCTGCCATGTAGGTGATGGACGGACGTGATGACGAACGACCACACTCCCACTCGGATTTTCCACCACCATTTTTCAGTAACCCGACCCACATGCTCCCCCATGCTGTCCCAACCACACCCACACCCGGGGGGGCCGTCGAAGAAGTCCAAGAGAACGAAGGGCGAAGGGGGGGGGCATGAAGATGAGCAAGATGGCGCACTAAACAACGCTTGAACGGGAACGGGCTGGGGCGACCATCAGGCCCCACCTGAAAGAAAGAAGGGCGCCACCGGCCCCCCCAGGGAAGCCAGATGCTCGCGCAACGCAACGACGTAAAAAAAAAAAAAAAAAAAAAAAATCACTGGATACAATGTTCTGAGTACGATAATTTGGTGACGGTGGTCTTGGGCGCCTTCCGTCATGCACACAGACAAACATACCTACCCCTCCATTCCTCCCTCCTTCTCTCCATCTTGTTTCAACCATTAACTCTGGTAGAAATTGAGGACAGAAAAAAAAACTATATCACAAAAATATGGAACAGAAGAAAAAAGAAAATTGAACAAAACTAAAAGACACAACAACGCCAATCCACAACGCCAATCAACAATCAACAATCAAGAATAAGTCATAAGTGGGAGCCGTTACAAAGGCAATCCCACACCTCTCATTCTTCTTTTTTTTCCCCATTGTTGTTGTTTTTTGTTTGTTTGTTTTGTCCCCTTAAGCTGCCTCCCTTGCTGGACTGGACTGGACTGGACTTATTATTACCCCTCAGTTACTTTTTCCTCCTTCTCACTGTCTCCCTTTCCCACCTCTACTTCCTCCTTCATCCCTTCCTCCTTCCCACCCACCTTTCCCTTCCATTCACTCTTCCCTCGATCTCACTCTTTTTTTTCCATCACTTTCACCATCTATAGTGAAACCAAATTGTCGAGTCCGTTTTGGCGCTGGCTTCCGCGGGTCCATTTCTCCCCTCTGCTCCGCCACACAGTCCCAACACCTATTTTTTCCTCTCATATGTTACCTGTAGCTTACATATGAGAGGAAGAGACAGGTGTTGGGACTGTGTGGCAGAGCAGAGGGGAGGAAAGGACCCACGGGAGCCTACGCCAGACCGGCCTCGATATATTTGGAAGACTATAAGACAATCACATATACAGAAACACAGACAGACCGACATACCCACTGCTTGAAGGCGAAGGGAGCCGTGGGTGAAGGGTGTCTATGGCTGCGGATGCGGACACTAAGCAACAATCTGTAGTACAACCTTGGCACAGACCCTCCTGCTGTAGCCTCCACCGCCGCCGCCGCCGCCCTCAGCACCCTCGCCAGGCCCTCAGACGTGACTCTATGTTGCTGCTACTTTCCTGCGTGACTCTCCCGGCCACGCAGTCAAGCCGGAGACACATCGCTGGTCTTTATTCACCATTCATCATTCTTTATTCAGAGAGACGAGTATGAAGTCACCTCTCCTTACGAAACTGACCTCTCCTCTTGGACTCCTTTTTTCTTTTCTTTTTTTATTGGAGCAGCGCCGAGCGGGCTTTTCTTCGCCGTTGTTGTTGTTGTTGTTGTTGTTGTTGTTGTTTTCCCTTGAGCTGCCTCCCTTGCTGTAACAAAAAAATATCTTGATAACTCGTTGTTGTATGGAATGATTAAGAGGAGTGGTGAAGCCGTACTACAAATCCCCCCCCCTCCCTCTCCTCCTCCTCCTCCTCCTCCTCCGTCACAGTGGTTTGGTGTACTACAAGGATGGATTGGGTACGTGCATCTCAGTGTAGCGAAATGCGGCCATGTCACGTACTCTGTGTGTGTGTGTGTGTGTGTGTGTGTGTGTGTGTGTGTGTGTGTGTGTGTGTGTCGTGAAGGAAGTTGCATAATATCGTAAATCAAGCTGAATATTACGAGATGGTTTATTTTTTTGTGAGTGCATCGTGAGAGAGAGAGAGAGAGAGAGAGAGAGAGAGAGAGAGAGGGGATATGCACCATTTCAATTCATAACATCATCTTATTCATCCTGCTCAGCATTCTCCATCACTCAAATTCTCTCTGCATAAAAAAAGACATATTTTTACTCCTATTAAATTTGCCTCTCTTTTGTGTCGCTATATTGGTGCGCGGTGGACTGGAAGTGAAGGTGGAGGGAAGAAAGGGAGGGAAGGAGATAACGGAGGTGTGATGGAGGAGGGGTGGAGGAAGGGAGGAATGAGCGATGCATACATAGAGGTGGTTCAGCAGGGGAGGGAAGGGGTGGAGAAGTGGAAGACAGGAAAAGATTAGGATGAAAAACTGATGAATGGAGATATGGAAGGAATGGATTATGAGGAGAGAGGAGAAGGAGGGGTGGAAGAAGCAAGGTAGTGGAAGATTAAGTGGATCGAGATGTGGTTGTGAACAGAAAAGGGTTATAGTGGAGGAGAAAGGTAGGGTGAGAAATTGATGAATGTGGAGTTGAGATGTGGAAGAATGGGATGAAAGAGGATGATGTAGGAGGCGAAGAAGAAGTGGAAGAAAGGATGGAGAGGTGGTTGTGGAGGTGAGGAGGAGGAGGAGACGAGGTGGATGTTGGGAGGAAAGTGGAGAGAAATTGAGAATGATGAAGAAGTTGAAGAGTAAAGAGAATGACTGGGAGAGGAAGTGAAGAAGAAGTGGAAGAAAGGATGGAGAGGTGGTTGTGGAGGTGAGAAGAAGGTGGAGACGAGGTGGAGGTTGGGAGGAAAGTGGAGAAAAACTGATAATGATGAAGAGGGTAAAGAGAAAAGAGAAAGACTGGGAGAGGAGGTGAAGAAGGTGAAGGAATGGAAAAAAGGAAAAAAAAAAAAAGGAGAGGTGGTTTTGAAGAGGAGAAGAAGGGTGGGAAAACAAGAGTGGAGACTGGGAGATCAGAAGAGAAGATGAATAAGTAGAAAATGATGTCTGGAGAATGATGAAGGAGAAATTAAAGTGAGAGAAAGGTAGATAGAGGGAGCGATAGAGATGGTGACGCGGACGTGGAGTGACGAAGGGGAGTGTAGAGGGAAGGGGTGAGTTTGGGGGGGTTGCCGGTGGGGAGAGGGGGGTGGGGGGGGTGACCATATCCAGGTGAACGGCCAGGGTGACTCACGATCTATGCCAAAAGAAAGTATTTATCATGCCCATACCTCGCCCTTCCTCCCCCCCCTCCCCCTCTCCCTCTCTCCCTCATCCACTGACCCAGCCCCTCCCTCCCCTCTCTCCCTCATCCACTGACCCAGCCCCTCCCTCCCCTCTCTCCCTCATCCACTGACCAAGCCCCTCCCTCCCCTCCCTCTCTCTGAATCACCCTTTCCTTTCCTCTTACTTCTCTCCAGTCCTCTTCCACTTTTTCTCCATTCCACTCTCTCCCTCCCTGTTCCCTTTTTTTTTTAATTCTTCTGTTGCTGTTTTCCATTTTTCTTATCTTTCTTTTTTTCTTCCATCCTCGATCTTCTCCTCTTTCTTCTTTACAGTTCTCTTCTCCTCCTCTCGCTACTCTTCTTTCTTGTTCTTTTATTTGTTATTCTTTATTTCTTACCATAACTTCATCGGTGTCCCATTCTTCCTTTCCCTTCATTTCCCTCTCCCTCTCTTTCTTATATTTTTGCTTTAATAATCGTGTCTCTACATTACTCCCATTGTTTATTTCACTCTCTCTCCCCTTCTCTCCCTCCTTCCTTCACCCTTCCTTCATTTATTCCGTCTTTCCACTCAGAACCTTTTTTTCATTGACACCACTTTCATATATTCCACCCTTGCCGTTGTTGTCGTGTGGAGGCCTGACCGTAAGCTCCCCAAGAGAAGGTAAAGGCGCCGTGGTTCTGAACACTAGTAAAAACGAACAAAAAATCCCTTCGACCCATCCTTAATCTTCTTCCAGTCTTCTCTCCCTCTTACTTTCTTCTCTCCGTCTCGTTCTCTACCTCCATATCTTCCAATCATCCCTCTCTCTCTCTCTCTCTCTCTCTCCTCTTCATTCCTCCTTCCTTCCCTCCTCTCTTACTTTCCCTTTCTTTTACCTGCTTTTTCCTACTCTTTTACTTTCACTCTCACTCTCTTTTCCTTCTCCTCCTCTCTCCCTCCCTCCATTCCCTCTTTTACTTTTCCGTCTCTGTCACTCTCTTTCCCCTCCTTTCCTCCCTCCCTCCTTTCCATCATTCCCCATCAATTTACTTTACCTTCCTCTTGAACTGTCTCCTTTTACTCCCTCCATCCCTTCCATCTTTTCCTTTCGTTTACTCTTTCCTCCACCTCTCTCACTCTCTCTCCATCACTTTCACCAGCTCCCTCCACTTCCTCCTCCCTTCCCTTTCTCCCGCCAAAGCAGAAGAAAAAAAAAAGTCGTGAGAATCGTAATGCAGAATCAAATCATCCTTCATCTGTAATAACCCTTTTTTTCCTCTTCCCCCGCAAGCTGTTGGTGCATATAATGACTCTTATCACTTAGTTATTCATTGAGGCAGCGCGGTGGGAAGGAGGAAGTGGTCGTTAGTGGCAGGAAGGTATAGTAGTTTGCGTGTCACATTATACACGAGAAAGGCAAAAAAAAAAAAAAAAAGGGAGACAGTAGGAGAGTTAAAGTGAAAGAGAAAGAAAGAGTAAAAGAGGGAAGGGAGGGAGGGAGAGAGAGAGAGAGAGAAGGGAAAATGAGTGACTGTGAGATTAAAATGAGTAAGAATATGTAAATCAGAGGAAACGAGGGGAGGGAGAGAGGGAAGGAGGAATAGAGGAGAGAGGAAAGGAAGAGTGAAAGAAGGAGAGATTGAATAGGAGAAAGAGTGGATAACCTATGCCATTGATTGAGAGAAACAAAGAGAAAAAAGGAAGGAAGGATGGAAGAGTGAAAGAGGGAGAGAAGGAATAAGAGACAGAGTGAATAACCTATGACAGTGATGGGAGAAACAAAGCGAGTAAAAAAAGAGAAAGAGGAATCACAGAGAAAGTAAGGTAGAGGGAAAGATGTCGTTTTGAGGGGTTACTTATATAGATAGATACAGTCGTTTCCTCGCATCTTCTTTTCTTGTTCTATATAAATGTCATGGCTTTGGCTAACTGATAATGCACGTCTTATTCCTTCTTCCTCTTGTTCGAAATCATCTGCTCAAGTCTTACGTTATGTCTTACACTCGCATTCCTTCCCTGCTTTCCTTTTTTTATACATTCATTTCCTCGTTTATTCCGTTCTCATATTTCTGTCTTATTATCGTGTTTTACCTGATTAATAATGTTCATCTTATCTCTTCGTTCTCTTGTTCGAATTCGTCTGCTCAGCTCCTGCGTTATTTTGTCTTACTCTCTCATTCCTTCCCTTCTTTCTTTTTTTATCATTCCTTTCCTCGTGTATTCCGTTCCCATTCTTGTGTCTTATTGTCGTGTTTTTGGCTGACTAATAAAATATAATGTTCATCTTATTTCTTATTTCTCTTGTTCGAATTCGTCTGCTCAGCTCTTGTGTTATTTTGTCTCTCTCTCATTCCTTCCCTTCTTTCTTTTTTTATGCATTCCTTTCCTCGTGTATTCCGTTCTCATTCTTGTGTCTTGTCGTGTTTTTGGCTGACTAATAAAATATAATGTTCATCTTATTTCTTATTTCTCTTGTTCGAATTCGTCTTCTCAGCTCCTGCGTTATTTTGTCTCTCTCATTCCTTCCCTTCTTTCTTTTTTTATACATTCATTTCCTCGTTTATTGGCTGACTAAAATATAATGTTTATCTTATTTCTTATTTCTCTCAATCCTTCCCTTCTTTCTTTTTTATACATTCATTTCCTCGTGTATTCCGTTCTCATTCTCGTGTCTTGTCGTGTTTTTGGCTGACTAATAAAATATAATGTTCATCTTATTTCTTCTTTCTCTTGTTCGAATTCGTCTGCTCAGCTCTTGTGTTATTTTGTCTTACACTCGCAATCCTTCCCTTCTTTCTCCTTGTCATGAGTCGCCTATGCAGTTGTTATGGTGCATGGCAGATTTTATTCTCTCATGCGTTCCGGCAGAGAAAATGGCATGCGTGTGTGTTACGTTATTCGCTGTCTCATGCACGTGTTCTCTTCCTCTCTTCCCTTCTTTTTCTTTTCTTATCAATCTTCTGTACATCTCTTAGACGACAACTTTTTTTTGATCTTTTGCTCCAGTGATGAGGGTGTTAGTTTCTGCCTTTTACTTTCATTCTTCTCCCTTCCTTTTTTTTTATTTTTTTATTTTTTTTATTCTCCTGCACATCGCTTATGACCCTTGGATAACAACTTTTTTTTTTTTTTCTCCAATGATGAGGGTGTAACTTTCTGTCTTATCCTTTCCATCCTTTCCCTTCCCTATTTTTGTTATTATTTCTTTTAGTTATTATTCTTTTTTTTTATTATTATTTTTTTTTTATTACATCTCAGCCTATAGCGCCTGTAGGCTTTCTTCAGGGGCCTAGCTGGGGGTCTTTCCTTTCCTTCCTTCCTTTCTTTATTCCTTCTAAGCTTCCTTTCTTGCTCCCATCTCTCCATTTTTCGCTCCTTTATTTCTCCCTTTTTCTACCTCATCATGGTTTTTTTTCCCATCTATCCACCACATCATCATCTATCCTCTCTCCTGTTTATTTTTCTCTCCCTTCATCACCTTCATCATCATCATCTTTTTTTCCGGTGATGAGGCTCTTACTCTCATTCTATACACGCATTCCTTTCCTCTCTTCTTTTGTTAGAATCATCTGCACGCAACTAACTCGGGATTCGCAGACGCTTCCAAACTTCCGCCTCTCACACCAACAATTTCCAAAGGCCAAAAAAAAAGGTTAATTAGGTTCTCATGGGGGTTTGTAACTTCTTATCACGTTCATGATACAGAAGCCTTGTCACACCACCTCTAGCGTCATAAAACTACCCATGGAGATCAGCGTTACCCGACTATCGTATTCAGAGCATTCCATATATCGATTTCAGACCTAAAAACTGTCGTACCCGCACAAAGACGATATGAATTTAAAGTCATTGTTAAAAACCGTTAATTACTGATGTTTTACGCGATAATTATAGGTTTGAAGGCGCATCAAATAGGGTGTTAGATAAGAGTGAGTATATGTGTGTATGTGTGGGGGGGGGGGGGTAGGAAGGAGACGGGGATCTTGAAAGAAAGGAAGGAAGGAAAGAAGAAAATGCTGAGGAAGAAAAGAAAGAAGGTTAAACAAGTGAAAAATGGAGAGATGACAGCAAGAAAGAAAGGAAGGAAGGCTGGAGGGGAAGAAGAAAGGAAGGAAGAACGTATAGAGAAAGGAGGGAATAGATATAAACCCCAAAGAAAAGGAGGTTGGGGTGAAGAAAAAAAAAATGAAAGGGAAGGGAGGGTTGAATGGATCGAAAAAGGAAATAGGATGGCAATGAAGGAAGGAAGGAAGGATGGAGAGAAAGAAGAAAGGAAGGAAGAACGTTTAGAGAAAGGAGGAAACAGATATAAACCCCAAAGAAAAGGAGGGATGGGGGTGAAGAAATATAGAATCATTAAAGAAGGAGATATGATGGCAGTGAAGGAAGGAAGGAAGGAAGGCCGGAGGAAAAGAAGAAAGGAAGGACGAACTTATAGAGAAAGGAGCGAATAGATATAAACCCCAAAGAAAAGGAGGGATGGGGTGAAGAAATAAAAGAAAATGAAAGAGGAAATGGAGGATTGAATGGGTGCTTATGGTCCTGACAAACTCTATCCTCTCTCTCTCCCTCCCTTTTTCCGGCAACAAGCGAGCCATGACGTGTAAGAGGAAAGACGAAGAGGAGATGTAAATTAAGTCACACGCCTCCTGCATGATTGAGGTTACGAGTTCATTGTCATCTTTTTGTGTTCCGGATTTACGAGTGTATTGTGAGGGCTCGTTGTTTAAGCAGGCGATCTTGTTTTGCTTTGTCTTCCAGCCGCGTTGTGTTGCTTTTTATTGATTTGCTGCTTGGGGTTATGTATTGTTTCCTCTCTCTCTCTGTCTCTGTCTCTCTCTCCGTTTTTTTGTTGTTTTTCTTTGTTTTTTTATTTGTCGTGTTTTCCCCGTCTTTTGTTTCTTCCTTTCATTCTTCGATATCTTTCTCCCTTCCATCCTTCTTCCTGTTTCTCTTTTGTTTTTCTTCTTTCCTTCTCTCCTTCCTTTCTACCTTCCATCCTCCCTGCTGTTTCTCTTTTGTTTTTCTTCTTTCCTTCTCTCCTTCCTCTCTCCCTTCCATCCTTCCTGCTGTTTCTCTTTTGTTTTTTCCTTCCTTCTCTCCTTCCTCTATGTCTGCCTGCCTTTTCTTTTCTTCAATATTTCCTTTATTTCCACTTTCTTCCTTCCTCTTTTTAGTTTCATATATCATCCCCCTTCTTTCCTTCTTTCTTTTACTTCTTCCTTCTTTCCTTCCTCTCTGTCTGCCTGCCTTTCTTCCTTCCTGCCTTCTTTCCTTCCTTTCTTATTTCGTTTATTTCTACTTCTTTCCTCCCTCTTTTTGGCATCATATATCATCCCCCTTCTTTCCTTCTTTCCTTTACTTCCTCCTTCTTTCATTCCAATGTTCCTTCCTTCGTTTCTTGCCTTCATCTTTCTTTTTTTTCGTCTCTCTATTTCCTTTTTTCTGCTTCATCATTTTCTTTTCATTTCCTTTCATCCAAACTCCCTGTCTCCTTCACTTTCACTTTTACACCCTATTCAATGCACCTTCAAACACTTTCCCTCTCGTTTGTCACACTCACCCTCCCTCTACATCCATCTCCCTCCCTCCCTCCCTCCGTCACCCTCCTTCCTCCCTCCTTCCCGTCACCCTCGGCCTCCTCCAGTGAGTTACCTTCACGCCCTCCACCCAAAGACTCACCCTATTTATCACCCATTCCCCTCCACTCACTAACTCCACTATTCACCCCATAACCACTACCCTTCCATGCATTACTGGCTCTCTCCACCTTCGTCTATTTCTTCCTTCCATTCTTCCTTCCACTTTTTGGTTCCATATTTGTATCCTCTCCGTTCCTCCATTCTTTCCTTTCTTCCTTTCTTTATTCCTTCTTTCCGTCTTTCTTTCTTCCTTCCATCCTTTCTTCTGCTTTTTGGTTCTATTTCTATCCCCTTCGTCCTTACTCTCTTTCTTTCCTTCCTTCCTTTCTTGTTCCCATCTTTCCATTTTTCGCTCCTTTATTCTTCCTTTTTTCCTACCTCACCATTTTTTTTTTCCCATCTCTCCACCACATCATCACCTATCCTCTTTCCTGTTTATTTTTCTCGCCATCGATCACCATCATCATCACCATCATCACCATCATCGTCATCATCATCAGTCTTTATCTCCATCACCTCCACTCACCACCATCATCACCACCCATGGATACAAGGTCACCTCCATCCCCTCCATCATTTTTTAGTCCTCCACCTGTAAAATCCACTCACTCTTCCACTCTTACATGTCCTTCCACTTCACTTTCAAACCCTCCCAAGCTTGTATCCTTCCACTTTCGTCCACTTGAATATTCCTGTCATCGCTTCCACCACCACCACCACCACCACTACACCCAGCCACCGACGTCCTCCTCCTTCTCCTCCTCCTCCTCCTCCTCCTCCTCCTCCTCCTCCTCCTCCTCATCATCATCATCATCATAATCGAGTAACAGAACAAAAGTGGATGTTAATGGCAAATCACACACCCCTCCCCTCGCTCACACACACACACACACACACACACACACACACACACACACACACGGAGCAAAGGACAGTGAATGTGAGGAGGAAAGGGAAAGAAGGGAGGAGTGAAGAGAGAAGGAGGAAGTGTGAATGAAGGAAAGGGAGAAGGGAGAGGAGGAGGATGGGAGGCGTGAAGGGTAGGAGGAGAAAATTATGTAGGAAGGCAAGGGAGAAGGACGGAGGAGATGATGGGAGGAAAGAAGAAGAAAGAGGAGGAGGAGGAGGAGGAGGAGAAGGGAGGAATCAGGAGGTAAAAAGGGAGGAAGGAAGGAGAGAGAATTTTGTAACTCAATTATATGTTCAGAGTTTATTGTTCTCATTGTTTTCTGACGCTGTTTGTCGCACCGTAAAAAAAAAGGAAAAAAAAAAGAATTGTAATAAAGAATAAGAGCAACGGTGTCTTGTTATTCTCTCTCTCTCTCTCTCTCTCTCTCTCTCTCTCTCTCTCTCTCTCTCTCTCTCTCTCTCTCTCTCTCTCTCTCTCTCTCTCTCTCTCTCTCTCTCTCTCTCTCTCTCTCTCTCTCTCTCTCTCTGTGTGTGTGTGTGTGTGTGTGTGTGTGTGTGTGTGTTTGGTCAATGAATAGGTGATGAAGTAGCCTCTCCCTCCTATTTGCATCTCTCCCTCTCCTCTCCTTCTCTCCCTTCCTCCATCCTTCCTTACCTCCATCCTTTCCATCCCTCCCTCTCCATTCCTACCCTCCCTAACACCCCATTCCATTTCTCTCCCTCCCCATCCTTCCCTCTCTCACCCCCATATTTCTCCCCCCTCCATCCTTCCCTATTCCTACCTCCCTTACTCCCTCACTCCCCCCTCCCTTTCGCCCTCTCTCCCTCCCCCCCTCCCTTCCCTCCTCCCCCCCCCTGTGTCGTGTTAATGTACCCGGACTTCGTGAGCTCTTGATTGTGTGACCTTCAGGAATCGTGTGGCGGACTGACTGCCATGATGCAACCACGCCCCCCTCACCCCTCACCCCTCCTCCCCCTCACCCCTTCCCTCCCCCTCTCCTCCTCCTCCTGCTGCTTCTCGTCCGACTACTACTTTTATTACGCCTGCTACTACTACTACTACTACTACTACTACAAGCTCCTCCTAATACCTTCTCTTCCTTCCTCCTCATCTTCATCCTGCACCTTCTCCTCTCTTTTCGTCTCCCTTTCCATCTTCATCTTCTCCTCCTCTTGTTCTCATACTCCATATCCTGAAGCAATTAAGGGGTATACTCTTTGGTGGGGCGCGTTGCCTCGCCCACCCAACGTCGCTGTACCCGGGGATTCTTTCGAGTAAGTCTCCTACAAAAACTTCCTTATAACCAAAACTACCACCACCAAAAACCACTACTGCCCCTTCCGTCACCATCACAACCACCTCCACTACAATCCACCCACTGCATTCATCACCACTAGCAACAACAACCACCACCACCACCATCACCACTTCATTAACCATACCAAATGCCACCCCCAGCAGGATCTCCCTAACCCGATGATTTAGTGTGTTTTCTCAGACTGACCCACAACTAGAGCGAATAAAAAAGAAGTTCAAAGCAAAGTGGATAAAATTATGTAAGGAGTAGCACTGATATGGATAGATAGATGGATGGATAGACAGTTAGTTTGATAGATAGGTAAATAAATAGATATATGGATCGATAGATAGTGAGAGAATGTGTTTTTTTTGTTTTTTTTTGGCGGCCAGTGATCCAGAAAGGAAGTTAAAGAGCGTGAAGAGATTTTTTGGTTGGTTTAATGTAAGTATTTCCGATTGTCATGTTTTTTTATTCAACAAAGAACGTTTAAATGCAATCCGTCAACACACACACACACACACTGAAGTTACATCAGAGTACCAAGATGGATGCAAACTTCACCACTCACAAATCATATACGGAAGGAAGTTTGTGACTAATGGATGTGTTATGGTTGTGGTTAATGCGGTGGAGGTGGTGGTGGTGGTGGTGATGAATGCAGTGGGTGGATTATTGTGGTGGTGGTTGTGATGGTGTTGGAAGGGGCAGTAGTGGTTTTAGCCGGTGGTTGTTTTGGTTATAAGTAATTTATGTGGTTGTTCCCACAGTGGTGTCGTACTGATGGTAATAATGTTGGTGGTGGTTGTGGTGGTAGTAATGATATTTAGCTGTCGTTGTGATGGTGATGTCGTGTTTTAGTTGTGTTTATGGTGACTGAAATCGTGGTTAATGTGATGGGAGTGATTTTTTTTCTTTTTTTTATACACACGGTTCAAGGGCAACAAAAAGAGTACAAAAAAAAAAGTCCGCTACTCGCCGCTCCCATAAAAGATAAAAGTAAAGAGTAGCCAAAAGAGAGGTCAATTTCGAGTGGGGAGGTGTGTTGTTGGTGGTGTTGGTGTTGTTTCTTGTGGTTGTGCTTGTAGGTCCCTCACACTCGACACACCAGTACTCCAGTCTCCCCCATAGCAGCTCACCATGATTTCTGTGTTGTTGGTGTTGGTGATGGTCTTGTTTCTTGTGGTGGTGCTTGTAGGTTCCTCACACTCGACACATCAGTACCCCAGCTCACCATGATTTCTGTGTTGTTGGTGTTGGTGTTTGTGTTGTTTCTCGTAGTGCTTGTAGGTTCCTCACACTCGACACATCAGTACCCCAGCTCACCATGATTTCTGTGTTGTTGGTGTTGGTGTTTGTGTTGTTTCTCGTTGTAGTGCTTGTAGGTCCCTCAGCTCACCATGATTTCTGTGTTGTTGGTGTTGGTGTTTGTGTTGTTTCTCGTTGTTGTGCTTGTAGGTCCCTCACACTCAACACAGTAGAACCCCAGTCTGCACCACACCAGCTCACCATTACACAACACTCCCACAGCCTCGAATACCTGCCTTTCAATAAGTCAGAGGTAGGTAGCGTTTTGTTCCGCCGATCGTCCCGCGCTGGCTGTGTTACATAAGCGAGCCTTCCCGTGGGAGTACTAAAGCAAAAGGTCACTCCCATACCTCGACACATATTTATTCGTAAGCTCCCGAACCAAACGCAAAATACACGAAAATTCCTTGTGTAGTGTTTGGGGTTCATAGAGGAGATAAAAAAAAATGAGGATATTGTACAGGAAGTCTCATTAGTATTGTGCGTTAAGTAGAAAAGCTGTGACACTTAAGGGGACTGTAGATTGTTTTTTTTAGCATGCAAACTAAACATAAATTACTACGAAAATATCTTCTATAGCGTTTAGTGGTGGTATAGAGAGTAGGAAATTTGAGGAAACTGTAGTGGAAATCTCTTTAGTATTTAGTTGTTGAGCAGAAAAACTTTGACTAACTTAAGGAGAGTATATATTGGTTTGTTAGCGTCCAAAATAAACATAAATTACTTCGAAAATATCTTCTATAGTGTTTAGTGTCGGTAGAGAGAGTAGGAAATTTGAGGAAACTGTAGTGGAAATTTTTATAGCTTAAGGAGAGTGTAGATTGGTTTGTTAGCGTCCAAAATAAACATAAATTACTTCGAAAATATCTTCTGTAGTGTTTAGTGCTGATATAGAGAGTAGGAAATATGTGGAAGCTGTACAGGAAATCTCTTTAGTATCGTGTGTTGCGCAGAAAAAAACTGTGACTAACTTAAGGAGAGTACAGTTTTGTTTGTTAGCTTTCAAACCAAACCCAAATTACTACAAAAATCCCTTATGTAGTGTTTGGCGTTCATATGGGAGATAGGGAATTTAAGGTTAATATACAGAAACTATCTTTTGTGTCGTGTGTTGAACGAAAAATAACCGTGACAATAGCGTAATTTGTTTCCCAACCAGACGCAAAGTACTATGAAAATATCTTGTATAATGTTTGGTGCTGATAATAGAAGTTAGGAATTTTGAAGAAACTATACAGGAAATGGCTTTAGTATCAATGGTCTAATAGAAAGCCTGACCATTGTGAAGAGAATAATTTTGTTTGTATGTTATGAAAGCAAACAAAACACTATGGTTGGTATTATTGGACGCTTCCGATTCTCACGTCAATTATTACTACAGGCAAAAAGGAGGCTAAATGCGATCCCGTGAGTGTTATTTCAGGCTCACAGTAAAGAACCCTTGCCAAACTACCATCTGGGTCAGCAAACTACCCATGAAAAGGCCCACAAGCTCCTCTACGAAAGCCTTGTCAAATGTGTGTGCTTGGACGCTGGAATGTTTAGTAATATGGCCCTATGCAGCGTTACCATATTATCGTACTCAAAACATCGCATCTATCAGTTCCAGGGCTCAAATCTCTCCTACCCACACATATATAACGTTATTCCAGTCAACGTTGCCAGATTGTCGTACTCACCCGATTATATTTCCCGACTTCCTACCCCCAAACTGTCTTCTGGGCTCTAATAAGAAAACCAATTGATAGTTATCGTTAAAAAGAGTTAGATTCTGATGTTTCTTGGCAATAGTTAGGCGTCACAAACCGGTAAATACTATGCTTTGAGTACGACAATCTGGTAACGGTGATTCCAGTTAAAGTTATCGTTTAAAGCGTTACTTATTGGTGTTTGTTTGCGATAGCTGTGAGTCAGAAACCGGAAAATACAATGTGGTGCGTGGCTGAGTACGATAATCTGGTAACGCTGGCCCTTTGGCTCTTTCTGGTTTGGTCTTTGGTATTGATTTGGAAAGTAAGGAGTTTGAGGTTACGGTTATTTTGTCTTTACCTAGATACCAGACAGAGCGCCATGCAGATCAGACAGGCAGGAAGGAGGACTCCATACTCTCCCTGACATGCGAAGGGGGGAGGGGTGGCGGGGGGTGGTGTACAGAGACAGTCAAAACACGTCATGAGAACTGAAGCGAAATATCAAAATCATCGTAAACCTTTTTTTTTTATATCCTCCAGCACCCAAGGACGCTCTCCCCTCCCCCGCCCCCCTACACACACACACACACACACACACACACACACACACACACACACAGACGCACAGACCACATCACACTAGACAGTCGGACACGAAATGACTGAAGGATATCGTCGAAGGACTCTCTAAAAATTCCCACTCGCTTCCTTATGGCGTGGAATTCGTAGGAGGAGGAGGAAGAAGAAGAAGAGGAGGAGGAAGGGAAAAGAAGAGTATAACAGGAGGACGGGGTGGTGATATATGGTTCATGAGGTGCTTGCGGACGACAGAAATTATTACAAAGAAGCAGCGATGCCAGATTATCGTATCCACCATTGTATTTTCCGTTTTTAGACACTTAACTATAGCAAAAAGACACTAATAATTAAACCTTCAACGGTAACTATAAATAAATGTAGTTACTGGAGTGGGGGAGACAGTTTTGGGTTCGGAAATCGGAAAACATAAGAGGCTGAGTACGACAATCTGGTAACGTTGCAAAGAAGAGGGAAGGGGAGAAGGAACAGGAATATGGAAGAACACGAGTAATATAAGGCAGGTAAAGCCGCCACCAGGTAGATATAAACTCCCAAGACAAATATGGGATGAACAGTAACAAGAATAACACGAACAAGAACAAGAAGAACCAAAGAAGCAGAGGAAGGAAGGGAGAGAAGGGTGACGGAAAACCAGAGTGAGTGCAACGCGAAGAAGAACAATAACAAGATGAAGAACAACACGAAGAAGATGACGAAGAATAAGAACAAGAAAAACAGCAAGAAAAACAAATAGAATAACAGGTAAATAAGGGACCAGGTAGAAATAAACCCCTATAAGACAAAATATGAGAGGGGGAACTACAAGGTGATGCCGGAACCACTACCGTTCAGCTTTAAACACAAGGATTCTATGGATTGATCGATTTGTGAAGGCAAGGGAAGAACGGGAAGCGAGGGCGGGAGAGAGAGAGAGAGAGAGAGAGAGAGAGAGAGAGAGAGAGAGTAGAATCGTGGGAGTTTGATCGTCTGGGAGAATACGGCTTGAAGTTAATGATTACTGATGATCGTGAGTCAGCAAGGAGAACTGGAGGAGGAGGAGGAGGAGGTGGAGGTGGAGGAGAGGTAAGGGGAGGAAAAAGAGAAAGCAGATGAGGAGGAAAAGGAGAACCACAAACAATATAAATGAATAACAGCAAAAAGAGAAACGAGAGCATAAAGAAGATGAAGATGTGGAAGATGATAACCAAAAAGAACGAGAAAAAGAAGCAAGAAGAACGAGAACAAGAAGAACAAGAAGAATCAAAGAGGAAGAGGAAGGAAGGGAGGGAACGGTGAACCAAAACCAGAATGAGTAGTATACGAAGAAGAAGAAGAACAAGCAGAAAGAAGAAGAAGAAGAACAAGCAGAAAGAAGAAGAAGAAGAAGAACAACAACAACAACAACAACAACAACAACAACAACAACAACAACAACAGGAATAAGAATAAGAAGCAGAATGAATGAAGGGAGGAAGGGAGTAAAGAAGGGAGAGAGGCAAGGGCGAAGGAAATCCAGGCAGGGGGGGAAGGAATGCTGCGCGAGTACCTCATCACGACGGCGACAACTTGGAATTTCTGGGCGCGATTCATGTCAATTTAATTCTTCATGACGGTCTTTTTGCCAGGCGTTGCACACACACACACACACACACACACACACACACACACACACACACACACACACACACACACACACACACACACACACACACACACACTTCTCTGTTCCTTTACATTGTCTAGGCTTACTTTTTTATCTATCTCATTCTTTCTATCTGTATCTAGCTACCTATTTATATATCTATCTATTTTTCTTTCTATCTTCCTCTCTTTCTTTCTCTCGGTGAATTCAAAGCGTCATTTCTAAGTTTTTTTTTTCTCCTCTTTTCTTCTTTTGTCCGTACTTTTTTCTTCTGCAATGTCTAATAAAGGAGTTTCATCGTGTATATATATATATTTTTTTATGTCAGCAACACGTGACAGCAGCAGACTCTATCATGGAATTCGAACCCACACCTCAGACTCGTCCCCTCTCGATCCTAACCTCTCACTATCTTCTTTTTCTGCGTTGTCAACGTAAGAGAGGCATCGCGACAATACACTTCCTGGAGTTGCAATGATTTATCGCTCTCTTCTTTCGCCTGCATCGTCGCCTTTCTCTCTTCCCGTCCCATAATGCGTTGATTTATGTCGAAAAGTGGCGCTCTCTCCGTCGCTCTTACGTGTTCTCGAGGCTGAATAGTACTGAACCGAAGTTGCTGTTTCATGGATAAGAATGGAAACTCTTCTCATAAATTCGCCATGGATAAGAATGTAAGCCTTGCCTGTGCTCCAGTATTCTTCTTTTTTATCATTTTTAGCATTTTCTCGTCATTTTTTTATCATTCGTATTTCCGGTTTACTCTTTTACCAAGTTTCTGTTTCATGGATATCAATGGAAGCTCATCATAT